>NC_137933.1:19647295-20147295 GCF_963969265.1 Rhamphochromis sp. 'chilingali'
AAAGAAAAAACTCTGGTAGATGTTATTTTATATATTATGCTTTGTATGTTGTTCAGTATATTTCTATGCAAAACAAGAGGAATTTCAACACACAGCAGTATATTCACAGTTTAAACCAGATATTTACATACACTTTATGGAAAACACAAGAACATTGTTTTACTGTACAACATCAATTTAGAGTAAACTTGTTTTGTTTTGGATAAATAAATATTGAAATATCTTTTGAATTCGTTAAATGTCAGAATAAAGAGAGACAGAGCTGTCTATTTTTTATCACTTTCATCAGATTTAGGAGTACATATACACTAAGTTTATTTTTAAGAAGCTTCTGATAGGTTAGTAGAGTCCATGTGAGTAAATTGGTGGCACACCTGTGGATATAAGGCAAAACACAGAGCCTGTTTCTGTGACATGGGAAAATCAAGAGATGTCAACCAAAACACCAGGAAAAGAATGTGTGTGGCTCCATTTGGAATACAATTTGGTGATATTTACAATTAAGAAATACAGATAGTTTCTCTCTTTACTCTTAAAGTTAACAAATATGTTTTTTATTTGTTAACTTAATATCTAGTTTCAACTGTATATTTTATGATGTTGGTGTTTGGCTTGATTGTCAGCACAAAGAGGGAGAGAGAGAGAGAGAGAGAGAGAGAGGAACAGAGAGGGAGAGAGAGGAACAGAGAGGGACAGAGAGAGAGAGAGACTGAAAGACTGGAGGCCATTGATAGCAGCTTATGGAGTGTTTTTCAGTGGTGAGTAATACTATATAGTCTTTTGTGTCCAAGTAGTTCATACATTTAAAGCTATAAAAGAAACCCATTGTACATTTTGAAAGCAGTCATTGAGAAAATGTACCACTTGTACTACTTTTCTTCTTTTGTCCCGTCAGTCTCTGTTTTATAACATGTACAGATTTTCCCACGTTGCTGACTTAGCTGTTATTTCCTCTTTCAGTGTGAATACCTGCATACGATATTTGGAAATTACTGCAAGTAACCCCCACTGTCTGTGTGACACGTTAATTAGCGTTTCCTCTTTCTGCTTCAGTCTGTGTGGTCATTGTCTGTGTGTTCTCAACAAGAAAGACACACAACAGGAGAGCATAGAGGCAGAGAGGCAGGCGGAGCTACAGACAGACAGAGCTACAGAGCAGATCACAAAAAGGAGATTAGAGCAGAGGCAGCTGAAAGGATATCAAAAGCAGTAAATAGTTTGTTGAAGGTGGATATGGCCAGGTTAGATGTCACAGAGATGTTTCATGGCATTTCGTTTCCTGGACACCTGCACACTCAGGATTCCTTGAAATATGCTGTCAGCTTTCCATTTCTGGATACGGATATTCTCATAGTGTCTTATCCAAAGTCAGGTAAGAGAGAACAAACTTCCAAAGATACACACACACACACACACACACACACACACTCCAGTCTAACCAGATGAGCATGTTAAGCAACTCAGTGAAAACATGGTGACATAGATTGTGGTGAGTTTAGCAATTTACATAATAACTTCTTACTTTTCATTTTAAGCATTTCGCTGAGTTTGAGTGACTTTCTATGGTTTATATGACTGAATTTCATCAATGTGGGTTCATCAATGCCTCTCACTCATTCCTCTTAACAGGTACCACATGGCTACAGGAAGTTGTGACTCTCATACGCACCAGAGGGAACCCAGGGTTGTCCCAGACTGTTGAAAACTGGAAAAGAGCTCCTTGGTTGGAGCACTATTATAGCTCTGCTCTGCTGGAGGCCTTACCTACTACAGCTCGAGTCATCACTACACACTTGCCTCATCACCTGCTGGGCCCTGCCCTCCAGCACTCCAAAACCAAGGTCATTAAAGTGCACATTTAATTGATAGATTTATTCTAAACATTCGCCAATGTTGGAGGCTGTTACCCACTGAGCCCATGCCTGCTCTCTGCAGCCTGGCTGACGTTAGCAGTTTGCCGCACCAAACTAGTCTAATAATGGGATTTATAAAACTACTGACTCTACTGACTATTTAAGACCTAATACTGAAAGCATAACGTGCCGGCATCAGATCTTTAAAATGTGCATGTGTATTTTTAACACAGTGAGACAAGTTAATACATTTATCAAGCCAAATAATGTCCAATTTGTAATGTCATGCATTCATTTAAAAATAATTCCTACAGGACATTATTAATTATTTTGTGGTAGATCCGAACAACAAACAACACTTCTTTATCTGATCAGGCAGAGTGTCCAGTTGACTGTAGTGTGGAAGCTTAACTTAACTCCACTGGTTTGGCTGGTTTATATACTGATTTGACAGATACCCTATACTGATGTACACAGTAAGCTGAGTTTTGACTTTTATTTGTTGTTGTTGTTGTTTTTACTAGTTATGGTATTATTTACACTTTGTCTGTCAGATAACACAACTAGTTGATTTTTCTGCTGTAAATCTCATTATTAAGCTGTATCTCAGTAATTGTGTATTTTTTCTTTTAAAGCAAAAACACAAATCACAGAGAAACATTTCAAGATTGACAGCTTTTTCTGAGAAAGCACTGTCATCCAGACTTGACAGACTTTTAGGTGCCATGAATTTAACTGATAAATATTTGTGTTTTCTGTTTTTGTTTCCATTGTGGGAAAGCGTCTAATTCTACTTAACAATCTTGACTGCTGATAGAAGTCTAGGGATGATTTCTTGAGCGTAAAGGACAAAGCATAATTTCTTATTAAGTAAAGAGACCACACCCAGCTATGACACTGTGGGTCAGTTGTCCAGTTAAATTAAAATCTCTGAAAATGGGGGACTATGTTTAAAGGTCTCTGAAATTTCTACAGTTATTGCAAAACTTTTGTGAAACTCCTGGAGTAAAAGCACATAGTCTGATTTAAAATCCTCTGTGGTTGTGCACAGAGGGAAAGATTACCACAAAAAGGATCAACTAAATATTTATGGACATAACTGTGAGTAAACTTAACAACACATGTCATGTCACAGGTCATCTATGTGAGCAGAAATCCTAAAGATGTGGTCGTGTCCTTTTACCACTTCCACAAAATGGCCAACTTCCTCCCTGAGCCTCATTCATTTCCAGATTTTTTGGACCGATTCCTGGATGAAACAGGTGAGGGTGACTGTTTTGCTTGTTGTATCATTGTGCAGCTACAAGTTTCAATCTGATCAGATGTGCAGTATTTCTTCACACGCTTGTTTGTTTCAGTTTCTTTCGGTTCCTGGTTTGACCACATTAAAGGCTGGACCAGTCAGATTAATAGCAATCTGCTTCACATCACCTATGAAGAAATGTCGCTGGTAAATTATTGCATCACAGCTAAGCACACTATCCCCTGTAAAATATTCATTTGCTTTGTTCCCTGGTCACAAAGTCAGACGCAGGTCTGAAAAGTGGAAGTACACTTCTTCAAACTGAACCCTATGGCTCATTACATAATTATTTAGCATTTCAAGGAGGTCTCTCATGTCAGTGAAGTGAGGAAATTTAAATTGCACTCTTCTTCCTGCTGCCAGGATCTGCACGGCACCATAAAGAAAATAAGCTCGTTCCTTCAGTGTCCCCTGGTGGAGGACGAGGTCAACAACTGCGTGAAACACTGCAGCTTCAGCAGCATGAAGGAAAACAAGATGATCAACTACACTCTCGTCCCTCAGGAAATAATGGACCACAGCAAGGGCTCCTTCATGAGAAAAGGCAAGTTCTGCTGAACTGTAAGCAGATTAGATGTCTGAGAGTGTCTTAATGTGACCAAAATAGTAGCTGCAAAAATGCAACTTGCTGATAATCTACTGACAGACTTTTGGTAACCTATGACACATTGAGAGCTCTCATCAGTGTGTCATAGGGCATGATAGACGAATCTTAGAGGTCTCAAGAAAATAAAAGGAAATGGAGGAAAATTTATGTTCTCAGTAGCTTTGCTTTTTGCATCATTTCATCTTCATGATAATTATCTTCAAAATAAGTAATGAGAGAAAAACTGTCTGTTTGGTTTAGCTGCACAGTTCACCGTTCCTGTTCACACTAAACGGTCTAAGTGTTTTTAATTTCCTTTCAACTGAATAACAACTTCACCCAGCCTAACCGCAACCTGTTCACAATACCGCCATCTAGAAGGAGATATACAGAAATATCACCTTTGGTCTTCTGGCTGTGAAACTATTCAATTAATATTTAATGACTCAATTATAGACATTTGAATTTTTGAAATTGTCCCTTTTTTAGTAGCATAAAATGACGAGGTAATTATTCAGTCTTCAATAGTCCTATTCAGTCTTGTCATACATAAAGGTTCAACTGAATGATAACTCTTTAATATAAAACACAGTACTACCCAGTAAACTATAACCAAATCCCTTTTTAAAATACATTTCTGATTTATATTTGAAAATCACGTCTTTGTTGGCCTTCAGACAACAGTTTTGATGGCTAAGGAACCAAACAGGACAAAAAAAAAAAGATCATTTTGACTTTTCTCTCTGTCTTTCCTTTTTGCAATGCAGGTAAAGTGGGAGACTGGAAAAACATGTTCACAGAGGAGGACAGTAGAAAATTTGAAACCGTCTTCACCTCAAAGATGATGGAGAACAGCACTTTAGAGTTTGTGTGGGAGTAGTGGTCCTACAGACCACGAGAGTATAGATCACATCAACTGATCCCTTTCAAACTAGTTAATCATTTATGTGTGGATTACAGTATATGTTAACCCTTCACTTGTTTTGTGATAATTATGTTTTGAATTCTTTAATTATGTTGTTCATGTGAAACCTACAGTGATGCTTTTGAGGTTGTCTTCTTCTTCTTTTTCTCCTTTTTAAGTTATAAATAGATTAATAAAGCTTATATGCTTGAATGTGTCATGTCATTTTTGTTTCCTTGGTTCAAAACAAGTGGCACTTTACACTTCAGGCTAAGAAGTTGACAGTTACGTAACCATGACAACAAAGAGCAGAGGGAGAAGTCCAGGTGACAGGGTTTAACATAAAGCTCTTTGTCCCCATGCCTGAGTCGTCCTTGTGTGTCCTTTTACTTTAAACACCTCACCTCTGTTTAAGCAGATTTATATGCATAAAAAAGTAATTTTATTCAAACATCAGGTATCTGTTTGATTTGGATTTGAATTTTTGAAGCACAACCACGCTTTAGACTTTTTAAGCAGTCTCTTTAGTCTGTATGTATTTATGTCTGTGTAACAAGTGTGTGATGTTGAAACTCACAGCACTTAACATGAGCAGCCACTGAGCGTGCTTTTTATTTCACAGGTGATTGTCTGTGCAGTTCATGTTGATGTCATGGTCCTGGGCCATGTTGGCCCAGTATTCTTAGTTTTTGTGTGTTTTGTGTTTTGTTCCCTATTTATGCCTTGGTTCCTAGGTTATTTAGTTAAGATGTTCCTTATTTGGTTACCTCCTGTGTGCCCCTGTGTATCTGTGAGCCCTCGTCTCTCCTTGTGTTTTATTCCATGTTTTCCCCAGCCCGTTATGTCTGTGTTCTCCCCGTGCTCTCTCTCCTCCTGTCTGAACCTCCGTGTACTTCCTGTTTTACTTTGACAGTCTCTCGTCAGTATGCGTCATGTTGTGTTCACTCCTGCCCTGTCTCGTTATGGTTATCTGTGTCAGCTGTGTTCCCCGTGTGTTCCCACTTCCCTCGTTAACCCTCTGTGTATTTATGTCTGCATCTCCCTCAGTTCGGTGTCGCGTTCTCCCTCATGCTGTGTGTGATTCTCCCTGTGTTTCTTGGGGCGCTTTATATTTAGTTTTTCCCAGTTTAGTTTCGTATTACCTGTGATCTGCCTTTCCAGCAATAAAGCTGTGTTCTCTGAGTTTATTCCTCGTGTCCCCGTGAGTGTGCGTTTGGGTCCTCTCCTGCCTGCCACACAGCCGAATCATGACAGTTAGTGTGCAAGAATCTGCGTTTTGGCTACTTCATTGAGTGCGTGCACCTTTAAATCGAGACGTCATCTGGCCTGATTTGAAAGAAACCATTCAAACTCAAGCTTGAAAAACCTTGAAGCTGTGAAAGCCCCCTAATGAAAGAATCATCACTTCTGAATGCAGTTAAGGTTTGTTGGAGGTTTATTGGAAAGTGAGCCAAATGAGAGAAAGAAAACTATGCTTAGGCCTTCTGCCTTTGATTGTGAGATAAATATGTCTTGCAGAACATTCAATAAATTTTGGATTGATTTATCTTTACCATTTATTAGGGATACACATTTCCCTCTGTTTATAAAAGACGCTGGCCTCTTCTTCGTCTTTCACCTTCTGTCACTGATTATTTCGATTTTTGTCACAACGTCCTGAATATTCAAATTGACAAGGGCACACATGTGCTGCTATATCAGCTGCTGATAAAGCCCCATACACAGCCCCACATGCAAACACCGGTGATTGAAGCTCTCGAGCTGTTGTTGTGCACACAGGCTCACACATTTTGGTCATGTGAGAATTCACTTCACACCTCTCGTACCCCTCTCTGACTCTGCTGAGGGCAAGGAGGTTGAAGGGTAAAGCTGCTGCCAGTGTTAAACGGTTTAAACACAGCAGGACTTTTAAAAAATTGGATTTTTCTTCATTTAGCCTCATATTAATCATTATCAATGATGATGGCAGAGTGTTTTGGCAAGGACAAGATGTTTGGCTGATACAAAGGTTGCTGTAAGCTGTAATTAGCCCACACATTCTGAGATTTATATTTTGTTCTTAGATCAAAGATTTTATAGACACATTTATAGACAATCTACTTATATACAAGATGTTTAACATGAGTTATGGCCTGCTCTGGATGTTATGAGATGGACCATCTGTTTTTGAGTAGTTTGCCTCCATTCCTGGAGGAGTGCAGCATGCGGCTGTGCAATGCTGGTTGGTTGTGGCTTTCTTTAAACATGTTGACGCTGCATCTCCCAGGCATGTTCAGTAGGAGGCTTACTGAGAGTAAATCCTGGCCAAGGAAGTATTTGGATGTGCTCCTGATCCAGAAAGGTCTGTACTACTCTGGCAGTGTGGAAGTGGGGATTCTGCCTCACATGTTGATGTGGTAAACTGAACCAAGTCTCAGATGTGCAGGTGAGTTACTTTGTGTTTGGTAAATAAACGACTTCCTGACCTCTTCCTGACTTATTCTTCCTATTACCGGTTTTAGTGTAGACTAAATTACTACATTGTTGTCATACTATGACAACAATGTAGTAATTTAGTCTACACTAAAACCGGTACTAAATTACTACATTGTTGTCATACTATGACAACAATGTAGTAATTTAGTCTACACTAAAACCGGTAATAGGAAGAATAAGTCAGGAAGAGGTCGTACTCTATGTGGTAATGAATGGATTGATGATCCTGATATTTAAAAATTCATTATTAGACTAAACAGGTTCTTGTTGTTAAGCATCATCTCATATTGATTCTCTATATTTCACTGTTTAGCTACAGTATCCTATAGATTTTGTGGCTATTAAAGGAAACACATATTACATCACACTGATACAAACAACATGTGCATCCTCCAGTCTGATAAAAGAAATATTCTCCTTCTTGGTCCTATGTGAATATCTCCCTAAAACTTGAATAACTGGTTGTGCCACATGCAGCAAAAACTACAAAAAGACATTTGTTATAATTGGCAATTAATCTTTCATCATGGTGGAATTTTGGCCCACTCTTCTTTGTAGAATTGTTTCAGTTCAGCCACACTGGAGGGTTTTTGTGCATTAACTTGCTTAAGGTCACCCCAAAGGATCTTGAAGAGACCACTTGTTGTTGTCCTGCATAAGTCAAGTGTGTTTGAGCTTCAGGGTATAAACTAATGGCTGCACATTCTCCTTCAGGATTTTCTGGTAGAAGATGCAAACTTACTTTTTCACACAGGGTCAGGTAGGTTTTTCTCTTATTAAATTAAATAATCTTTTAAAGACTGGAGTTTGCATTCACTTGGGTTATTGTTATCTAATATTAACAATTCTTTGATGGTCTGAAACATGTGGTGCAGGTGAAGAAGCAGACTGTGTTTCTGAAGAGAACTTTAATTCTGGGAAACAAACCATTTGTTTGTATTATGGGTTTGGAGATCTTTGATTTTTAAATCAATTCTGTTAATATAATATTTAATCACTGAAATATGACCTTAAGACAATTAAACAACAATGGCTCCAAAATGTACCTGTTATACTGTGCACATATACAGTTTGAAAGGCACAGTCAAATCATATTTAGCGTTTTAGGGTGTCACAGACTGCAGATTTATATTTCACTGCACAACGACTTGTGAAACTGAGGAGGAAAAAGCACAGTGGCACAGTTTTATGACAGCTGCAGTGGCGTACAGCTACAATAGTCACTTTGTTGTAATTGGTTGCAGAAGGAAGTGTACATCTTTGAAGTTTTGCACTTAAATGCATGTTGTCTTTTTGTGGCATGCTGTTGTTTTTCAAAAAACAACGAGAAGTTGCTTAAGATTCTGCGCAGAGTAAACTTCTCCCTGTTACTATTATCCTCGCTCTGCAAGCCTCTGCTAAAACCCTCCCTCAGGAAAAAAAGTGTTCTCTAAACACATGTCTAAGCTTTATATATGATTTTCGGTCTACAATGACTTAGTATCAACTTATTATCCAAACTTCAAAGGCAATACACAGCTGAGTCATGACAACTGGTTGTACTCTGGGCAGGAAGGCGTGACAGTCCTGGCATTTGCATGGCATTTAATACCCATTAGGTCCATCATCCCTCCCCATTGTGTCAGAACCTGAGAAGGCACAGCTGCAGAGGACTCAGAGTATTTCAGTTCCTCTCTAAACCACACAGTATTTTAAAGAAGAACATACTGGTTCCCGTCAAGAAGTAGAGTGTAAGTAAAAACAAAAATAACGGTGTGATGTGAAAGACTTTAGGCACCAGTGATTTGCATGGAGCCTTAAATACTTTTGTCTGGCCTAACCTATCTCTCTAACTTGAGCTCAAGCAGGCCTGTGGTTACAGCAGTTGCCCAATGATTTCTTCTTTTTCGCCCCTTGCACTGATAGTTGATGTTGCGTCTTTAATATTGGGCCACAGTCTTGCGCAAAGATGCTTTATCATGTGCAAGGGCCAGAAATCAAACTGCCAACCCTGCAAACAGTGAACAAATCACTTTACCCTTACATAACATTACTTTAGAGTGTTTTTCTTTATTTTACTATCATTAGTAGCAGTTTTTCAAAGATAACTGTATTTTTTAGCCTGTTTCCTAAATGCTTTTACATGAGAGCAATCCATATGTCACCAGTGACATAATGCCAGGACTGTTGATATTATTTAATAATTTGTTTATTTTATGATTTAAAAATGTTAGCTGTATGACCTTTAACCTATGGTACATTGTTATCTGGATTATTACATTCAAAATGGCATATGTTTAAACATAAATACATACAAGCATGAATAAATGTCACAATATTTGACTACAGTACCTGAGTGAAAATATGTAGTTACTTTCCTCCACTCAATAGAGGCATCATCAACGCATTAAAAAAGGGGCTACCCATGGTAATTTGATCTCTATAGCACAATTAAAAGCAACAAGGTTGACTACAAAGCAATAGAGTTTTAAGACAGAGTTTAAAAGACTGTAGAGACTTTTCAGTATGAATATTGAGCGGAAGGTTGTTCCACAGTCTCGTGGCTGTAACTGCAAAAGCCGGATCCCCTCCGCGCTTAATTTGAGACCTCAGCTCTATTAAGAGATTCAGGCTAGATGACATCACTCCAGCACTAAAATATCTATTTGATGAATTCAGTCGAGGTGTCAGTAAAGCATGATAATTATCACGTATAAGAATATATGTAAAAACTGAATACAGACATGGATACTCTTTAATGGATTTTAATGATTCTGAAAAAAAGAGAAATCAGGAGGATAGATACTGGCATTTCAGCACAAAGACTGGTTTATATTTTAATCTTACAGTTGTTTTGATGGCTGACTCTATTATTTCCTGATAAAATCTGAAGGGAAGTGTCCAAGCAAGCACGTCTACCACGAATAAGGCTATCTATGATTAACAAATGACAGGAAAAAAAATCCTGCTCTATTATTGCCTTATCGAAAAACGTGCAGTGCAGTGAATATGGCAATGGTCAGTGAAGCCTAAAAGGATTCTGTTTCCCAGTTACCCACGACAACAGAGTACACAAACCAGCAGCTGAGTACACAACGCACTTCTAACTGACTGACTGACTTAGAAAATAGCTTTATTTTGCAGAACTGGTGTCACAAAGACCCATTCGTTCCCATGAAGATTAAATTTACAGAGTAAATTTGCCTTGAAACTGAGTTCCTGTTTGTTGTGACAAATAAGCAGGACGGGAACTACAGGAACAGGGCTGTGTTGGGAAGTCTGAATAAAGAGCTTGAATAAAAATGACTAGACGACAACAATAATGACTTCCTGTCAAGATGAACCCATATGAGTTCAGGACCTGCTAAAACTTTGAACTGAATTTTACGTGTGACACCTCTTTTCGTTTGGCCTCATGCCCCACAGTTCATCAGATGTGACATATAAACCTCCAAAATCTTGTCTCATCTTTAAAAGTTTGGTGTTTTTACAGAACTTGGGTAACAAATATTCAGTAAAGTGGCAGTTGAGAGCAGTGAATATTTTAACATGAATGATAGTCTACTTCTGCTGTAGATGCAGTTAAAAAAACTGAATTCAGTTTAAGAACTAATGCATATGATTGTATAAACTAAACAAAAATGTAAGTATGCATTTAAAAAAAATGTCCATGTTAATTCTACAGCTGTGACCTATGCTGGTGCTTTCAGGGGTGATGGAGTCAGACAGAGCACTCCCTGACACTGGTAGAGAGTAATGGTGTTTGACAGGGATATTAATATTTTAACAGCCATGGAGAAGAACTCCTTGCACTCTGCTGCAGATCAGATAAAAAAAAAAAGTACTTTTTAACTCTCTGGATTTTTATTTCAGCTAAAAAAAGGTCAAAGCATTAAATGATTTTGCGCACACTTCAGCGAGCAGCTTAAGGGGTAGAACTTCTTTTTCTATTGTTCCTGCCCAGGACTGTCAGCATGCCAGACAAGTGAGCTGTTATAAGATCGTGAAGTGATTTACAGACGTGGAATTAGTATAAAAACAGTCAGACCACCAAAGAAAGGACTGTAAATTCATGTTTTCTTCTCTTAATCGTGAGCTTTCAAGGGAAAGTCCTGGCCATGGGAAGCTCCTTACATTTGTGGTACGATGAATGGTAGGTGTCAGTAATAAGGATAAATATCTTTGATGTCTCGTTTCAGGGGCAGTATGTTGGTACAGTGAGGCAGTTTGGTTTAAACCTCCTATCACCTGCAGTCTTTTAGAGCAGAGGTACCAAAGAGTTTGAGTTCTCTCCTGGTACCACGTCTTCACCTCCTACAGAATCAGAATCAGAATGGGGTTTATTGCCAAATGTTGAGCAGGTTTACAACATTAGGAAATTGCTGCGGTGCTTCAGTGCAAACATAGTGTCATAAATAGCACTTAAATAGACATGGAAAAAAATAAAAGTAGGGATAAGAATTAAAAGTGCTACGTGGAAAGATATGTGCATGAGATATACATGAGATATATACATGAGAATAAGAATTAAGAGTGCTACGTTGAAAGATATATACATGAGTGCAGGTGGTGATCAGTGCCAAACATGGAATGATGCAGTGACACAGCGTAGGGTCATGTGTTAGTGGCGGGTACAGTCATATGGTTATTGTTCATGTGTCCAACAGCAGAGGGGAAGAAACTGTTCTTATGGCGAGAGGTTCTGGTGCGAATGGACCGGAGCCTCCTGCCTGAGGGGAGCAGGTCAAACAGACTGTGTCCAGGGTAGAGATGGACCGATCCGATATTACGTATCGGTATCGGTCCGATACTGACCTAAATTACTGGATCGGATATCGGAGAAAAATAAAAAATGTAATCCGATCCATTAAATATCACGAAAGCACCTCACAAAACTTGCAACACGCCGTAACTCACCTCAGAACGTTAGCACGTCGGAGCAGTATGCATCACGTGATAGAGCGGCTGTGGCATGCGGGACCTGTCGGTGGTCTGGATAGCATTTGGAGCTTCGCTAGCAACCCGGCATTTCATCTCCGACAAAGTTATCCCGAGAGAAGTAAAGCAAGTGTGTAAGTCCATCTCTGAATGTTTGTAAAGCATTCCTGCGTTAAGCTTAACAAGCGACTGCCTCTCGCTCTCCGGCTGCTACTTCAATCATGAAACTGCTTAACGATCAGCTGATCGGCTTTTCTGTCGCGAGTCCGTGTCTCTAGTTTGCTTTTGGCCCACTTTGCACCAGAAAGAGGAAACCAGCGGCTGAACAACAGCAGCACGTTTAAGCTTGATCAGCTGTTGTTAGAATTTATTTAATATTACTTTCTACTCCAGGATCTTTTTCTACGTAGCTGACGCTGGTAACTGTGCAGGGGCGGATCTAGCAAAGTTTAGCCAGGGGGCCCGATAGGGCATGAACAGGGAAAAGGGGGCACAAAGACATACTTTTCTTTCTTATTCTCATTTAAAATGTCTAGCTTTTAATGAATAATTATCTGACACCCAAAGTTTTAATTTGATGTAAAATGAATAGAAGTCAATTACTGTATATAGTAACTATTAAGTCTAATATATATATATATACCCTAGTAAGCTATAGTACTTTTTCCTTTGGGAAGGTACCATCTGTGCAGTCTGCAATTTTGTTGAAGAAAGATGTTGAATCTATTTAATATTTCTTGAAAAATAATTGATTTCTGTGCATTTTTTGTCACACTGCATCAAATTAAGGTTGATTACGTCGATTAAGCATCATGAGGTGGAGCGTGAGGGGTGGTTCCCTATTTTTTATTTATTTATTTTTGTTGTTGCTGGGAGTTGGAACCCTATTAGTTAGGTTGCTTAATATTTATGCTAAGTACTCTTTAAAATACCAGAATAGGGAGGATGGTGTAGGTTTAAGTTTATTAGATTGATCAGTATTGCTGAACTATGAAATATTTTTTTTGCATACAGGTATAACAGAATAGCTTTAGTGTAGTTGTTGTTTTAAACTTGAGTATGAACTTATACAAAATGCAGCAAGATATTTAAAAAACAGTTTTGTTGATTAAAAAACACTATATCGGATTCATATCGGTATCGGCAGATATCCAAATTTATGATATCGGTATCGGTATCGGACATAAAAAAGTGGTATCGTGCCATCTCTAGTCCAGGGTGAGAAGGGTCAGCTGAGATCCGAGCTGCACGCCGCAATGTCCTGGAGGTGTACAGGTCCTGCAAAGATGGGAGTCTGCAGCCAATCACCTTCTCAGCAGAGCGCACAACACGCTGCAGTCTCTGTTTGTCCCTGATAGTGGCTCCAGCGTACCACACGGTGATGGAGGAGGTGAGGATGGACTCGATGATTGCAGTGTAGAACTGCATCATCGTCCGTGTTGGCAGGTTGAATTCAGCTGCCTCAGGAAGTACATCCTCTGCTGGGCTTTCTTGATGACGGAGGTGATGGTGGGCTCCCACTTCAGGTCCTGGGTGATGGTGGTACCCAGGAAGCGGAATGAGTCCACAGAGGTGATGGGGGTGTCAGTCAGGATGATGGGGGGGAGTGGGGCTGTGTGCTTCCTGAAGTCCACAATAATCTCCACTGTCTTCTGGGCATTCAGCACCAGGTTGTTGTGGCTGCACCAGGACACCAGACGTTCAACCTCCCTCCTGTAGGCAGACTCGTCCCCGTCCGAGATGAGTCCAATAACGGTGGTGTCATCTGCAAACTTGATTAGCTTGACAGACTGGTGGGTGGAGGTGCAGCAGTTGGTGTACAGGGAGAAGAGCAGAGGAGAAAGAACACAGCCCTGAGGGGAGCCGGTGCTGATGGTCCGGGAGTCCGAGACATTCTTTCCCAGCCTCACATGCTGCTTCCTGTCCGTCAGGAAGTCAGTGATCCACCGGCAGATGGGATCAGGCACATTCATCTGGGAAAGCTTGTCTCGGAGATGGTCTGGAAGGATGGTGTTGAAGGCAGTGCTGAAGTCCACAAACAGGATCCTGGCGTAGGTTCCTGGGGAGTCCAGATGCTGCAGGATGAAGTGTAGGGCCATGTTGATGGCGTCGTCTACAGACCTGTTGGCTCTGTATGCAAACTGCAGGGGGTCCAGGAGGGGGGCCGTGAGGGTCCTGAGATGGGAGAGAACTAGGCGCTCAAAAGACTTCATGACCACAGATGTCAGAGCCACGGGTCTGTAGTCATTTAGTCCAGTGATCCTAGGTTTCTTGGGGACAGGGATTATGGTGGAGGACTTGAAGCAGGCAGGCACATGACATGCCTGCAGTGAGGAGTTGAAAATGCCAGAAAACACTGGGGCCAGCTCGTTTGCACAGTGTCTGAGGGTGGCAGGAGACACACCGTCTGGGCCGGGAGCTTTCCGAGCATTCAGGTTCTTAAACTGCTTCCTCACATCTGCTTCATGAATATGAAGAGTTGTGGTGGGAGGAGGTGGTGTGAAATCCTCTTTTGTGTGGGGTGAGGAGGGGGGTGTTGTAGGTGAACGGTTTGAAGGTGGTGATGGCTCTATGGAGGGGGGAGAGGTGGGGGAATTAGTGTCCAAAGTGCCTCTATTGTTGGGGCCGTTGGAGGTGTGAAGGCTGCCTGATGGCTCGTCAAAACGGCAGTAGAAGTCGTTAAGGGTATTGGCTAAGAGCAAGTCATCAGTGGAGTGGGGGGTTTTAGGCTTGTAGTTTGTGATATTCCTAAAACCTTTCCACACAGAGGCCGAGTCATTCTCTGAGATCTGCTGCTGCATCTTCTCAGAGTGCTGATGTTTAGCGATGTCCACTTCTTTAGTGAACCTGTACTTGGCCTCTCTGTAGCAGTCCCTGTCTCCGCTTCTGAACGCCTTTCTCTTTTCCAGCCACAGCTTTTTGAGTTTAGGAGTAAACCAGGGTTTGTCATTGTTATAACTCACCCTGGTGCGTGATGGCACAATGCTGTCCTCACAGAAGTGGATATAGGAGGTGACAGTGTCCGTAAACTCGTCCAAGCTGTTAGAAGCAGCCTTCAATGTGTCCCAGTCTGTGGTCTCCAAACACGTGCGAAGCTCCTCCACAGCCTCGTTGCTCCACAGTTTTTTAGTCCTCACGACAGGTTTGGAGAGCTTCAGCCTCTGTCTGTACGCGGGGATTAGGTGGATCATGACGTGGTCAGAAAGTCAAGCTCGGGGCACCGCGCGATAGGCCCCGCTGATCGTGCTGTAACAGTGGTCTAATGTCCTCTCCTCTCTGGTCGGGCATTTAATATACTGCTTATATTTTGGAAGCTCATGGCTCAGATTGGCTTTGTTAAAGTCCCCAAGAGCAATGATGAGAGAGTCCGGGAATGTCCGCTCCGTGTGGAGAATCTGCTCCGCGAGTGCGCACTGAGCTGCCTGCGCATCTGCGTCTGGCGGGATGTAAACAGCGGCCAGGATGAATGAAGCAAACTCCCGCGGAGAATAAAACGGTTTGCAGTGGATAAAAAGATATTCCAGAGAGGAAGAGCAGTGCTGAGCAATCACTGTCACATCTGTGCACCCAAAACATAAGAGTTAGTTTAGTTGTTGCTTTGATTTCAAACTGTTTAGACATCAAAGTGTTCAGCAGAAAAGGCCCCAAATGGATTTGTTAAATGAAAACGCATAGCTTGATGGGGAACTCAACAAAAAACAGAAGCAAACAGAGGGCTTAAAAACATGGGAGGATATAAGGGCAGTGTGGCAACACATGTATGTATTGGTATATTAGATGACAGGCTATCAAAATAAAACAGGAAGTAACAAACAAGGTAAAAAAAACATGGAGATTAGACTGACTTTTGCATCACTTCACGCTTCCTAAATGCCTCTATTGGAAATGTTGGAGAGAATATGATTTTTGACTGTCTTGGGTTGATTTATAAGTTTTTCTTTTCTTTTTTTTCCTGGTAAAATCCTGCTCTCCTCCTTTTTTAAGATAAAGTAACTAAAGAAAATCACCATAATTAGAAATGCATGGAGGAAGAAATGAGAAGAAGGAAGAGAATCACAGTATTTCATTTCTTGAGCAATTTTATAAAAGCCAGCAGCAGTTTCCATCGTGGAGGCTGGGGACTATGGCAAGCAGATGAAATGACTCACTTATATATTTGAGATGATAGTAATAAAGACCATCAGTCTCATTATGCCTGTCTCCTTGACCTAAACTTGTTTGTCTTTACAATACAATGAAAAAGATTCCAAGGTATAAAATCAATCATCTCTCCTCCACACTTTGATTTTTCCTTCTGTTTTATCTTTGCTATCACATTGAATCAACTAGACAGGCGGCTGTCGTCATATCACTGTTCAGGGCATTTGTTGTTGAGACAGTTCGTGATTTGTGGCAGAGTGAACACACCTGCCAGACAAAAATATCTTTGAAGTCTTGCTGCTCTAGGTGAAAGAAAAAAAAATGTGGAGGCAACACTTAAAGTCCTCAAATTCTGAATTGGGTTATTTTCTTTTGATTTATTGTTAACTTTTGCTTTCACGCTGATGACTGCACATGATGAAATGTAGTCTCAACCTTTGAAGCTCTTAAGTCTCTTTTCAGAATGGGCAACAGGGAAACTTCACGTCTGCGCAGAGCAGTTCCTCATGAGGACACATTATTAATCTGACACCTGTATCAGCAATGATGTCTCACATCATTGTGTTTAAGGAAAGTAGACAAAATAAAATTCAGTTTTTGAAAGTCAGTAAAAGATGATACGGAGCATTCTGAATACAACATAATTTTTCTTTCATAAATTATGGCCCTTTTAGAAACATCAAGGAGGACAATAAAAGGTTATTGGTTTCACAAACAAATCTGACCCATGCTCATAATTTCTTTTTTTAAGAAGCTGAGATGGATCAGCAGGACTTGGTGGCTACATCCATATTTGCATAGTCACTGGTCCAAAGGTTGTGCACCCATTTGTCCTTTTACATCATTTCATAACTAGTTGATATTGGCAACATCTATTCACCACATAACCAGCCAAAAGTCTCAGACTGACAGCTTAGCTAAAAGGAAGCAGTTTTACCATTTTAGAGCTGTAATAGCAGCAGCATTCTCTTCCTTGACAGAACTCCTCACCAGTGTTGTGGAGTTGTGTTTCGCTTGCAAGTGTTAGTTCAAAATGTAAAATTGAGCCAAATGGGAACCTCCAAGGCTAAAAAATTATGCCAATGCCAATGTTTCTCAAATGGCCACTTGCAGCTCCAAAAGTAGGTCAGCCTTCTTTAAACTACCCACAGCCAGCTACAATATGCATGTGTATCAGTGGATGTATGGCCATTAATTAGAGTTACTGAGTAACTTGTGCTTTTGGAGGACTTAATATGATTAGCCTTCTAGTAGTATTGGTTATTGCCAAATACAAGAAATCCCATTTAAGAATAAGTTTATGCTTACATTTTGATGAGTGAAGGTCTAGAGTCTCTTTCTTAACACTAACTAGCCAATAACTGAGCACAACACTCATCCAAATATGGTCCCAAAATAAAGAGTCAGATAGCAGTGGGTAATATTAATGTCACATCTTTATTATACCGTCTTTGAGTAGAGCTCCATAGCAGCTGATGGATTTCTGTTATAACCTTGGCACAACATAACGTGAACACTTCCATAATTTGATAACTGAGCTGTTGTATTTTATTAGACCTCACATCATCAGAGCTTTCTTTGTTAATGTATTAAATGAATTATTAACAATTTTTTCAAATTTTACATCGCACATGTTGGACAAAGTGGTTAGCAAGATGAAACTCCTTTGTTTACGATGCTATATCACTGAAGCTTGTTTACTTGCTAATGGTCATTGTGTTTCCATATGAAGCAGCAATCATAACTGATCCCAGAGCAGTAAAAGCTGAGACACTGGCAGCTTGCTTTGTATACTGGTCTTTCCTTAGTTAACGGTGAAATACTAGTGCTTTATCCACAAGGAACATGTGCAAACCACCAGAAAAAAAATCTGCTAGCATTTTAGCTTTAGCCCGAGTCTTAACGGGAGATAAACACACTGGTTTGACAGAGAAAGGTGCAGTTTCCTATGAGCATGAAACAAGCGCAACTTTCAGCGAGTTGCAAGAAGGCAGTATGTAAATGATGGATACACATATTAATTGACAGTTGAGATGATGATGATGATGAGATAGCCTTTATTTGAGGAGCTTTATGACATCACTGTCCAAGATGAAAGGAGAGAGATTGCTTTTACTGTGGTACATTTTAATGTCTGTTCCTTCTTCTTTTAAAAAAAAAATATTCAGTGTATTTTTCCCTCTCTTCACAGATTTAAATGATACAAAACAACAGGTGTTACTTCACAAGCACTTTAAAAAAACAAAAACAAATCACAGATTAAACACCTCCTCAACACTTAAAGGACAGCCGAATTACTACTGCCTTTTGTACATCGCAGACATCGCTTCAAAGCGCACAGCAGTTGATGTGTCTGTATCTCCTCTCATAATGCTGTGGATCCAGGGCAAATACGAGGAAAGCTTCATATACACTGCATGCTTGTACCTAGTGCAGGATTTATCATAGGAAAGGATCCCTGCAGCATATATGTCCCCAGTTTCAGGATCTGTGACAGCCAGAGCGCCACCTGCATCCCCAAAACAGACATTCTCCTGATATTCTGTGGCAGCAGTGCAGATCATGTCATCATCTACAGTTGGCGTGAGTGCAAGACTTTCATATTCAGCCCTACACTCAGAGTGATTGGCCAGTGGGACTACGATGTGTTTGAGAAAGGGAGAAGGGGTGAGAAGGGGTCCCCAGCCCCATCCAGTGATAATTCCTGACCCACGCACGGCCTTGGCCAGGTCCTGGCCTCTCTCTGGTAATGGGATGGGGGTCACTTTATCATTTATAACGACAGGCTGCTTCAGCTGGATCAGAGCCAGGTCGTTGTTCCAGTCAGACTGATTCTGAAAGCCTGGATGGAGAACAACCTGCAGGAGGGAAATGCAAAAGTTTGTTCTTAAGTTTGATGTTGCATTTAGCTTTGTATTTTTTTTTCACTTTCAAGCAGTGCTTCCTAACACAGAATAAACGTGTAATGAAGTATGAAGTAAGAGCCATTAAAATGATGACAAATTTCCCGTTGATAATAAATTTTAAGGTCTAAAGACACGTAAGTATGCCAGATTTCAAAGAAGTTCATAAAAAGTGATATATTTTCACATGAATCATTTGGTCTCATTCAGTAGAATTCACATCACTCACCCTGAAGGTTTGAACAAATTTCTTTAAGCTCAGAAATGCTAGCAACTATGTGGTGTTAAAAAGCAATCCTTTCATGACTTAACTTTGACTTTAATGAAAAAGATATCCACATACTTGATTATTTTATAAACTTGTGGAACCTTAAAAACATGGTGTGTATAGAAATGACAGAACAAGAAAACAAAAGAAAAACAAACATATAGTAAAATAATATAATTCTTGACTCTACAACAGTTTCCTTTCCTCACCTTCTCAACAGCAACCTCATTGGAAGATTTAGCATCATCCTTTTTTGTAATTCCCAGGTACACTTTAGGGATGACAGGCTCCTGTCCCTGAATGTCCTCCCGACTCTTCCTAACAAAAAGGTTTCTTCCAGCCGTCAACACCCAGCGGTCAGAGATGAGAGCACCGCCTGCATAACCTCCATCCAGCATGCTCTCAGCAATGTAGACCATGGCCTGCCAGGGCACATGAGGAGCCAGTTTCCCACCAACCATTCGCCTGGAGCGGACAGATGCTGTCCTGGAGGCTGGGAAGTTAACGCAGACATTCTTATTTATAATCCTGTCGATCCTGTCAAATATTGTCTTGGCCTACAGTTCAAGTTTACACAATTTAGTTCATCACAAAAAAGCTTCGCCATCCACATTTTACAAAAACTATTGACCTCTGGAGACCATTTATCCACATACTGGGACATTAGACGTTATACTCGACCGGCACCTCATACTTTAATTCTGCTCAGTAAAGTGTTTAAACTCATTATCAACCTCTTTAAAATACTTTGTGTTAAAAAAGGATACATTTTTTACCTGTGATGTCCGACTATAAGGCACTCTCAAAAATCGACAGTGCACCTTATAATCCCGTGTGCCTTATGTATGAATTCTGGTTGTGCTTACTGACCTCAAACCGATTTTATGTGGTACACGGCGCTCAGCAATCTGTCAAATGTTTTAGTACGACTTTGCTAAGCTACGAACCCGCAATGCTTGATGGACTGTTGGAGCATTACGGCTACCGTAGTCAGGAGCCTCCCGGAGTGATACGTACTGTGCTTCAACATAATATTACTGTATTGTGTGTGTATAAGGACCCCAAAATGGCACCTGTTAAGAGACATGCGTATTAAGCGGATTTTAAACTCAAGGCGTCACGCAGTACAACTTGGGAACAGAGCAGCTGCGAGAAAATTCAGCATTAATGAGTCAATGGTGCAGAAGTGGAGGAAGCAAGAAGAATGAGTTGAATAAAGTTAGACTTATCTGACTGCTTTATTTTTGCTTAATGCGCCTTATAATCCCGTGCACCTTATGATCTGAAAAATACGTATTTGACTTATTTATTTGGCACACTGCAGTTTCATGTTGCAAAGCACCTCTTTTTAACTTTTGTGGATATTATACATGGTTATGCTCAGGATATGTCCATATATTCCACTGCAAATGCCTTTTGGTTAAACTGTCAGCAAGGCATTTGCACTGTTACATTTTTATATAGCTTTAATGCACATAAAAAACTGCTGCTTGTTTAAGTGAAAATACATTGATGGAGGGTTTTTGCACTGTAAACTATTTTGTCTCGCATCAGTTACATCGTCAGTTATATCGTCATCGCAAATTTTCAAATATATCCATCCATTCAAATTGGTTGAAATTAAACATTTAAAGTAAACTACTGTGCTTTGCTGCAACTCTTAGCCCTACATAATTTGCACAAAAAACAACATTTATGCCCATAATGCTGACTTTAAGTAATGTGATCACATGTACATTTTCCATGTAATTTTGTCACATAAACACAATGTAAACCATTCAATTCAATGGCATCTGGTCAAATGCAAGTACAGAGTATAGATTTGTTGTCCTGTAGTATCTTTGTTTTCATTCATTTTATAGTATAAAGTGCTTTGAGATGACTTTTATTGTCATCTTAATTATTATCTTTTTTAATGAAGCACAAATTTTTTGGTATTCCCATAAATTCTAATTCATTTGTTGTTGTTGTTGTTGTTGTTTTAAAAAACAGCTTGCAATTTTTTCATTGCCTGAAACTGTCACAAATGTTATGTTTGACTCGCTCATCCTGTTTTGCTGCTTTCTAATTTGTTCTCTCTCTGTCTTAATGAGACCTCCTGCATAAACGGATATTTAGAACATGTTTGTTTTAGGCGTAGACCTTAAGGACACTTTGTCAGTTTGAGCATTTCTGCTTTGTTAACAGCACTTTTGCTCTTTCCCATTTTCCCTCAAGTAGAACTTAAACCTAATTAATAAAACATGACCTGCTTGATGTCAGGCTTGTCACGTTTTACTTTGTGCCCTTCAGTCATTAAAGAATATTGTTATCTCTTCCTGCTTTTTCAGCAGAGCTTTTCCATCTGAATACGACACTTTCTTGCTCTAAAAAGCCTTTTCAAAAACAACAGACTTTAAATAATGTATCATGGAGCAAAATATGGAATCTGTTCTCTGTGCTTTTCATCCACTAGTCTTTTGTGTGGCTGAGATAATCATGAAGACCGCTTTGACTAATGTATTGATAGCTCCGTACAGCACTGAAAGACTATCATCAATTTTCTTCTAATTTTACATCCTTCTGGCAGAATTAATATACCAAGAATGAGTTCCAATATTTTGTTCATTTATTGTATTAAGTACAGCACATAATGTATTACAAGAAATGAACAACTTATTATTTTAACACATCACAGCAACAATGAATGGATTTAGTATCTGTGCTACATTTCTTGTTTTCTTTGTCTCATTATGTTAATATTTTTAGTAAACAATAGCATCCTTTGTCTTATTAAAAATGTCTTTCATCACGTCTCCAGTGGGTTCAGTTATCTTTCACTAAAAACTGATTGTTTGGATTATTGTAAAGTTTTTATCAGCTGTTTGGGGAGAAGCAGGGAAGCAGAAGATTTCCCTTTCAAAGGCAGTAGCCTCAGAGCCAAATGAAGGGAAAAAAAGTCACCAGTCCTCAGATCCCTCAGGAAAGCACGTGTCATTTAATGCAGGAGTTATCTGTCTGAACAGCAGCTGCAGAGGAGGTTTCGTTATAACCCAAGGGTGTCAAAGTCATTTTAGTTCAAGGAATACATGAAGCCCAATTTCATCTCAAGTGGGTTTGACCACTAAACTCATATTTAATAACCTGATATTTATAAATTCTTCCCTTTTAGTTTAAAGAAGTATAAGAGCTTTATTGCAGTAATCAAATTGAATGGTATACCCATTTACAGAATTGATGAACAGCCTGCATTTAAAAAAAAGCAACTTTGGCAGCTCTCACACCACACTGTGGTATGCAAATGTGTTAGGTTGCAAAAATAGACCAACAATATAGGAAAAAAGTCTAAAAACAACAAACAATTTTTTGCAGCTGTTACTGTAATTTGCAAGCCCCCCCAACTGGCATAATTTGGAGCCCTTTCACAGCCCACTTCTACGTTTGACACAGCTGGTGAAAACTGTTTTTTTCACAGCTTTGAACTTTGTGGGTGGTTGAAGTGAAAAAGCGGCTGCTGCTGCTGATACTGAAGGAAGTGCAGTGGTAAATGTCACAGTAATCTGAGAGTATGGCAGTAAGTCAAAATACGGTTTGTTCCACACTCATTTATCGGAACAAAGCTGGAATGGATTACCATAAAATTTCATGTACACAACAATATCACAGGGGTATTCCCTGTATATTGTCATTTTGTTTTAGTTACGTTTCCGAATTTACAAAATCAGTTCAGTTAGTTACAGTTAATTATTTTTAAAAGTCATGTTTATATGTAATTAACAAAAATGTCTTTTGACATATAGTTGTAGTTTTTAGTTTAGTTTTGGTTAAACTTTACTGAACTTTACTGAGACCCATATTTAAACTGCAAGCGTTTTGATTTTGATTTTTTTAACTTGTGGTTTTTAGAAGCGATGAAATGCTTCTCCAACTGAAAACGCAACATTGAGATAAGAGAATCAGCTTTCAGGGTAACTTGATGATGCTTGAATACTTTTAACTATCCTTGTTTGAATTATTTGACTTTATGCTGTTATTTCTTATTTCGAGGCCAACTGAGCCTACTATACTGGCTGACTGATCTTTAGCTGTGATAACCTCTGATTATTCTGCTGACATTCAAAACAAGTTACTACAATCTGCAAAATGAATGACTTCTTTTTGTAGTAAGTGCTAATTAATGTCAATTGTTAGAATGCTTACATGGATATTTACATCACTGGCTTACTTATAAAGCAAGATATGACATGATAAACATATCTGTTAAATATCAGCTGTCACGGTGAGCCAGTTAGCGTGCTGACGTCTCAGTTTGACTCAAAGCAGCATTGCTTTTTAAGGCTGTTTTTTAAATGCTTGGCTGGTCAAATACTATACCATGCAGAAACCTTTTTGTTACATGAAATATTGAAGTAAAAAGCTTATTTCGAATTAAGAGTATGTGTTACCTAACACAGAGGCTTTCATCCTTTCTTCAGCATGAGCCACATCTGCCAGGCAGGCCCACGCAGCCAGGACGACCACAGTCAGAGAAAACCTTCACACGACAACAAGAGAGAGAAATGATGAATAAAAATTAAATGCCTCTGCTTCTGTGGGTCGGTGGAGCTGGGAGCAGATAAAAAAATAGAATGAGAAACTGTAAGGAGTCAGTTATTTAATTACTGAGATCGATATATCAGCATTGGATTTACAGCATGTAGGAAATGATAGATGACGAATGGAAAACCTTTCATGGTAAAACAATGCTTTGATTTATGGATTGTAATTATTAAGAGATTTGATGAAAACCAAAAAATAATCCAACTTACGCCATTCTGTGGATCATATTCATCTTCTTCAACAATGCTAAGTCTCTTCTGTCGAGTGTGTTGTGCATTTTTCTGCTGGGAGTATTTATATCTGCTCAGAGGCATCACCTCTGCTCTGGAAATTTCTGTTTAGAACAAAAGTATCGATTCCTGAAATCTAAAATAAATAATTGTGCAATCTGACTTTTATTCCTCTATTCAGACGCTCTCTAAAGACTAGAGTCAGGGTGCATACAATCTGGGGCATATCCATCTTTTGTTAATATATATGATATATTTTGTTGTATAATAAACTGAATTAAATTAAGTATAAAAATGCACAATGGCAAAATACCATAGCACAGTGGTAAAACGTGTTAATTTCTGCTGGTTTAGTCTATTTTTTTATTTTTTGTATTTTAACACTTTAGCTCAGCAGTGGATCTAACAAACTGCAGGTTTTGTAATTCTGTGTTTTTTAATTTTGCAAAGTATAACAGTTTGTACTTTGGTCATAGATTTACTTCATAGTTTACTAAAGATAAACAGTGCTGACGGATTCTGACACACTGCTATCACTTGTGGATGAGAAGTATTTTGCAACACTGTGTTCTGTTTATTTTGTTATTACACAAAACGAGGTTCAGATGAATGGGTTTGTCTGTAGGGAACAAAAACGCAGCATTTCATCAGATTCATGGAAGTAAATAGTTACCTTGTGCTGGAATAATTTAGATGTGTTTCATGGTGGGAAGTCCAGAATTGAGGCTTTGGGCATTTATTTAACAGAGGCTGTGTAGAGGTTACTCAGACGTGCGATTAAAACACGTCTGTGTTCACTACAATGTTCTTATTAGTGATTATAACTTTATTTCGCATTGGGAGTGGTCTAACCAAGGTTGAAACTATCAAGAGGAAGAATCATACAGCCTTAATGCCTAAAATGTTGCGATGCGGTGTAAAATGAAATCAGAGTTTTTCAGAAGTAAAGATGGGCAAAGGGCCCAATAAGATAAAAAGACTCTGAGAGAAATCTCTCTGCACAAGAGACAAGGCCGAAAATCGATACTGAACGCCTATGATCTCTGGGCCCTCAGGCAGCACGGCATTATAAATAGTCATGGTTCTGTCATGGAAATCATTGCATGTGCTCAGGAACACAGTTAACTATGCTAGCCACAGACGCAGGTTAAAGCTCTATGACACAAGGAATAAGACATATGTGAACATATGTTTTAATTGCCACGATCTTCACTGGGCCAAAGCGCATCTAAAATGGACTGAATTGAAGTGGAAAAGTGTTCAGTGGTCAGATAAAACAAAATTCGTATTTATTTTTGGAAAACATGGAAGATGTGACCCTCTAAAGGGACTAACAGTGCTAGGTTCAAAAGCCTGCATCACTGATGGTATGGGGCTGTATTAGTTTGGAATTGGCAGTATTGGCACATGTGAAAAAGGCACCATCAGTATTGAAATGTATATACAGGTTTTACAGCAACATATGCTCTCACTATTTATTTTTAAGGGAAAGCGTTGCATATTTCAGCAAGACAATGGTAAACCACATACTGCATCTATTACAACAGCATGACCTGCGTGCAGTCCAGACCTTTCACCAGCTGAAAACAATTTGGAGCATCATCAAACAAAAATATGGCAAAGAAGGCCCAGGACTAGAATCCTATATCAGACGAGGCTGTCCTCAATTTCCTGACATTTATGGGCTGCTGTTAAAAGAAGAGGGAATGCTGCACAGTGGTAAACAGGCCCGGTCCCAAGTTTTTTGAGACATGTCAATGACATCAAATTCAAATTAGACTCAATATTTTCCTTAAAATGACACTTTTTTTAAAAAAAATGTTTGATATGTAAATAAAATATGAGATTTGCATTGGATTCCGCTTTTATTTACATGCCACACAGAATTAGTCTTGTATGTTATAGTGTTTGCAACACGTATTGAGGATTTTTGGACCACTGCGATAGATCATCAAAAGACCAACTGAGGGAACTGCTTATGGACAAATCGTATTCTTCCCTCCAGTAAAGTTCAGACTTGCAGAATCAATGCCAAACTGAAGGGAAGCTGTTTTGGCAGCTTGTGCTGGCCTGACACATTTTATTTTGTGTTCATTTTTTTATGAGTACTGACAGAAAATGTGTGGAGGCCATTATGCTCTCATTCTCAGTCATGCATTAAAAACTATCAGTAACTGACTAGATAGATTTAATATTCATGCTCTGTACTTAAAATATAGTCTAATTGGGTGTGAAGATTTGACTTCTAGGGAGCCCTGAGAAACATTTCCTAAGGGTAATCAGTTTAAGAACATAACTTGGTAGCAAAACCCTAAAACTCTAACACTAATGTCAGGGTAAGTCACTTTATGGCGGCGGTGCTAAGGAGATGACACTCAGGCGAGTGCACTTTTAATTGGGTCAGACACAGAGCTGTTCATTTAGGAAGCCCTTCTGTTCTCTGAAAGTCCACATTTCAACCTCATCACCGTGTCAGTGGGTGCAAACTACTCAGATCATGCAAATATTTTTCTGGGACAGAAAATGTCACAAATGTTTGTTCTTTACCCAGCTTTGTTAGCGGCATTGCTCTGGAAGGCAAGGTTGAGTAAAGTTGCTATGAATCAATCCAGTATGTGGGAATGGCAGGAAAAATGTACACAGACAGAAGTTAAACCTGCATTCTTTATGATGACCAACAGAGGGCGACTCCTCTGATTGTGGAAACAAAGTAAAAAAAGAAGGAAAGGAAGGGTTGACAAATCACTAACACATGTGTTGTCCCTGATCTTATAGGAACTTCATTCAGGTTAATACTGCATGTTTTATGTTGGATTATTCACAGTGTGACTCCCACCAGAGCTTGAGCCATTCAGTTTGTCTGCAGGCTTCACACAGCAATAGATACAGTATGTATAGCTGACAGTGCTGTACCACCAAAAGACCTGTCACTCAGGTTGGTAGGCCTCCAAATGTAATCAACCAGAACAGAAACCAGGCTATAGCTCCCTGACTATAACATGGGATATGTCCTATTTATTTGGCAGATTTACAAACCCCTTGAGGATTAAGTTACATAAAGCTGCTCAGCACGTACACTGTTGTTTATTCCTCAGGCCTCATCAACATTTCTTCAGCCGAATGCTTCAATTTCCATTTCAATCTCAGTGCATTTGCTGTTGAATGACTTCAGCCCGTCTCGTGGAGATTTTGTTAAGGCAAGAACAAATCAGTGCTGTGTACTTAAACCTGATGTTCAGTGTTTCCAATCATATTTGAAGGTAGGAGGTCTCACTTGAAAGCTGTAGTCTTTTCTCCCTGAGGAAAACAACAGAGGATGGATGTGACCCTCAAGCTAGACAAGCTTTGCACATGGGCCCAGACCACTAGGGGCAAACGATGGGTGCCATTGAAATGGAGCTAGAGATGATTTTCAGCAGCACAGGCACGTGAAAAGTTCAAAAGTGAAAGCATGTAAGAAAGCTACAATAAGCTTGAGGACAAAGAGTCTATGCAGATAATGAGGCGTGGACTGAAAGTGAGAATTCAACAGCAACAGAAGCTCTGAGACACAACAGCATGACAGATGTTCAGAGCACCGAGGACCAAAGAGAGAAGATGAGAGAGGGTGGGGGGAGACACATGAGAGGCCAAACATGGGAGGGAAACAAAAAGAGAAAGGGAGCAAAGTGCTGCTGTGGACTTTACCTTGAAGCTCTGGGAAAGACCGTGTGCATGTGATAAGCTGTAGAGAGGGGAAACAGTGAAGTAGTGGGGACTGGAGATTAAGCGCTCAATGCAAGGAGAGAGAGTGGGAGGAAGGAGAGGGGAGAGGCTGAATCACATGGACAGAGAGCCGGAGTGTGTGAGAGGCTTTGTGCTTAATGTGTGCTTCTCGGGAGAATGAATGATGAGGACTACAGCTCCACTTTCTTCTCCACTGGACGGTGTTTAACAGGAATTTATTTCCACTAAGTCAGCATCTAAATACTGGATTTTGTTCCTGCTCTCAACCTCTGTCTTGCCAAGTGCTCTGAGGAAATGCCGGTAAGATTGTCTCATTAGATTTCTTGTAAATTGTGTTTTGATTAAATGACAGCAGCTCTTTTATTTTGACACAATTTCTTGATAATATAAGGCTAAATCCCCACGCTGTATGCATTTAGCTCTGAATATTAACTCATAATTACTCACTTAACAGAATTAAATTGTAATGTGTAACATTCAGAAAAATACTATAATTATTTGAAGCATAAGACTTATATTTTCACTTTAAGTTTACCAAAATATTTATATTTTAAATAGTCCCATTGCATTTTTCTTTGCTGGTTGTTATTGGACACAAACATTGAGTAGTCTCTGCGGCCACACAGATACGTGTCTCGTTCAATTTCAATGATATTTTTCACAACAGTTGTTTTTAGTGTTTTTATTTTCTTCTGTTTTATTAAACAAGAAAATTTCTTCAGTTGGAAGCTTTTTAAGAAATCTTAATCAGTGTAAGCTAGCAGTGTCAGCCTAATCAAACCTTCAGTGCTTTGTATTGGGGAAAACGCTTCATACTAACCTGCTAATCTATCAGGTGTATCATGCTTGGTGTCTGACCATTCAGGCATGCAGCAGCTGTTGGCTGAGTCCAGAGGTGGGTGTGATGTCTGTTAGCTGTGCATAATTTCGATAGGGACAGACAGGATGTAAAGACATATAAGGACAAGTCCAGAAACACATGCTCTGATGTAAAAAGTTCATCATCTTGTGGGTGAATGGGACTTTTCAAATGTATTTAGTTCAATATTAAATACCATTACTGGGAAACAAGGCAATAGCAATCCTTGAGAACCATGATATCACTGACAGAAACAGCTTTTAGAAATTGTAGTGCAATTTTAAAGAAACATAGGTTTTAATTTATAAATTATTGATTTCTATTTTTTTCTCCCGGGAAACAAACCTGAGAAGAAGGGTGTAAATGTAAAAGCGTAAACTGGACATTTGTCAAATGTTTGATATGTTTTTACAGTTAAATACCAGAATGTCAAGTCTGTGATGCACAGTTTCTTTTATTCAGTTTGTTTGGGATCATTTAAAAATCCTATTAAACTATTTTTGTTCTTCTTGTTGTTCTTGTACTCTCTAAGTATTCATTTGTTACCCTAAATGCACAGCAAAGACCACACACAGAAAAAGAAAAACCTAATTTAAGTGGTTTAAAAAGGGTTGAGGGACTTCCAGAGTATTTCCAGATGTTGCAGTCCATAAAAAAGGGGGGTACACCCTGAATGTCTTATATGATCTCTCCATATAGGGTATCTTTATATGTTAAAAAGGGGCTTTTTCAGTGTTCAGATCATCATTTTAAGTGTAATGTTAAGAAATTTTAAGCAATGGAATAAAAAGAAGAAAAGCTAGAATGAGAAACTACTGAAGTGACAACAAACACTGCCAGAGATTTGTTTTTTCAGACAGAACAAGAGCAAAAATATTCCCAATGATGTCAAAAACACACAAACAAAGGCAAAAATGTGAACTCATTTAAAAAAAAATTCAATGCTTTATAAACTGCATACAACTATATAACTGAACTGCAGTGATTTGATCATTCAGACTCTAAAGTTAAATGAAAATAGTACAAGGATAATTGTTTTATTTTGTTTTTTGAACACTTGCTTTCATTTATTATGAAAGCAACATGTTTAAAAATGTTGGGACACGACCATGTTTACCACACGTTTCATCACCTCCTTGTTTTTCAATTTGGGAACTGAGGATACTGACTGCTGTAACTCTAGAGATAAACACCTTTCCTTTTATTAGTTGATATTTTAGTTACTAAACAATCCAGGGCTTCCTTTCTCACATTTTTTCATCATTTCATAATGTGCAATTTTAAGTTGGGGACGACTCTGGACTGAAGGCAGACTCTTTGTGATGAGCCATGGTGCTGTAATACATGCAGAAGGCGATTTGGCATTGTGTGTGTGAAATTAGGAGTCCTTCCCTGAAAGATTTTGTAAAATGGCATCATGCATTACTCCAAAGTCTGCAACATCATTTAGCAATAATGGTGCCTACACAGATGAGCCCATGCACTGCAGAAGCTCAGACCATCCCAGGTGTGGATGGGAAATTAGATGCTTACAGCTTAAATAGATTAGTCTGAGGACAGCAGCTCATACTCTGGCAAAAGGATATGAGATGGATCTTTGTCAATTTTATAAATGAATCACTTTTTTTTTTTTCATATTTTGACTGGAGAGACTGGCACTGGTTTCCTAGAATGGTCAGGAGGGTGGTCAGCTCAACCAGGTGAGCCACAGCAGTGCCTTCACCTGGTGTTCTTTAAATGCTCTTTAAATCCTTTGAACCCTAACCCTGTGATGTTCCTGTCCATCCAATTTTTGGACGTTGCTGGCATCATATTCAACAAAACTTCTGCGTTCAAACATTAGAAATGTTAGTCTTGTACTATTTTAAATAAAGTAAAACCTTTAATAAGGTTCTCACATTTTATAGTGTCCCCACTTCTTTTTTTATAACCCTGTTTTTGTGAACAGGGTTATAAAACAACCCTTTTTAAATGTGTGCCTGTATGTGTTTGCTGTACACAGTGAAACAAACACAGACAGAATGACAGGCCAAGATGTGAAGACAAAATTGTATTTCTGCTCATGTGCTGTGGCAGTCGGCCTCAGGCGACTCTGACCCACTTATTACTGCAGATGACCCCTGTGTGCGTTAGGCGACCTGGCTCGAGAGCCCTGACCGGGCCCCCACGGTCTTCCTACATTATCTGTCACTCAGAGACACAGCCCTGTCAAAGAAGGTTCACTGCATGCAAGAACAACAACCTAAATGCAGCTATTCCACCACAAAGGACTCCATATAGCACAGCATTGTTACTGGAGCTTCTTTCGGGTAGTTTTATCTGTGCATGTGTTTAGAAACCAATAATGAACACTTAATCGAATAAATAATTAGAAATGACTTATTAAGTCAGAGTTATTTAGTCAGAAAAAAGTTTTTCCAGAAAAAACTAAAGACGTTAGATGTAGCAAAAACTATCCAATTAATACTCACACATGCAAACGCAAACTTTTTTTAAATCTGTCGGAAATGTCAATAAATTAAAAAATTAGAGTGTCTGGCAATTATTTCATGGTTCAGGCTTTACAGGGTTCAGAGGCATCTTTATTTCCAAAATTATTTATTCTAATGGCCATCATCTTCACTGTTATTCCTCATATCGGTTTGCACTGTTGTCAACACTACATTCCTGTAGAAAAAGACCTGATAACAAGTCTTGTAAATGGCTGTTAACTCAACAATTTATTTCTTGAGTAAAAAAATAAATAAATAAAATCGGGGAAGATCTGAAGACCAAAAGAGGTGAGAAACAGGAGAATTTCACTCGAATACACACAAAGAACTGATACTGTAGCTTATATATTTACTACTTTCATACCTCAGAAACATGACGCACATTGAATTTTTTGAAAATATTTTTTTAAAACATACTACACAGTAGACAGCCCTGCAAAGTCTATATCAATTAAAGAAGTGTTGACAGAGACTGAGCATGACTAATCGTCATTATGTGAAGACTTATTTGTTATTTGCTATGTGCTAAAATGTGGACATGGCAGAGTGCCTATCAGCCACTGCAACTACTTTTGCAGTTAATATGATGTAATTAATGATAAGATTCATTAAAACTGGAGATGAAATAAACATATATCTATGTAACGAATCACAACCAACATAGTATTAGCAAAAGAAACAAACCAAAAGACAGTGACGCCGTTCTCATTCACAAAAACCTGAGAAAACTGTTCAAAATACAGTCACCTGCTCAACTGATCATTACAGTTTTTCTCAGTCGATTTGGCAGTTACTGAATTTTACATAGTACCTGAGTCAGCTGCAACAATCAAAACCCCATTCACATTTTTCAAAACTTGAATAGTTCACCACTCTTTAAAGTCTGAGTCATCAAAACCTTCCTGACTAAAGAGTTCTGCAAACAATGTAGAGTAAGAAATGTTCAGAAGCAAAAATGAAATGTGAAGGATTTTTTTATATAAAATGGAGAAAAGTAAAAACATACTCGTGAAATTGTGTGCATCAGAAAACAGACAAAGAAAATAGATCTGAGAACAAAGCACCAACTACTCTATGAAGTAGAGTCACACTACATACACTCAGCAACCACTTTATTAAGTATGCCTGCTCCACTGCTCAATAAAGTAATCCAAATATCTAATCAGCTTTTCACATCAGCAGCAGCTCCATGCATTTACGTATGTAGACATGAACAAGACAGCCTGCTAAAGTTTAAACCGAGCATCAGAATAGATGAAACATGGCCGAATGTGGCATGGTTGTTCGTGTTAAATGGGCTGTTCTGAGTATTTCCGACATTGTTGATGTACTGAAATACACAACCATCTCCAGGGTTTATGGGGAATCGTCTGAATCAGGTTGAGGTCAGAGGAGAATGGCTAGACTACTTTGAGTTTATAGGAAGGCAAGAATAACTCAAATGGTTGATTGTCTCAGACGGGCTGGTTTGTGTATTTCAGAAACGACTGATCTCCTGGGATTTTCTCTGCACACTTATCTCTAACAGAGAATGGTCTGAAAAAGAAAATATCGAGTTCTTTGAGTGAAAATGGCTTGTAGATGCCAGAGGTTAGAGGAGAATGACCAGACTGCTCCAAAATGATAGGAAGGCATCAGTAACTCAAATAACCACTTGTTGCAACCAAGGTATGCAGAAAGGCATCTCTGAATGCTTGATAGGTCAAATATTGAAGCAGATGACCTTCAGCAGCACACCGGCTGCCTTTCCTGTCTGCTGAAAACAGTAAACTAAGAGTAAAGTTTCCATGGGTCAACCAAAATTGGACAACAGAAGATAGAAAAATGTTGTCTGAGAAGTCTCAACTTCTGCTGCAAACCAGGTAGTAGGGTGAGAAGTGACAGGCTGGTATTGTAATGGTGTGGGGATATTCTCTTGCCACTCTTTGGGCCCCTTGGTAACAACTAAGCATTATTGTATATTGAGCAACTGTGTGATGCTATCTTGTCAATATGAACCAAAATCACTGAGCAAGGTTTCCAGCACCTTGTTGAATCTGTGCCATGACAAGACAGGGAACAGAGGAACTTCAGGAACGATTCTAACTCCCCTCTAAAGACTGCTATAGATACCTGAATCATAAAGAAAAAGATTAATAAAACTCCTAACAGCATAGAAGAATACTTTATTAATATTATGGAAAAACATCTCCCAGCTAAGAAACATGTTTCTCATATTTACAAAAGGATTATAAAGGAGTCATGCCAAAACACAGGCTATATTAAGGAGAGATGGGAACTAGAATTAAATGTTATAATCACAGATAATATATGAGAAGAGTTGTGCAAAACCTGTCAAGAGGGAATAAGAAGTCAATTGTAGAGAGAATTTGATTGGAAATTTAAAATCAGACTTTTCAGTACACCTCTTGTTATCTCCTCAAACTATAAAGAACCTAATATAGAACTATGTTGGAGAAAATGTGGGGAAATAGCAGCAAAGTGCACCTAATAAAGTATCCAGTAAATCTGTGGTGGGTAACAGAAAAGGTGTACAAAGCCTCTCTCGATGGCGGCCATCTTTGAGCTGTAAACATCCACACCAATCCCATGCAGGAATCTGCACACTCTAATTATTACACTCTTACTCAGATTTAAGACACAGCAATGGAGGGCTTTTTATAAAAGGAAAGAAAAGCACATCAGTCGCACAAGACGACAAAAACAGCAGTCGTAACGCCCACAAACAAATGCGCAGGGTAACTGTTGATAGTTAAGCAGTTTAGATGTTGGATCTTTGGTCCAGAACTGATTTCTACTGAGACATAAAAAATAAATGACCTTTGTCTTGAGGACTTGAAATTTCAAGTTGTGAAAAAGCTCGTATGTAAATCATCATGCAGCCTATTTTGTTGTGTGTGTGTGTGTGTGTGTGTGCGTGCGTGCGTGCGTGCGTGCGTGCGTGCGTGCGTGTGCGTGCGTGTGTGTGTGTGTGTGTGCGGTCTTTGCTGTCAGCTGCTTGTCTCACTGTGCCTGAGGTCTTGCCACAGGGAAGGCTTCCACTTGTCATCTTCACTCAAGGTAAGGGCAAAAAGCCCCTTAATGAGGTTCATCTCCCATCCTCCCTTAAATAATTTTCCTTTTGTTTTACCACCAGCACCATCAGGAAATTTAAAGTAAAATAATTACTCTGACTTGAAAGCAGTTGTCTAATCCTGTTGATTTTAAGAGCATATAATTTAGACTAGAATCAGTTTTTTTAAACACCCCTATGACACTGTATCTTTCACAGACAAAAGAATGCACTCATAAAAAGACGAAACACAGTCAAAGGCTGAACTATGCTTGACGTCATAATTCCTCACCATTCGCTGCTACCCATTTTAAGAATTTTAGATTTTCAAGAGCTGCTTTCATAAATTGTAAAATGAAAACAGTCTTCTTTAAACACTCTCTTGGCCTTGTTCAGGCTGAGTTATCATTGTGCCTGCAGCTCAGTGTTACCGACACAGAGGGGGAGCAAATATCAAGCTTTAGAGAAAATCAAAAGGGCAGATGGATTTTCTCACAATCTGAATTTTGCTGAACTGAATAACAGATAACGATTCTTCGAAGCTCAGAATTGATTTTCAACATATCTGGCTAATAAAATGAATGCCTTTGGCCACTGCAGCACTGAAATGGCAGGGATATTAAGTTTTTGGTCTGAGACTTATAAACTATAATCTAGTATAATCTGTAAAAGAGGAAAAATCTGTTTAAGAAAAGAACAAAACATAGAAATATTCTGGCCGCTGATAAAGTCATAAAAATACAGAAAAATAATTGTTTATAGCTTTAAATGTCATATTTTGTGTTAAATAAAACTAATTTACAAGGGTGGAAGCAATGAAATGAGATCTTTCTTTTGGCACGATACAGCATAGACTACAGAGCACTGTGAAAACGTCTCAAGTTTCTTTATACGTGGCTTGGAAAATGAGTTAGTACATTTTTAACAAGCTTGAAAATCAGTATTTATTCTACAACACTTCCCTGGGTAAGTGTTCTTGTAATTTCTTGAAGTAGTCTTCAGGAATAGTTCTCCAGGCTTCTTGAAGAACATTCAAAGCCCTTCCTTGAATGTTGGCTGCCTTGTTCTGTTTTGGTTCAATAATACTGAGGTCCAGGCTCTTAGGAGGCCAATCTGATCATCCTAAATGATGTGTTTTTCTGCCCAAGCATATTTTTCCTGCACTAGCAGTGTGTTTTTGATCGTAGTCAATCAGATGCTTTCCAGATAGTATTGCATGTTGGATACAAATCCAACAATACGTTCCATCAATTTTGACAAGATCTCCAACACCACTGCCTGAAGTGCAGCCTCAAACCGTGACAGAGCCTCCACTGTGTTTACAGATGGCTCACTGTAACACTCACAGTTTTACCTCTCTGAGCTCCTCTGCATATATTAATGACACTGTGAACAAAAGTTTAAAATTAACAAAGTGCATAAAGACACAATTTAAAATAGGTTCAGTTGTCTGTTTTGTGTAAACACAACACTGGTTCATCACTTGAGTAAGGTGCCTTTTTTATTTGAATGATCGATACTGTAGCTCAGTGTTAAGTGTGCAAAACAACAACAACAAAAAGCAGAAAAATGATAAAAGCATCCATCGACTGCTTATTTCTGCTCTAAAGTGTAATCTTATCATGGCAGGTCTGGGAGGACTGACTTCCTTTAAGGAGCTGCAGTTAATGACACTTCTCCATTGTCCTAATTTTAAAACCCTGGAAGTTGCCCCTTGGTTTTTGCTGTGAACCGCAGCTGAAAGAGACTTGACTCCAACTAAATGACAGTTTGGGTTTCACTGACGACAACTTTCCATTGTTAGCTTTCAGATGCACCACAGTGGGGCTTGTGAGACGGCGAGGATGTAAAATTCATTTTAACAGAACTCCACAGAGAGCCACAGCTGTGCATTTTCCTAAGCATGCTTGAGCAGCAGAGGGGTCTTTGGGAAACTCAGGAACATGATACCAAAAAACAAACATTACAGATATGCACCGGATGTGTCTGCTGTTATTTATGTGCAGCTAATTTGTAACAACAATAATGTTTTCATGGAGGCATATGGGGCCAACCAGATTATGTTTCTGTTAGGATAAAGACAAACAATGTTAATATTGAAGTATTCAACATACTTTTAAGCTTGTGTTGAGACACTGTCAGCACACATCAGACTGCACTCTAGTTTTATGCAGAAAGAGACTGAACAATACAACAATACCACCCTGACCGAGTTGGTATTGTTGCCCAAAATTAATCACAGACAGGAGTGTGCTCGCTCTTCACACTTTGGACTCACATGTCTATCCTTTGCATTCATATGACTGCTGCTGTGGCCAGGACGTATAAATGTAGAACATCGTTTGCTCTGAAAAAATGTCTCTAAACAATCCAAGCAGCAATTGCATTTCTCAGCACAACATAACCATGAAAACGAAAGATTCGTAATTGTCTTTTGAGGCAGGGTTGACATGAAAGAGATGAGCTCAGAGGAAGAAATATCAGAAGTGACGAGAGCTTGACAGGAAAGCCTTGCTTTGAAAGTACAAGAAGACAAATAAAGCTCTTTCTCTTTATTTTACAATGCGAAAAGGTGAGAAAACCACGAAAGCTCATTTGTACCTATGAGGAACAGCATGCCCCGTTGTTTCATAAGCATACGCAAACGATGGGTAAACATGAAAAGTAATCACATACTTAGGATTTCTAGTATTTTGAAAAGCAAATGAGATAAAGCAGCCAATACAGAACATAACAAATTAAAATTAAGGCGTTAGGAGTGATCCAAAATCTTTTTGTCACATGAAAAACAGAAATGTCAGACAACCAAATGTCTTTTTTTCGTTTCAAGATAACCAGGGATGGAAAACCTCCAATAATGAGAACACTGTTTATAATTTACTCAGATGATAAGTGTGAACACACCACTGACATCTAGACATTTGCAATCTGACAGGCCTTATCAACATTAGCAGGAAGTAAAAGTGTTTCCAGCAAGTAAACGATTGACCCACACATGCTGGAGACTGAATCAGAATCAGAATCAGAATCAGAAAGGGGTTTATTGCCAAATGTTGAGCAGGTTTACAACATTAGGAAATTGCTGCGGTGCTTCAGTGCAAACATAGTGTCATAAATAGCACTTAAATAGACATGAAAAAATAAAAGTAGGGATAAGAATTAAAAGTGCTACGTAGAAAGATATGTGCATGAGATATACATGAGATATATACATGAGAATAAGAATTAAGAGTGCTACGTTGAAAGATATATACATGAGTGCAGGTGGTGATCAGTGCCAATCATGGAATGATGCAGTGAACACAGCGTAGGGTCATGTGTTAGTGGCGGGAACAGTCATATGGTTATTGTTCATGTGTCCAACAGCAGAGGGGAAGAAACTGTTCTTATGGCGAGAGGTTCTGGTGCGAATGGACCAGAGCCTCCTGCCTGAGGGGAGCAGGTCAAACAGACTGTGTCCAGGGTGAGAAGGGTCAGCTGAGATCCGAGCTGCACGCCGCAATGTCCTGGAGGTGTACAGGTCCTGCAGAGATGGGAGTCTGCAGCCAATCACCTTCTCAGCAGAGCGCACAACACGCTGCAGTCTCTGTTTGTCCCTGATAGTGGCTCCAGCGTACCACACGGTGATGGAGGAGGTGAGGATGGACTCGATGATTGCAGTGTAGAATTGCATCATCGTCCGTGTTGGCAGGTTGAATTTCTTCAGCTGCCTCAGGAAGTACATCCTCTGCTGGGCTTTCTTGATGACGGAGGTGATGGTGGGCTCCCACTTCAGGTCCTGGGTGATGGTGGTACCCAGGAAGCGGAATGAGTCCACAGAGGTGATGGGGGTGTCAGTCAGGATGATGGGGGGGAGTGGGGCTGTGTGCTTCCTGAAGTCCACAATAATCTCCACTGTCTTCTGGGCATTCAGCACCAGGTTGTTGTGGCTGCACCAGGACACCAGACGTTCAACCACTTGTACCAAAGTCACTTGTACCAAAGGTGCATCTGTGTAATCTAATTTATTGTTTGTAAAATCTTACATCTCAGTAAGAGTCACTTAATTAAAACAAATAACAAAGTGACCAAAATTTCAAAATGATGAAATTTCTTATCAGCTTTATAAATATAAATTTATTTTTCTGTTCATAAAGCTACGTTCAGCTGATCCCTTATTCACGAAGGGTCACCACGTGTTTCGTTTAGCAGATATTTAGCGTGATATCGTTTCCGTGATATCATATAATTTTTTTTGTCTCCGCCCAGGATCAAACCCACTTCACTAAATTGCTAATAACAAGTAAAACGTCAGGTTGTTTTATATCTGGCCCTTGTTTCCAGACAAGCTTTGAGGGTCTTTCATATCTGATCTTAATTCAACCCTGAACCATGAGCCAGTCACAGAAAAAATACACAAGTGTTTCCCTTGCTTCTCAAGAACCTCTAATTCCCTGCTGATATTAGTGAAAGGACTTCAGCCACAGCTGTGATGTTTTGTTGACCATGTTTCTGCACACAAAGCTGCACAGCAAATGCAGGCTTTGATTTGGTTTTGCTCTGGTCTGAATATGTCCACTCCTGTTACCTTTTGTTTCGTCCTCTGTGCGTACCTTCCTGCTCTCTGGCCCAGTGAACAGCATAAATGATTGAAGGACTCGTGTATTTAGTTGTCAGCTGAGACAGACATTTGGTACTGAACTCAGAGTTTCAGCATGGGAACTGACAGCATCGAGGTGCTTCCAACAGTGTTAGGGCACAGAAACAGCACGTAGCTGGTACACACAAGTAATAAATTCAGTGCCAATACTCTCCAGCTGGAGAAAAAGAAGACTACCTATGATTTGTAAGGCTATTTTTTATTCAGCCTTTAGTGTAACATATCTGTACTGCAACATAAGCACAACCTCTCTACCCTACACATGTCATATACTACAGACTTTTAGCACTTCAAACCCTTTGAGTCAAGCATATTATTGGATTACATGCTTCAATTTATATTAAAAGCTATGTTTGTAAGAACTGTTTTAATGCCACTGTTTGAATGGCAGCAAAGATATAGAGTATACACACTTATGTCTTATGGTGGCTTTCAGAGGTTAAAATCAAACATCCCTAAATTTGCAGATGATACATATATATTAAAAGGTTTGCTACTGACTGCAGTAACCGATTCAAAGCTTTAAATGATGTGATTTTGAGTGCTGCAAAAGTGCTATTGTGTCTGGTATGAACGACCTAAAATTATCTGACATTTGTTAAAAAATAAAATTTCTATTGAAATCATGAGAAATAACAAATTTAATGCGATTTTTAACAACTGCATTTAGAAAATCTTTTTAGAAATAGAGAATTAGAAAAAAAAACATTGGTTCAATTCGGCCATCAAAAAGAGAAATACCATGACTGTTAACTGTTGGACATAATGTGCTTATTATGTGATATAAGGTTTTCAATGCTTACCTATTTTTTTCCCATTAGGAGAGTTTCCCAGTCCAGGACATGGTCTCCTGAGTGGTCCCGCCACCACTGCATCACAAGCCTTAAAACCAGTCTAACCTGGGACATGACTGCTCTGCTTCCCAACGTCAGTGTTCCTGGGAGTACGGCAGCTTTGCTGGTGACCACTGACTGTCCGTTTAACCTGACTGCAGCTGCTCAGGCAGGACTGGGGTCAGGCCATTCAGTGGCCCCACTATGTACCGTGTGTTGCTGTGGGGTTCTCAATCGCACCTTGGCAGTGGCATTCATGGTCAGCCTAGCATTTGCCATCGTGGTTGGGAACGTGGTCACACTTACAGTGTTTGTGCAGACCAGACAGTCGAGAACACCACAGGGATACCTGAAAGGTAAATGTTGTGAACTGTGTGTTGAGACAACTTTTGTTGTAATTTTGTGCTATATAAATAACATTTATTGAATTGAATTAAAAAATAATAATTGAACTGCTTTATCACCACATCTTAACATGTACATCTAGAGTGTAAATCAAGTTTCATGGATTGATTCCAGTAGAGCCCGACCAACATCAGATATTTACCGATATTTGATATGAAATCTGATATCAGCTGATATATTTTTTTCTTTCAGGCACAGGAAACATAAACAGATTTACCTGACATTGGTCATGTGCAGTTATTTATAACTCCTTACTAATATAATATAACGATTCTGTTCATATTGCTACATTAAGTCATAGATCACTGGTTTACATTTCTTGTATCTGCTGGCTGTTGTGTTTGTGTGGTTCCAAACACATGCAGGAACGTTGTAGAGTGCCCTCTGGTGGACAAACTATGCAACCTTAATACTAACAACAAGATTATAAGAGTTTGTTCCACCTCTTCTTTCCTTTTGTATTTTAATTTATCCTCTGGTATATCACATAGATATTACTGGGCAATATATCGTCCCTCAACATTATATTGGTAGGGCTCTAATTTCAAGAAACGCAAAAAACAATTCCTTAGTAAAATTTAATTTCCTGTTTGTAAAATGCAGTAATATTAACCCTTTAAGACCTACCATAGAACCAAGTCCGCCAGAGCTTATATTATATTTTTACATGCTGTGGAGCCATTTTTGGGAGCATTTCAAGTTGCTATACATCAATACAACCATTATAGCCCAGATTTTAATAATATGTATTCATTAAGTGCATAGTAATTACATAAATTGCAAAAAAGTGCAATAAACTACAAAAAAATTGAAAATCGTTTTTGATTTTTTGACATATATTTGTAGTTAGAGAAATTTAAGAGTCTTATCCCTCAAAACTGTAAATACAAAAAAGTTGCACAAAATAGTTTCCCACCACAGGAAAATTATTTTGAGTGTCTTCATAGTTTTATTTTTGAAATACACCAATTTTTATACACTGTAGGAAAAACGAAAATAAGTATTATTCCGCAAATTTGCAAAAAAGCAGCATATGCATCAAAATAAACTATTTCCAGCAGTGCAATATGAGTCCTAAGCATCCCAGAAACGACACAGAAAGTCATAAAGTCAAAGATAACTTTTAAAAAGAGCAGTATAGGCCCTGAGGCCCTGATCGCAAAAAAGACTACATTTCCGCGAAAATGACGTCACTTCCGGTTTCGGGCAGGTAATGGCGGAAATGCAAAAGTTCGCGCTGACGTCTATTCCAACGTAGGAAGTGTTTTGAACAGCTGATCAGATCGGTAAAGCGTGTTTCTGGAATATTATGTTTTTGTTCCTGCAAGCGCTTTTTATGCAGTTTTTGCAAAGCTTTATGTGGAAGGAAACCGTGACCTAGGACAAGCTGATGGCATCAGATGTAAGTACAACTCCTCCGGTTTCATATGCAAAAAAATTTTTTGCGTTAGCTTACGTGGTTGCAGTGCTACTGGGATTTAAAAATAGTTACGCATAACAGAGCGTTCCCGCTCCGATCGGCTCTAAAGGGTTAAAGAAGACTTTTTTTTTCAGTCTAGAGAGATATAAGAGAATCTTTAATTTTAAGCAATAAATATATTGTAAATTGTATTATATGTATAATGTATAAGTATTGCATTCCTTTCACAAGGTGGCAGTGACCAGAAGGGATTATAAAGTATTATAAATCAACTTCAAATTCAAATTCAAATTTTATTTGTCACGTACACAGTCGTACACAGTCATACACAGTACGATATGTAGTGAAATGCTTAGACAACTGCTCGTGACCTAAAAAAAAAGAAAAAAAAGAAAAAGTCTATGAATAAGATAGGAAATAAATATGAAAAATTAAAAAGGGTAAATTTAACTAGGAAGGAATAAAATATAAATTAAGGTTAAAAATGAAATAACTGTACAACACAATTTAGAATGAAGGGTAAATTTAACTGGGAAAGAATAAGATAAAATATATAAATTAAAGTTGAAAATAAAATAACTGTACAACAAAATACACAATATAGAACTATATAAGAATGTATGAAGAAATATAAATAAATAAATAAATAAATATATACACAATAACAGCAGCTGTACAAGTATTAACTGGAAATGAAGAATATAGTGACCAGTGTTGTGCAATCCACATTATGTCTTATACTAAATAGTTTCATTCAGCACAACCGATTCATTTAAATTTATGGAAAACCTAAATCAGAAAGGTTGTTTTTTAAATTCTGCAAATAAAGCAGTTCTTGTGATTAATGGTAAAATGCTAAGTAAATGATAATAAGGAAAACTAAATACAGCTATCCAACATGACATCTTCCTCTTCTTTCTTCTCTGTGACAGTGTCTCTGGCCATAGCAGATATGATGGTCGGTGTCCTCGTGGTTCCTTTTTCCATCTACACTGAAATCTCTCTGATGGTAACCACCACGCCCCCTGTTTGGTATCAGGGTACTTCTACTTCCCCTGCCAACTCCTCTTCTCGTGGTGGACTAGTAAGCCCATGGCAGCCCTGCATGCTGATTGGTCCAGTGTTTGCTGGATGCACATTTGTTTCCATCAGCACCATTTTCCTAATGACTTTGGAGCGCAGTGTGGCCATCCTGTGGCCACTCCAAAAGGACGCCTTGGTGACCCGAAGACGAACTCTGTTCCTCATCCTGTTCTCCTGGGCTTCCAGCTTTCTGCTGGCTTTAGCGCCTCTCATCTTCAGCAGAAACTTCACTTTGGAGTACAATGAGTGCAGTCGCATGTGTAACTACACCCCACTCATGCTTGGAGGCCATCTCCCGCCTGATGCCAACATCTTGTTGTTATTCCCAGCGTTCGATTTCACACTGCTCGGTGGCACATTGGCTGTTAATATCGTGTCTTTCACTAGCATTCGGCGGTACTCCCAAAAACGCAAACTACTCTCAGAGGGGAGTCTGAGCGATGGAGGAGGAGGAGGTGGAGGATGCCCTCACAGGCCCTCTTTTTCAGACATCAAAGCAGCCAAAACAATTGGCATATTAACATTTGCCTTTACAGCATCCTTCACGCCCATTGCAGTGTTTGTGCTCGGGAACGTGGTGGGATACACCTGGTGTAATTTCTCCTTTTTTGCCTTCTGGATTCTGACAGGAAACAGTTGCTGTAATGTTATTATTTACAGCGTCAGGGACCACCGCTTCAGGAAGGGTGTGACCCTGCTGTTTCAACGAGATCAATCCCCCCCGCATGGCGAGAAGAACTAAGAGACGCGTAAATCTGTGTTGTGGCTGTGACCCAAAGTATGACTTGGAATAGTTTAAAAAGTAGAGAAAGGTGAAGAATGGGTTTATTCGCTTACTCTGTGAAAAGATTGTCATCCCTTTCCTGTTTTCAAAGAGAGGAAAAAAGGAACCCTGCCTATTTCAACTTGTGGTCCTTAATATGCCATCAATAATCTCTCTTGCTAAAGCATTATGTTAAAAACATATGAATTTCATCCATTAAAAAAGCAGCAACGTTATTCCATATTATGACCTATAAAGGCTGTGATTATTTTACATGTGCAATGCACTCTGGATTGATGATGGAAACGAGTTCGACTCATTACATCAGTCTCACAACCAAGTACATAATGTATGAACGCTACGAAATGTCTAAAGGAAACAAGAAAAGAGATATTAATCTACACAGTTTTCTCATCCATAGCAAGAGAAAGGGAAATGATCGGGCACATGCGGATGAAGACAACTTCCAAAAGACCCCGAGCTGTGTTCTTGACACTTCTGTACTAACACATTTGATTAATTTAGAGCTCACAAACACTTTTTGTTGTTGTTGGTGAGAAGCAGAAGCTAAGACCAAAAGCTGCACCTATAATTTGTCTCCCCAAAAATGCAGACAGCAAGTGAAAGTGAAAATAACTTTAAGATAGCCTGGGAACAGAAAGTATTAAATGTAAAGATGCTCTGCAGGCAGCAAAATATAACTTATGGCAGGTGCTGCCTTTGAAAGTGCACCAAAGTGTGTTTAAGAGTCTATAAACATAAAGTGTCTTGAGGAGAGATTGACTACATTGAAAAGGTGGATGGTAGGCTGAAATTACAGGTTAGGAAAGACATTTTATCATAACCTGATACACTCCCCTTTCACACCTCTCAAGTGGCTGCACAGAAAAGGATTTTGTCCCATGCTTGCTTCTTCAGCTCTGTGATCGTCTTCATTGTTGGGGTTTTTTAGTGAAGAGGAAACAGAAAGCAGGAAGAGAGAGTGGTGGAAGACACTCCACAAAGGGCCACGGTTCAAAGTCAAATCTGGTTAAATGCATTTAGCCTTTCAGCACATGGTTGCCTGCTCAACCTGGGAGAAGGTCATCCTCGTTTTTTGTTTTTTAATTCTGAGTTATGCCAACAGTCTTTTCATGTTCAGTTATGTCATTCTCAGATTTTAGTTGAATGGGATGTGCTATCTAGCCCAGCGGTTCCCAACCCCTGGGCCTCGGACCGGTACCGGTCCGTGAGTCGTTTGGTACCGGGCCGCGAGAGTTGAGGCTCAGGTGTGAAATGTATAGTTTTCAGGGTTTTTATCGGTTTTCAGCGTTATTTTGTTATCGTTTTTATCGTTTACTCGGTTTTCCTTGGTCTTTTCACGTGTGTTATGAATAAATCTTCTTTTTTTCGCTACCGGTACTAGTTTTATTTTGTTGTATTTATCTGCGACACCTTAAAGGCCGGTCCATGAAAATATTGTCGGGCATAAACCGGTCCGTGGCGCAAAAAGGGTTGGGGACCGCTGATCTAGCCTACCTGCACCATAAATAACAATGGTGGCCTATTATTTTTTTTATTAAAAAAAAACTAAATATCTACATTACATCATGTTTAAGTTGTTGTGGTGTTGTGGGCATAATAAGTCATGTCTTTGTAGTCGCTTTTTTTTTACAGGTAGTAAACATATTTATTTCTGCTAAGATGTTGACCATTTTACCACTGACTTGCTTTTTAAATCAGCCTCAAGTGGTCATTTGAAGAACTGCAGTTTTTGGCATTAAGCATTACCTTCATTATTAAGCCCCATATGTTGTCTCTTGGACTGGGTTTATACAAACATGATCAAATCTGCCTATAAACACATAGAAAGTTTCCTTACCTTTCTTTTTTTTTTTAATGTGAGTTTCTGTGGTTCATGTCCAGGGTAAAAAATAAATCAACAAATAAACAGTTGCCAAGTAACCACTCTAGACGATTATTGGTGTCAACAAAGAAACAATTTAGTAACACCTTTGTGAGGTTTAGAGGTGCTGGTAGGCGGAGAGTTTTGTTTTTGTATCCAGTTTTTAGACCAAGCCATTTCCTGGTTTAAGCTAATTTGAGGTGTTTTCATCACCTAACACGTTTCCAAAAAAGCCGAGGCTCAAGAGTTCCCATAAGTCAAATGTAAATGCCATTCAAATGGAAACACATAAAACTTTAAATGAAAAAGTTCTGAAAAAGTTAAAAAACGCTTTCAGGTTTGTCCACATATTATGGATCGTGACTGAAAAGGTCATTAACTGCACAACAGCAAGTCCTTGCAGTGAGTCTACTGCCACAACAAATCCATATCCTCTCCCCGGGTGTCCTTGTTTCCTCTCTCCAAATCTAAACCTTGCTTTCAAAGGGCTTTAATGAGCCTTTCACAAATTTCAGAGAAAAAAGTATGTCAAGGAGCCACAACAGCCACAACTGCATAATGAGTAGTTTATTTGTAACTTTTTTTTTAATCTTTTGTTTGTTTTTGTGTTGTTTTTTAATGACAGCAGTGTTTTTGTCACCTGTTAATTTATAATGGGGTTTGTTTGTAATTAGAAATCATGTTACAGCCTCCTCATAGGAAACAGTTAAGGTTACTTTTAAAATCCATTAATTCAGTTTATTTTGATAACAGTCTGCCTCAAGTATCAGAAATGCACTTTATCAGTTGCTATATGAGCCATTTCCATTGTGCCAGGTGTCGGACACAAATATTATTTTGGACAGATTTTTATTTTTAGCTTTGTATTTTGTCTGCATATTAAAGAATGATCTGTGTATTTATTAACCCTTGTGTGGTGTTCGTATTTTTGTTACTCAGCCAGTGTTCATGGGTCTGGTGGACCCGCTAGAGTTTTGGCTTTCCAAATTAACACTATCAAACAATTTTATGTTAAATTACTCAACAGATGTTTACTTCATCCCAATTACAAGACATATGAACAGCAAACATGGTTAATTTTTTCCCTTTACCTTTGTTAGATCACATTTATGAATTAATGTGCTTCTCGTTTTTCTTTTATATAAAATGTTATAAATAAATCAGTTATAATCAAGTGGAGTGAGTGGAAAGACACAACACATTTACACGTGAAAAAATAATTAATTGTTTAATTTTTCTTTTGAAAAAAACTGAACACGGGTCTCACAGACCCGAACACCATACAAGGGTTAAATCAGTACTGACTAAATGAATGGGACTCCAGCCACTTGAGATGTAGAATAAAAACATTATGATATATAGCGGACCCTCGGTCTATCTTTTCAGGGTATAACATACAATGTATAACATGAAATAATGTGTTTCTTGTGTACTTATTTTAATTCTGTATTGTACGAATTAATTATATTTATAAATAATGAGAATTTTGAAGTATAAAATGTCATTAATTTATTTCTTGACAGAATAGCGTAATTTGAGCTATTCTGTCACAACTGAGATCCCTTTGAATGCAGGGAGGAGGTTATTCTTGCCATTGCTGCTGTAAGCAGTTTACAGATTATTCTGTGAATCCATAAACAGCAACCCAACAGTTCGATTGACATAAGAGTGAAAACATTTTTTGTAACTTACCATGAAGTGATTGTTTGACATTTGGAAAGTACATTTATTAGCTCACTGGTCACCTTTACCACAGCAACGAAATTTAAAAGAAATTGGTATTCCACACACAAGTACCTTGGTTTTTAATGTCAAATATGCTGACATATGGTACATGGAAGTTTGTTTTTGGCAATATTAAGAAACATTTGATTGATGCTAATGTGTTTTAAATGGACACTCGCATTGTAATGGCTGATAGGCAAGTTAGATTTTAGAGGTAAGTCTGAAAACAAGTTCTAAAATACACTACATAATAAATCAGCCTCCCAAATCAGGGAACTGGAGGAATCTGTGGAGCTTGTGATTGCATATTTGGATAAAAGATTTAAAACTGCAAAAAAGACAAAAGGATAAGCCAATCATGTAGCTGGGAAAATATTAGAAAACGACGACGTAAGATAAAATAAGAATTTACCTGCCAGCAAATATAAAGCTCACAATTAATATGTTTTATTTATTTAACCCTTTCACGCATAGTGGTCGCTACAGTGAGCAGCTATTCAAAGACTGTTTTCTTGTATTTGTGTCAGTGTTGATGGTATACTTGCACATAGACCACTACGTTGGACACTGATGTGTCACTCCATACCCTGCCACCCTCTGGTCGTTTAATGTTACTATAGATGTATGCCGTGTTTCATTGTAAATATTGTTATTTAACCCTGTCATGGATGAATTATGACAACCTCAATCAGGATTTTTTCTTACGTATTTTTATTCATCTTTTCATGCCTAAAGATGAATAAAAACACTTAAAAAAAAGTCCTAATTGAGGTTGTCATAATTCATGCATGACAGGGTTAAACCATAAAAAATGAAATCAAAGACACTTTATTTTTATTTATTTACACCAAACACCATTAAACACCATAGACATGCAATTGTATATATTATAAAACATTTACAGTCGCACAAATTTTAAAAACTTGCCCAAAATTTGTACATAATTTTTAGGATGAGCTTTATTGGGGCTGGAAGGATTGTGTTACCTTTGGACAGACCAGTTTAGCAGTTTGCCCTGCCGTCCAGTGTTTGTGTTAAACCAAATTGCGGGATTTTTACCTTTCTCAGTTCTCAGTAAGAAGATTAATAATGTACTTACCAAACTGTCAAACTAACCATCCATCCAGCCATCCATCCATCCCTCTCGCCCTAAGACAGCTGGGATAGGCTCCAGCACCCCCCGCAACCCTGAAAAGGATAAGCGGAATGGATGGATGGATGCAAACTGTCAAACTACTCATTTAAATCATAGATCTCACAGAATGGATGAATGAATGAAAAACATTTTCCAGGAAAAACTATCATTATCTTCTAGTTTAAAAATTTGTCACAGCAAGGTTTCAAATCAAAAGCATTTCAATCATCTTGGGCTCAGTGTAAAGGTCAAATTGTCTACTACTACTGCACTACTGAGACTATAAACTTGTATGAGTAGTGCATAATTCCTCAGTGGTGACTGCGTCAGATTTGGTAACAATAAATGTGTTTGTGAACACATCATTTGTGACTTTAATAGGTTTCAGTGTGACAGTAATGCACTCAGTTTACTGCGATGATATTCACAACCTCCACAGTTACTCTTGAGTATTGAAGGGCTGTCACATTATGTAATGTGAAGAAGAAGGAGTGGCAGTGACGCTATGGGACACCTGGATACTTAGCATGGAGGACTCTTTGACTGTGTACAGGAGAGAAAGCAGAATTAGGTAGACCGAGTTCGCATCTTTACATCTAGAGAAGAGGATCCTAAAACCGAGTGACCTAAATTGTATTTTGCGTGTGTGTGCATTTGGGTAGATGGGGACAGAGTTTATATTTTACATTTACACGGTTAAAGCGCAATCTTGTAATGTGGGAAGACATTTGGGTGGAGACGGAAGTGTAGAGCAGTAGACTTCTATCAGTAGTGACATGATAGAAGTCTACTCCACCACCAGTCCCACCACAAGATAAATGAGCTGACATTTGGTTGCTCATGTAATTGAGTTCAACGATGAAAAACACAAAGCTGTCCGACGGATATCGGGAGAATGGGTAGAAACAATAAAGAGAGAGAACAAATCATGTACTCTGGAATGGCATCTAGCAGCCAGTAGCCTCATATGTCATTTATAATCAGTACAATAAATGAATCTGATCTGTATTTCTGCTGTGGACTCATTAATCAGTACATTGTACCCTCACAACAGTCCTGTGAATCATGTTCATTGTGCAGAGCACTGACTCACTGCATCATTCATGCATGCTTTCATACTTGCTGCAGGTGGATTAATGGTGGGTTTGTTATAGTTGTTGTTGTTTTTTATATTTTGTGAGTCACACTTTTGCAAAGCACGAGGCATGTTTAAAGCTGCATCTGGCATTTTGAGACATATTTGAACTATTGCAGCTTGTCAAGTCAATCTTACAGACATAAATCAGTGCCGTGGAGTATTTGCCTTCATGATTTTTTTTTTTTTTTTGCATACTTCAGCTCATGAAACAAATGTTAATATTAGACAAAGATTACTTGAGTAAAAACAAAATTCCCTTTTTAAATGATGATTTCATTTAGTGAGATGAAAAAGCTATCCAAAGTAACTGCTCTCCCAACCTTGGCAGCAATGAGCCTTTCACATCGCTGTGGAGGAATTTTGCCCCATTCTTGATGGTAAATGGTAAATGGCCTGTATTTATATAGCGCTTTACTAGTCCCTAAGGACCCCAAAGCACTTTACATATCCAGTCATCCACACATTCACACACATTCTTCTGTGCAGCACTGTTTTAATTCAGCCACACTCAAGGATTTTTTCACGTTTAACTCATTCCCAGACAGAGTTTCTGGTAGACAGCAGAATTCATGATCCCATCAGTTACGGCAAGTCCACATCTTGAAGCGGCAAAGCAGCTGCAGACCATCATACTACCACCACTATGATTGACACATGACTGTTTGTGTGATGTTATTTTTATGAAATGCTGTTTTTAATTACATGTCTGATTTAATGGGACTCAAACCTTCTAAATTGTTTACATTGCTTCCCAAAACTCATAAAATTTCAGTGGGCTGGCCACTCCTGGGCAGGTTCCCCACAGTTCCAAGTTTTCACCTTTTGTGGACACAAGCTTTGTGTAGTCCAAAAGCCAGTCTGTAACCCTGTCCAGATTGATAGATGTCAGTGACTTCATTTGTCACCTGTTTCTTCAGATTGTGACATGTGTGAAGCAGAAGTGTGCAGGAGGAAAAAGTCACGTTTCATGTTTTGTTTTGTTTTTCTTTCTATTCACCTGTCGTTCAGAATCTTTGTAAGACAAGTAATCACATGATAGAACTGCAGTGTGAATTTATCTGGATCTGAATTTAGTACATTACTGTTATTTATAAGTCAACAAGGAGCGGGAGGCTGAGGGACGGTTATTTTTCAAACAGGGCTCGGTAGGTTTGGATAATTAAAATTTGTTTAATGATGTGAAATGTGTAAGTGTGACAAATATGCAAAAAAAAAAAAAAACCCATAAGAACTGGAGAAGAGGGGTAAATACTTTTTTTTACAGTACCATAAGTTTATATCATTTTAATTTTCAACAGCAATGAAAAGACTTGTTACCTGAATATGTTTTCTATTTCTTTTCTTCATATAGTAAAATCGTCCCTGACAAAAGATTTTATGCTATAACGTCTGCTGCTTACTTGTTCTTTTTCCACTGTCTTTGCTGGACCTTCACAGTCCTGAGTGTTTGTGTGTTCATGCAAATAAAAAGGAAACTAGATCTTTCAAAACATCATGCTAGTAGGCTTAAAAGTCCACATGATGTCTTTAACACACTGTACACAGTAATTATGCTTCTTAAAAAACAAATAAAAGTACATTGGTCTTATTTCTACTTGATTACTTACAAAAGACTATGGAAGCCCTTCAAGACTCACTAGCTTGATAATCACCACTCATGGATATGCACACTTAATGATTACACGGGAACAGGAGGAATAGGTTTAAAGGTGTTGTGTGTTATAACAAGGATACGTCAAGGAGAAAAACAAATTAAGTTCCTTATTTTAAAAAAAGCTATAGAGTGACAGTAAAGGCTAATTTGCAAGTAAAAGAAAAAAACATGAGGGAAATATTTGTTATTCAGAATCATTTAAATGTGTTCAAATGTCTGACGATAGTGTACTTGAGACATAATCCCCACCTTTGTTTTGATGGACTGAAGAAGTGAGAAACGAACTGCTTAAACACAGAAGAGACTTTAATCAACGGCTTGAAACAACAAAGTAGAGATTAAAGAAAATGTCCGTTTCCCCCGTGACTCTAAGGGCAGCACCAGGGCAACCTTCTTTTTTGTTTTAGACAAGCGCTGTATCTCTATAGTTACACTACAACGAAACCACACACAGACGTGCACAATAATACCGCCAGCGAGACATATTGTAAATGGTAGGTCAGAGATCTTTAGAGCCACAGCAAGGTTATATATTTTTGTTTGTCCCGTTTCTTTTATTTATTTATTTTTGCCCCCTCTCTCGTTTCAGTGTCCTAATGAATTTTTAATTGTCTCTCTAAGCTCTTAAGGCAAGAGATGTGTGTCAGAACCAATAAAGCACAGAGACCACCTGTGGCTGGTGTCTGTTTTTGGCTCAACAGAGGAAAGGGCAAAGGCAGAGATGGCTGAGAGGGGTGACATGGAAGGGGGGCGTGGGAGCGGTGCTTAATCCAGCAGGGGCAACAGCAAGCCACTGTCCACTCTGGGTTCACATGAATTAAACTAATCTGTAAGATGATACAAAACAACTGGGACTGCCCTCATCTCTGTATCCCTCTATGCTTTGCAGCAGTTAAAGTCATGTGAGAAAGTTTCCTGCAGCAAGGTGTTCAATGCACCACTGTCTGTCAGCGTGTCCCTGACCTGGTCTGTTAATATTCTGAAGACCTGACTGTACACTTATCATGGAGACTGCTATAGTGACGTTTGGGAGTTCAACTATTCACTCAGCTGCAGAGAGATAATTGGTCCTTATCCCGATCTGATTGCCTGCCATCTCTCATATGTAATTTACATACTCTGGAAAGTGAACAGCTTCCCTGTTTACTGGTTTATTGGTGATGTTTGTGAAGTGCTGCATACAGCTTGAAGGGAGAATTGGAAAAGTGTAAGGTTGGCATTATTAAAGTAATCATTCATGCAGGGTCAAAAAGAGCAAAATATCCTTTAAGAGCCCAAACAAAACCCCAGCACCATCACCACCCATCCATGCTGCTCAGTCACACATCATGCTGATATGTCAGCTAGATTATTCATCCATAATCACAGCGTGGCCCCGGTGAGCTGACCTGCCAGCGCACGTATGCACAGACCTTTAGTCTTCCTGGACTCCCCGCTTATGTTGTCAGCTATAAATACACAATCCTGCACAGTTCATCCAGTCTCCTCAGTGAGCTCACTAGTGCACTTAACTTGAGTGTTCCTGTCACTGCAGCCTGTCCTCGTGCAGAGAGGGTGCCCTGTAATATTTAACACAGAGATTTTACCCTGTTTGAAAAAGGTGCGATGAACAGACAACATCTGCTGCTCATGACGTGATCAGTTTTCAAGTGAAAAGTACACTATGAACTTCAAAAGTTTCATGCCTTTTAAATATTAATCATTGTTCGCATCTGCTTAAAAATAGAAATTTTATTAGTTACACTGCAATAAAACACTGCCGTTAGTTTCTCTATCTCTCACTTTGATTGATTCCAGTGCACCTAGTGTGCGTATTTACTGAATGGCAGTTATCTCTGATGCCTTTCAGCCAGCTTGTTTTATGCTGTCCTGGGCTAATGAGAACTGAAGTCCCATATGGCTATACAGCATGGCTGAGAGAGAGTGGCTGTTTACTTACTGTTTTGGAAGTGGGAGTTATGTAAACCAACTGTAGGACAAGATTAAAAATAGAAGCAGAAAAGTCACACAAGCTAGGAAAAATTGGAACAGGGTCATTTGCTCTTTTGCCTAATACTTTCAATATTCTGTGTGTATTGAACCAGTCATTAATAGGAAATGTAAACAAATTAACTCTATTTAGATTGCAGCAATATATGTACTGTATTGCAGCAGGATTATCTGAATTCACCTTTTGCAGCTATAACCATATCAAGGTTTAGGAGTGTGTTTCTGGGAATTTCTGACCATTCTTCCAGAAGCACATTCATGAGGTCAGTAATTTATGTTGAAAGAGAAGGTCTGGCTCACAATTTCTGCTCTAATTCCTCCCAAAGGTGTTCTGTTTGGTTGAGTTGGGGATCCCCAACTCAACCAAACAGCATACCAAAACATTTTCCAAAATGTTTTGGTATGCTGAAGCATTAAGAGTTTCAGTGTAACTAAGAGGCCGAGCCCAGCTCCTGGAAAACACCCCAACACCATAATCTCCCCTCCACCAAACACAGTCAGACAAGTTCTCCTGGCATCTACCAAGCCCTGGGAGCTTGAGGGTGCTGCACAGTATCTTAGCTGTTCCTAGGACTGTGCTCTTCTGGACAGAGATCTCCGATGTTGTTCATGGGATCTGCTGAAGCCATTTGCCTAGCTTGGGAGTCACTGCACCTAGTGCTCCAATTACCACAGGGACCACTGTTGCCGGATTGCGGGGCAAGCTGTGTGTAAATTATTAAAGCACCCAGGATGCAGACATTATTGAAGTGAGGGAGCTTTATTAATGGAGGGTGAATATACAAAAAGGCGAGGGTGGCATAAACAGAACTCAGTAAAACCTAAACTGGGAAAAACTAAGCATGGAAAACAAACCAGAAACCTAGAGACACACACGTAGATACACGTAGATACACGGAGATGCAGGGAGAGACAACGGAAGAAGATACGCAGATGAACCAGCAACCCACACAAGAAAACACAGGGCTTAAATACACATAGGGCAATCAGGGAATGGGAAACAGGAGGGAGGCACGGCTGGGAATAATTGGACATAATGAGAGAAGGGAAGTGAAACTAGAAACACTGATGAGAGACACAGACTTACAAAATAAAACAGGAACTCACACATGCAAAGACAGACTAAGAAATGCGGACATGGCACAGGAATACACAGGCAGAAAAGACTAAACACTAAACTGACGAAGAACAGAACCAAAACCCAAAGAAATAGAAAACCAGAACCAAAATACATCACAATAATAGAAAACACAAAACACTGGGTCAAAAGTCCCAGAATCATTACAATATACAGGGTGGGCCATTTATATGGAAACACCGTAATAACATGGGAATGGTTGGTGCTATTAAAGTTGTGGCACAGATAATATATATATATATATATATATATATATACACACACACACACACACATATATATACAGAGGGGGTGGCTGATATCCAGAAATCCTACCAGTGGCTGGACAAAGCTGGACTGAAAGACAGCACAGAGGCACTAATCATGGCAGCACAAGAACAAGCTCTGAGCACAAGATCCATAGAGGCTGGGGTCTATCACACCAGGCAAGACCCCAGGTGCAGGCTGTGTAAAGATGCCCCTGAAACAATCCAGCACATAACAGCAGGGTGCAAGATGCTAGCAGGCAGGGCATACATGGAACGCCATAAACAAGTGGCCGGCATAGTATAGAGAAACATCTGTACTAAATATGGCCTGGAAGTCCCAAGGTCAAAATGGGAGACGCCCCAAAGGGTGATGGAGAATGACCGAGCTAAGATCCTGTGAGACTTCCACATACAGACGGACAAAATGGTGGTGGCTAACCAACCGGACATAGTGGTGGTAGACAAACAGAAGAAGACGGCCGTAGTGATCGATGTAGCGGTTCCCAATGACAGCATCATCAGAAAGAAGGAACACGAGAAGCTTGAGAAATACCAAGGGCTCAGAGAAGAGCTCGAGAGGATGTGGAGGGTGAAGGTAACGGTGGTCCCCGTGGTAATCAGAGCACTAGGTGCGGTGACTCCCAAGCTAGGCGAGTGGCTCCAGCAGATTCCAGGAACAACATCTGAGATCTCTGTCCAGAAGAGTGCAGTTCTAGGAACAGCTAAGATACTGTGCAGCACCCTGAAGCTCCCAGGCCTCTGGTAAAGGACCCAAGCTTAAAGGAGAGACCGCCCGCAGGGGCGAGTGGGGATTTTGTATGTATATATATATATATATATATATATATATATATACATATGTATAGGCATATATTGGCATGATAACACTTTCAAGTCAAACTGCTGCTGATTGCAAGCTATTGTAAGGCATTTTCCAGGCTATAATATTTATATAAAAATACTAAACCTGTGTCAAAATAACTTTGGTAGTACAAAGCAAAGAGCACCCATATAACATACATTTCATGCAAATTAGATCATCTAACAGGGCTGTATCTCCCTCCTGCCTCTCTAGGGTTTTTTTTTTTTTTTTGTATGTATAGACACCCTCCCATCAGCTGTAATCGGTTTGGGCAGGGTGGTGTGTGATTTATAGCTCTCTCTGCCTCCACCACACCTGTGACTTCCTGTAGCCAGAGGCTTCACCAGCTTTCATAACAGCCATCTGCAGAAGGACACTTGTCTTTATTCTTCAGTCACGCTGCAGTGCGAACATGGAGCATTCAAGTTCAAAATGAACAAAGTTCTTAAAGTGCTCACGCCACCATCTTCCTTTTCCACCCTTCTTTTAATACATGTGTTTTGTATCCAATTACACTAAATTGGAATTCTTATCTCCATCACCTTGCAGATGTTCCTCAGCAGTGTCTGATTGTTCATTTATTTGGTATTTATATGCATTTTCTCCTGTGGCACACCATAAAAACAAAAAAAGTAAAAATCCTGGAAACAATCTTTCTACAAAGCTCTTGTTTGCATGAAATGCAATGATGTATGAAAGACGAGGAGGGTGTGGTAATGCTGGTGCCCACTGTGGACATCAAAAAAGATGTTTCCTATACCGAGAACTGCGTAATGAATAAATACTGCGGATAACATAGGTCAGAGACTTTTCCTGAATCAGACACCATCCTACAACATACTAATACTCATTTTTAATATTTATATTAAGATTAAAGGCACTCATTTCAATTCAGTCGGTGGATGTGGATAAAATCAGCAATGATTTTAACTCTACTTTTTCTCTAAAACATAAATGACTGGTACTATAAGTGCTAATTTGGTCTCTGTTCATTTGAAAGATATATATTCTAGAAAATACTCTTGTGACTGGGTTGACTACCAATGTAACAACACGCGCATGATTCAACAAGGTAATAAACTAGCCAAAAGATAATAAACAACTAATATCTATAAAATGTGTAAACCTTCAGTGAATCTTTCAGCAAATGTAACTTTGATAAGTCACGCTCAGCTTAAAAATATGTCAATACAAATATCCAACTGAGATTACATCACCAGCAGGATTTGAGAAGAACATGTTCCTTATTTGTTTGACCTGACACGCTCTCACCTGTCATTCGTCCTGCTTGTTAAGGAAAACAAACACCTCAGACAGCACGGCTACAGGCTGCTTTACATCCACCTTACTTTCTATGGATAGCTTCACTAGACAGACAGACAGACGGACGGACGGACAGACAGACAGCTATTTAATATTAGTAGGTGCATGCTAGCTGCAACAAGTTTGCATCTGTTAGGTTAGCAGGTTTACTTAGTTATTAGAAAGTGCTCCCGAAGATTTGGGGAACATGTTGTAACAAATAATGGTATTTTTTCCTACATGCCGTTAAACAACTAAATGAAAATCGCAGTCAAGTGTAATGAGTTATTCTTGATGCTAGAAGTGCTCTCTTGCTCTTGCTTTCAGTTCTGTGTATCATTGAGATGTTGCACACCTTCACATGATGTTAACATACGGATTACACACACACACTGAACTGTATATGGTCAATGAGAACACAAACATTATGGTACCGTGTAGCTACATAAGAAGCGCCTTCAGGTGCAAATCCTATTTGGACTTAAAATGCATACATCAACATGTAGACTTGGAGGGGGGGGGGGGGGGGGGTCCTCGCAGATGTGGCTTGGCTAAATCAGGATGCCTGAAAATCATCTGTGAAAAAGCTGTTTTCAAGCAACCTCAGTGGATTTCAGAGTGATCACATCATCTTTGTAACATTTGTGGATGGCCAGTGACCCAGAAGACACTGAATCCTTCAGTCCTTATATTTCCCCTCTCTGAGTCCCTCTAATTTAAACAGCGTTTCTTCTGCTTTGCCACATAACAATGAAATGCCTCACCTCCCCATTTACAGAATGTTATCTTTATGATTGCATCATTCTAAATGTAAAAATAAATAAATGAATATTAATATTAATAATAATAAAATGTGTTCTGGTGACTTGGCCTGGCATTTACTGGACATAACATCACACTGCAACACCCCACAGTGGATCTTTGTACTATACACATTTAAAGCAGACCGGCTAAAGGAGCGGACGTGACCACACCAAGTGTCACGTCTGTCAGCTAAGAACAGGAAAATGAGGCTACAGTTCACACAGAATAGCAGTATGAGAATTTGGTGTAAACATCCCAAAAGTATGGATCCATCCACCCATATTAAGCAGTTCAGGCCAGTAGCGGTGTAATGATGTGGAGGATATTTTCTTGGCAAACTTTGAAACCTTGAATTTCACATTCTTCAAATGCCACAGCCCACCTGAGTATTGTTGTTGACCATGTTTATTCCTTTATGTGTATTCAACATTAGATGGCCACTTCCAGAAGGATAAAACACCATGTCACCAAGCTCAAATCACTTCAAACTGGTTTCTTTAACATGACTATGAGTTCACTTCACTCAAATGACCTCCAAAGTCACCAGATCTCAGTCCAATAAAGCAAATTTGGGATGTTATGCCATGGCAGACTTGTATCACTGATATGCCGCTAACAGATCTGCAGCAACTGTGTGATCCAGTCACACCAGTGTGGAACAAAATCTCTGAGGGAGCTTGTTGAATCTATGTAACGAAGCATTACAGCAGATCTGAGCAACTCTGAGCACACAGATGTTAATGACAATCAGCCCGATGTGTAGAACTTGAATGTTTACTACACTTGAGACATTTACCAAAACTTCACAATGATGCTGGAGAAATAGTGATAAAAGCCGGCACCATCATCTTTGGGGACCATTCCAACCTGTACAAAAGTTTCAAGCAACTCGTTTAACAGTTCATAAAACATTTTTTGTAATGACATTTTTTTCTCGTGTGACATTTAGCCATTTTACACACAGCTAGCTGCTTTTGGGTTTGATCAAATCATGTAAAACAGCCAATTTGTGAAAACTACTTTGTGCTCTGGAGCATTTTTCATAATTATCTGACATTTAGGCACTTCATTCAAAAACAATGATTTGCTTTCTACACCAGTGAAAAAAAGCTGCAACCCTGAAATTTCACAAAATTATAAACCTTGGAACTCTTCTTCCACGCTTCCTACCGCATTAGCAGAGCTTTAAACGTTTTTGCAGACAGATTTTAAGACTGAATGAGCGCTTTGTGCTAATTGACTGTTTTTTCATTCAGCAATTTTCTTTTTTCCCTCGCTGTCCTATTACAAGGACATGCCCTCCACGGAGAATAGTACGATCCATGCAGTATTGAGTAGAAGAAAAAAATGCTTCCGCTCTACATCCACATATTGGCCTTGTGTACAACACTATCTACAAAAGACAATATTTGGTTAATCCTTGCTGAAGATGATGTACCTGGCCTTTCCTATTAGTGTTCAGATTTTAAAAAACGCAGCACAAACACCATCTCAGGGACAGATAAGTGCTGCCTCCTGGCTACAATCAAAGTTATAAGAGTACATGTAAGTGGCCCTCAGTTTTAGTTTTGCTTGTCTGGAGGCTAGGATTCGCCTCTCCTGCCCCTCTAACACCACACATGGGATAAAACCCAGTCTGGACCTAGAGTAGCCTCAGGAAAGGAAGGAGGCGGCGCTTGGCAGCTCACAGCTGATCCTCACAGATTCTCTGGCTTCACTGGTTGTACCTAATGACCGCCGTCTATTCTGGGATTAACAGGCAGTACTGTGACGGGATAGAAAGGCGTCTCAAAGTGTCAATAAGTGAGAAATCCAATAATAACTATAAAAGCAGCAGCCGACACCAATGGGAGGCCATGATGCAACACCGCTAATAGAACAGAGAGGAGTGGGAGTCCAGCTGAGAGGAGCATGACTTAAGGGCTTCATGCGTTGCTGTCAAGAACACAGAAAACTCAGAGTCCTTTCATGTCTGAAACTACTTCAATCACAAGAAACACTTCATGTATGGATCTATAATAGAACATATATGCACAGTTCCTCCTAGAGTGAACCTTTTATGTTGTTGCTGCACCTTCATTTTTTTCTACTCCACATGAATTATTCCATTATTAAGACCTTTATATCTCCACATTTATATAAAACATGCCAAAACAATTTATTAAGTCAGTTCCAATCCCCATCACTCTCTTACACACACACACACACACACACACACACACACACACACACACACACACACACACACACACACACACACACACACACACACACACACACACACACACACACACACACACACACACACACACACACACACACACAGCAAAATGTAGTGATGTATTTAATCTACTTGAAGGCTAAAGGCAGGCTGTTAAAGGAAACTGAAAGATGTTTATTCTTTGAGGAGCATCACAGCACTGAAAACAGATTCTAAGATGACGTAAAACTTCATTTTTGTTAGCATGAGAAGTCAACACATTCAGCTTATTGGATCCTCTGGATAGTGATAAACATGGGCTTTCAGTAGTGGTTACCTTTCAGAACACAAGTTGGGTTTTGATCTTTGAAGTGAAAAAGGTACGTTTTACACACTGAATCAGAAATAAGTCTAGAATCTTTCTAATGCGTCACCTGCAAACGTTTCAAAGCACATATTCAGAATACACCAGAACAAAACAAGCGCTCTGAAAATTTATCAGCCCAGCAATTCCTGAATACTGGCCTTTGTGGCTCATTGGTTACTGAATATTTTAGTTTTGCACTTAGAAGTAAAATCACGACATTCTCTGAGCAGGGAAATGAATAACAAAACTATCCGTTTTACTTGGTGCATGTTGTCAGGTTCAGGGCATTCTTCTTTGTAACTTGAAGCTCCACCATGAAACAGTTCAAGTCCTTCAAGGATGCTCCTGTGATGTTTCAGAGCAAAATAAATGACTTGATGGTATCTGAGCCTTTAAAGTCTTTGATTTTATTTTCACACAATACCATTACAAATATGTTTCAAGGTCATATACTCTGCATCACAAACAATGATTTTCTTCACACTGAAGAAAAGTTTGCATCATTAAAAATCAGTTGTGGGGCTTGAAAGGTTTAGGCCTGCATGTGAGAAACACCAACTGCTGTTACACTGTAACAAAGTCTGAATGTCTGAAATCAAGGTACAGATCTCAGGTTCTTAATACTTACGACAACATAAAACACTGATCATTACTCACTTACTGGTTTTTACTGTGATTTCAGACCATAATGTGTACTCCACCCTGGAAATTAAGATGGACGGATAATAAATACTCCGGATTCACCCCAGTTCAGGAGCCACGGCTGGCTACGTTAGCAATCCCCCATCTCCCGATGTGGGCTCTGCTTAGGAGTCGACTCATCTGCTCTGCCTGTGATCAGCTCCAACTGCCTCGGACACACTGCTGAAACCCTGATCTCTGTGGAAGCAGACACAGCAGCGTAGGTTATAAGTATTTGTCCTGAGAAGCAAAAGGACCGGAATAAACTGATGGAAGCCTGTGCTCCAAATTTGTATCCCGTAATAACATAAGATTTTAGGCACAGCTGTTTCATGCCTTGCTGAGGTGTGCCAACAAAGGTACTGATAAAACTGAGGAGTGATACAGTCTGGTTAAATGGTTGCTGTATGCATGTACAAAAGTTCTTCTGAAAATGCAATGAAAGGGAAGTTTTTGGGGGCTGGTGATTGCTGCTGTCTCAGACTTTAAACAATCATATATAAATAAGGATCCTCCGACCTAGCAGCTAAATATCGGTATATCACATCAGCCTGGCTACATAGTAGAGTAGTTAGTGGGCAAAAAAAGATGTCATCTACTGGCTGCTGTATGTCTGTTATCATGTTAACACACCTTTACACTGGCTTTAAAAAAGGGGGGGGATGAAGAGGTTTTAAAACACACAGGGAGGAGTGAACGATAAAGTATCGCCAAACTCTTATTTCAACATGGATATTGGCTAAAGAGTTTAAACCTTTAGCAAAACTTATAGTATGAATACAATCTTCATTGGTGTTAATACAGAACACACAAGTTTGTGTTTCTTCATACTACAACCATTCCTGGAGCTTTAACATCTTCAGATTTTTTATTTTTCCTTCTATGTTCACCTTCAAACTAAGTGAAGTTGTACTTGAAGCCTCTATTCTGTTTCTACAAGCTTGCATATCAGCCCAGACAGTCACAATTCTTGTGTCTCTACACTAAAATTAAAATTTATAAACAGTAGGAACAACATCCAATAGTTCTAAGAAAAATGTGTCCTAAACAAGAACAACTCTTAAAATAAACTATTAAAAACACCAGAAAAATTCTTAAACCTTTCACTTGAGAACTCGGCCTTAATGGTTATTTTCATACTCACTTAAGAAGCTGTTCCAGTTCTCGCTTTATCTTTATCACTACAGGTGGACCCTGATAGGTCAAAGCAGTGTAGAGCTGAACCAATGATGCACCAGCACGGATCTTATCCATTGCATCCTGCCCACTAGCAACACCGCCAATCCCAATAATTGGTATTTTACCTACAATAATAACAACATACAGGAAATTTACTTTATATGCACAGTCGATACTGAGGGAGATGGACATAACTCCGTACCTTTGGTGAGGTTGTACATCTCTCTGACAGTTGTAGTAGAGAGGTCTCTGAGAGGTTCTCCACTCAGCCCTCCAACCTCAGACTTATTTGGGTCCTGAAGTGTCTCTGGCCTTGACACAGTGGTGTTAGACACCATTAAACCATCCACTCCCAGCTGGAAACACAGAGCATAAGCGGAGATAGAAAGTAGGTGTCACAGGTGGCGGCACCTACAGCAGCAGAACTGATGTATGTATGCGAGTGACCTCTGATGTGAAATACTCAGTGACAAAGAAAGAGACAAAGTGTGATTCGCTTTCTGTTCCGTCCTCAATGTCACATCTACTAAAGTGCAACTCCTCACCGCTCCAATGAGCACAAAAACCTACTGAAGTAGTGACAAGGTTACCCGAGCACAGAGGAGGAAGGGAGCCATGTGAAGCTTTACGCAGAGTTAAGGCTGTTTTTTTTTTTAGTTTTTAGATAAAGCATGTTTTACTTTAGACATAACAATGATTCCCACCTCAGTGACGACATCAGCAATGTCTTGTTTGTCTTGGGCAGTTAGGTCAGGAGCAATCTTCACCAGGACGGGAGGTTTACGCTGTTCCTGCAGGGCATCACGTTCTTTCTGCACCTGAGCAGATAGTGCAAGTGATGAGGTAGAGAGACTAGTTAGAAAGATGGTTTACTGTGGCATAAGATCTAAAGCCTTGGAAATAGGAAGGGCTAAAAATACAGCCTATGGTTCAAGAACTGATGTACAGAAAAGAGACTTTGGAGCTACAGATTTTATTACATTGAATACCTAACATATACCCATCAAATCCACTTGAATGCCTTTCTAATTATTTTCAGTCAACCTAACGGGGAGTTTATAAAAATGCCTTTTTTAAAATTCCATTATTACCCATCACTACCCAATCTGAACCAGTGAAGCCAATGAGTACTCAAATTGGTGCTGATGGGGCATGAAGCTTTTATCACAGATGTCGCAGTTCTGTGACATTCATTAACCCTGTCCTTGACTTATTTTCCCCTTTTGCTGCAGGGGAAAACAACATTTGCTTCTCACTGGAGGGGTGTGGGTGGAGGAGGGTGGTGGTGGGTGTGGGGGGGGAATACTACAGCTGGGGAAGCTGTAGAAGTTAAAGCAAAACCAACACGGGAGAAATACTATCGATTATACAAATATCAGCTGAACAAATCACTGTTGAAACCATTTTTCAGTACACAAAGGCAAAATTAGCACATGGCTACAGGTCAGATTCAAAGCATTGTGTTCAAGTTACAAAAAACTACAAACTGTTACGTCAAAAGAGCAGCACATATGACCTAGTGGCATCTAGCAGTGAGGTTGTGGATTATAACTTCAGCCTTGAATAGCATCCTCATCGTCACTTTTCAAGAGTGTAGTCTACAGGTTAGTAAAGATAGACAGGTTATGTTGAAGAATAGAGGTGATCATACCAAATTATCAACTTCAGGCTTGTTAGAACTGCTTCTTACAAATGTTATTGTCTTATAAACTGTATTACATGGCATGCGTCCATTAATCACTGCACCAATATGCCGGTGAGGATTTGTTTGTGCTTCTCAGTGTTTGCAATTCAATTATCACTTCTGTAGTCCTACTGTGTGCAGAAGCTGGCGAAGCTCAGCCTTGCCCTGTAGATCCCGGAGACCTGGTGTATTAGGGCTGCTAACGTTGACCACCAGGTAGTCGGCCAGCGGGCCCAGCACTTTCACGCCCTCCAGATAATCTGTCCCCGCATCCTGTGACAGCTTGTTCTTCCCCAGGTTGATGCCGAGGGGAAGGCCAGCTATAAACAAACATGCACACACACACAAACAGGAAAGTTCAGAAAACACAGACACAGGTTGCATCATCAGGCACATGACTCAACTGGGGCACAAGCTGCTGACGTGCTAAATGAGATTTAAGTAAGTATGCAGGCGTGATTAAAATACAAGATGAGGAAAGGTCAAGATCATTAAAAACATATTTAACCTTATACATAATTTAATGCTGACATCCCACATCTCAAGCCACCAAAAAAACAAAAGTATGTAAGATCTAAATGAAAGTGAACTATGTAATCTCTGGTGCCACATTTACAGTACTTCAGAGAATACAAAGAGAATCTGCTAACCTTTACTTCGCCCTTGCTGCGTTTCTTCTCTGGCCTTCAGCCTCGTGTGTACTTCTGCCAGACCATAGCTGTTGAATCCATATCTACACACAGAGGGGGTAAAAAAAACCCTGTTAAAACATTGGCTTAAACTCTATGCACGTACCAACAGACAAACTGAAGCTTAACCCTCTCAGGCCCAAATTAAGTTTTTTGTTGCTAATGCACAACCAAGGTTGTCAGTTCTTAACTGTTGCAAATCTGCAACGTCTGCCTGGAGAGGGTTAAAATCATGTCTGTCCACACACACACACACACACACACACACACACACACACACCCTGTTTAGTAAAGAATGTAATTAACTGACCAAATGTCACATACAGTCAAAAAACTATAGGTTTGTTATGGCACGTAATTTTGTACAAGACATGATAATGTGACAGTCAAGCTGACCTTTGACATTTCGACATCATATTAAACATCTTTGAAATCATGAGTGCATGAAATCTCTACCTATGTAAGAAAAACCTATAATCATCTCAGAAACATGTAATTTAATGCAAAAAAATCCAGTGATGAATTACTAATGCTTGTTTGTTGTATATGCTCAGACCTGCAAACATCCAGTGCAAGTATCAGTATAACTAATATCTGGCTTACTTTTTGACATCATTCTACCTTTCTAGTATTTTCTACAAGCAAACATCCTCTGCTTCCGGATTAGGCTGGCAAATGCACTAAAGCAGCGGTCCTCAACCCCTGGGCCTCGGACCGGTACCGGTCAGTGAGTCGTTTGGCACCGGGCCGCGAGAGTTGAGGCTCAGGTGTGAAATGCATGGTTTTCAGGGTTTTTATCGGTTTTCAGCATTATTTTGTTATCGTTTTTATTGTTAACTCGGTTTTCCTGGGTCTTTTCACATGTGTTATGAATAAATCTTCTTTTTTTCGGTACTGGTACTAGTTTTATTTTGTTGTATTTATCCGAGACACCTTAAAGGCCGGTCCGTGAAAATATTGTCGGGCATAAACTGGTCTGTGGCGCAAAAAAGGTTGGGGACCGCTGCACTAAAGGATATGAACAGCAGATGTGGCAAAAGTACAGACTTTCTTCGCTTAATTCATTCAGTGAATTAATGTAAGTATCCTCATTGTAAATGCAATTTAATCTCTGCTATGTAACCTAAATGTGAGCATGAGCACCACTGTGGCCCAGTCCAACACAGACCTTTAATTCACCAAATTACTGCAAAACACATCAAATACAGATCCAATATGTGATTCAAATTACACATAAGCTGTAAGTTGTCTGAAAAATAAATACTCAAGTACAGTACAGGTACCTGAAAATTCTACTTAAGTATTTGCACTTTGTTACTTCCCACCTCTGATGTCAGTGTGATGTGCATTTACATAAGAGTTCGACAGGTTACTTACAAGCCAGTGATATTATTTATATTGGCGCTGAGTGTCCTATACTTGCTGCTGTATCGTCCTGAATGACAGGTGTCACTACACAGACAAAACCTCAGCATCAGCACTAATGTAAGTCAAAAAAGCAGAGAAAAGATTTTCTCTTTCCTAGCTGTTGCATCATTGCCCTCTGAATAATTTGGGAAACTCACTGACATGACGGTAAAAACCAACATGAGCATACACTCGTGTCTTTGACATGGCTGTGGTGAGGTACACGACTGGCCAAAAACAGCATCAAAAACACAACACCTGTTGTCGTCATCATTGTCGTAAGCGCACGCCAAAAGTGACGTCACACACCAACACTGATGCTGCGGTTTTGGACAATTTACGACACCTACCATTCAGGAGAATACTGCCCACAACCTCAGTGGCAGTGTTGTCTGTGTTTAAACAGTTGCAAATGATCTCTCATATCGCTCATGAACGACATGTTGTCATTTTGAACAACAAAGGACATTTCTGTCACAAGATAAAAGCTGCAATCAGTGCTCGGCAAAGAGATTTAATATATTCTTTATTTATTAAGTCTCACTGAGATTTAAAATCTCTTTTTCAAGAGCAATCCAGCCAAAAGGGCATCAGGAATGACAACAAATAGAACTTAACAAACTTAACAGTTCTACAAAGATGTTCATCCAAAAAATTGTAAAACTCCTTCATAAATCCTGTCGATTACAGACTATTTACAACTAAAGATAAGGTTATTAGACATAAAACACACACAGAACCATGAGCCATCACTTTTTACTTTCAGCTAAGTATGTCAACCTAAAGACATAAAACAGGCCTTTTAAAGCACCAACTGTGGTGCAGCACTTCCAACCTCACCTGTTGATTATTGCATTATCTGCAGTGAGGCGAAACACGCGTGGCTTCGGGTTCCCCTCCTGAGGTTTGGGAGTAACTGTCCCCACCTCAACAAAGCCAAAGCCCAGTTTGTACAAGCCATCAACGGCTTCTCCGTGCTTGTCGAAGCCGGCCGCAATCCCAATCGGGTTTTTGAACTTTAACCCAAGGACGTTGACTTCCTGCAGACAAACAGAACAAACCCTTAGAGAAGTCCAGAAGCGCATGCAACCCACTGAGGAGACAGCCCTGTGACATGCTTACCAATGACGCAGGGTCCTGGTAACGGTTCAGAGGTACCAGACCCAAACCTATCATCTTCACTGCCAGCACATGGGCTGTCTCAGGCCCCACAATCCTCTGCAGCAGGGGCATTAGCTGGTTGGCATAGAAACGCTCATCTCCAGTCACAGTGAGGTAGGAAGCGAACAGGAGGCTACCTGAGCTGATGACCTTCACGGCTTCTTTTAACTTTTTCTGTTGAACGGTGATAAACATCATGTGACCAGACTGCTAAGAGTTCAATACGACTACTCACTCTGTTTAAAATGACACAATCTGGGGTTGAATAAACAGACACAATACAAATAAAAGTATGTGTGGTATCAAACACATACCTCATGTGTGTTTTAATACGAAAATGCATTTCAAATGGACAAAAAATAATGTATTATTAGTAAAAAATAAAAATAAAAAAAAAATTAGTTTTACTTTTTGAGGTCAGGTTTGGTCCCTGTCAGTAGTAGATGCAAGATACGCATTAAAAAACTTAAACAGCAGACTTTGTTCAGCTTTCTTAGAGTAAATGCAAATAAACCCAATAACAACTCATTCATTGCATGCCTGTGTTTACGCAGTAAAACGAGAAGAGACGACCTGGAGTGTTTTACAGTAATATTACTTTCAGGCAGAGAAAACGAGCTAGCAAACAGGAGCACAAGTATCGCTGCGACGCTGAAACCCTGCCAGACAAACTCTGTTGTCCACGGTCTCTGACGTTACCTTCAATCCCGCCATAGACGCAGTTTTGCCTTCGCAATAAAGGGCATTGAATGTATTTCCTAACATGTTACACAAACCCACGCGGTGTTAACTTCCGGCACATCATCTCGCGATATTTCAATCATGGGCGGGCGGACAGTGACATTCTCAGATACCACGGGTGATTAAAGTTGACGTGCATTACACTACATTACGTGTGTATTAGATTTAATACAGGTTTTTTTTGGTAATTATTTTTTTAATAGCCTCTATTTTTTATTCAGTCTAGTGTCAGTTGGTTTCCAGAGTGGATTTTCTCATTTCAGTTTAGTTTTTATTGTTGTGAAAAAGTTTAGTATTATTTTTTTAATCTTATTTAATTTTTATGCTTTATTATTGTATGGAGAGCATATGTTGGGGACAAGACTTAGGAAAAGCAGTACAATAAAAACACAGAATTTCTTGAAAGTAGTTCAAGTCTGTTGTACACAAAGTCTTAATAAACATGTTCATCTAAGCCTCATTAGGTGTACTGTAATAAAATTAATACCAGACTAACATGAAATAAAACTCAGGATATTTCCTCATTTTAATTTAATTTAATTTAATTTTAGTTTTCCAAATTCATCAAACTCTTTTGATTTTATATATTCTTTTCAAAAGTCAAATTTTTATTTTTATTTAATTAAGTAATTTTTTTAGTTTAGTATTAGTTAACTATAATGCCTTAGACAGGGAATAGGCAGGGAATTTAAGAAGAGAGACCTGATTAAGTATTAACCTCTTAACCCCTAGTGTATCATATTTGATACATACAGTTTTTGTCAGACTTCTACACCATCAGTGTGATTTTTTTTCCACTGAAAAAAACACAAAAAATTGCACAAAGTCCTCAGGAACTTCTACAGATGTACACTGTTCAGGAAAGCATGTGGTAAAAAACTGCACAGTACATCACTTTACAGTAGCAGGGTTGTTAAGACAATACTCACCCACAACACAGCCTGTTCACACATTTGCCCTCAGGTAAACTGTACAGAAGGCTGAAATGAATGATTAAAAGACTCTCACTTCTATCCACAGGCCATCAGACTCCTGAATATGTCAGCACAACCCTCTCCCACCCCATCACTACTGTTCACTGCTACTGTAATTATTATATTCTGCTGTTGCTGGGACAGATATATTTCCAGACTAGCTCAAGGCATTTCTTTAAACTCATTTAATTTTTTTTGCATATTTATTACTTATAAGCATAAGTAATAAATTATTTAATAGTAATAAATAATAATAAATCATTAATTAATTAATCATTATCATAAGTAATAAATCATTTTCCTTTGTAAATTTCTTGGATCTTTATTGTTATTTTATTAGAATGCTATAATTGTTTTGTGTGAAGGGAGACTGACAAAATAAGAATTTCATTGTACATTGTAAACCATTGTGTTTATCTCCACTGTGCATATGAGAATGAAACTTCATAACTTCTGGTAACAACAGGGTAATACTGAACAACAGTAGACTACAGGGATCATAACAATGGACAGCTAAAGCAAAAAGAAGACAAAGAAAGAAAAGAAAATGCAAACGACTAATAAGAAGATGCTTCTCACAAAAAGTCAACACGAAGACAGGCAAGCGTTGATTCAAGAATTATTTTGGGGGGAAAATGTCATTGTAATGGAATAAAGTGTTTTTACTGTTAACTGCAAATCAAACAATGGAATTGTCCTTACTCTTAGAAGGTCAGCCTGACTGGCCTTTAATGACACCGAGTGATTCCTTCAGTTTGCATCTTGTTTGAGTGTCTCGGGTGATTTTCCTAATGTATTAAGAACATATGCAGGGTTTCTCTGGAGAAAGCTCTCTGATTTTCATGTGATGGATTGAAGTGACCTTGCTCAGTATCTGTTCCAGCCACAGTTCGAGCAGCACTAAGCGCTCGTGCTCTCCACAGAACAATAACAATGGATACGGTACTCCGGACAGCTGTCTTTGTGTGGATTTCAGCTGGATTTCTGTGTGTAGCTGAAAGAACCGAGAACTGTCCAGGAAACAACTTCACGGCAAACTGTGAATTTGTTTTCAGAAATGTATGTTTCGAGTTTGTTGGAGAACCGAAAACCTATTCCCAGGCTAGGAGCAGCTGTGAAAAGCAAGGAGGAGAGCTCCTGAAGGTGATGAACAACCCAACCAAAATCTTCTTGGACAACATAACTCAAGACTGGAACACCAACTTCAATCACACATGGTGGCTTGAAAAGACAGTTGGAGAGGATAACTGGAAATCCACCGATAGTAAGTAAAATACACAAACACAACATGCATTTTGGTGCCGTAATTTTATTTTCTGTTGCACAGGTTATTGTGCTTTTGTGGCCTGTGAGTTTTCAAGTGAAGGCATGTCTGACAGACGTTGGGAAAGAAGAAAAGAAAAAAGTAATACTTGTCTGTTTGAATTGATCAATCACCAGTGCTTTGGGTTTTTTTGGTTTTTGGGGGGTTTTTTTTGGGGGGGGGGGGGGTTGCTAATGGTTTAATCACAATAGTTTTGTTGGCAAGCAACAAGATACTGAATGTCGATTGTCAGTTTAGCCCACTCTGTGAGCAAGTAAGTCCTTCTCTCTCTCACTCAACTTCCCTGTCTGTCTTCACTGCTCCACTATCTAAAAAATCAAAATGCCATAAAAATAATCTTAAAAAAGAGACTGAATGTCTTGTTTGCTTTAAACAACCCTCAAATCTCTTCACTAACTGTGGCAGTGTCATCATGAGTCTCTCACTGAAATACTGCCATTTTCAAATCAACCAGGACCTGAAAGTAAGTTCAGGTCACTATATCGTTAAGAAGAAATAATTATACATTACAATAAATTGACATAAATGTAAGAGAGGTTGATGACGTTTGTGTGCTGAGAAAAGGCTGGGTTTCATTTGAATTTTTGTCATGTCACCAGCACCAATTGAATTTAAATATTTTTGAATATGTTCCCTTGGGTGTGTAAATGCTTTGTTTTGTTTTTGTTTTGTTTTGCTTTTTAAAGAAGATTCATGTCATAAAATAAGACAAACTTGCAGATCACAATAAATAAATTACCCAATAAGATTTCCAACACTATTTGCTTCCTGTGAGGGATTAGGTTAAGGTTTTTTTTTACTTTGCGTCTTTATGCGAGGCCTGCTTTGGAGGGTGAGACGAGTCAGGCTTGGTAGAGCCTGAATAAAGCTCGATGAGCTAACCGCAGGTCTTCTGCAGAGGGTTCGAGGATAGCCTGGTTGCATATTGTCCAGCTGTGGGAGAGCGCATATTCTCTTGTCTAGAAGTGAAAGTAGATGTAGACAAGGAATGAAGGTATAAGGAAATCTCTGTGAAATGAAATCCTTCAAAACTAAATGAACACCTGTGCTGATAACTCTTCTCCTTGATTATATATTTTATGCTTTACACCCATGTCTCCAGAATATGGAAATTTGTTTCCACATCTGTAACAAAGAAAACTTTTTGTGTTTCTCAAGCGTTGAGAAAACAGCTTGAAATTTCAAGTTATTAGGTCAAAATGTTTAGATAATAATACAAAATTTTAACTTATGGTGGCAGAAATAAGTTTCCGTACCTGAAGGATTATCTCTACGATGAGATGTTTGCCTCATAAGATTCCCACAACACTACCAGGATCAAAAAGGAAAATCTGCTCCATCCACCTGTGTTATGATCATTCAAATGTGTGTTTTTAATTACATAAAGCAAGAAATGAGAAGACTTTACACATGGCTTTATGTGGCTTCTGGGATCATCTGTTTACATTTTACCTATAGATTATTGATTTGTAAATAATTAACCGTGTATTGACAGTTGCAGCCCTGTTAGTTGTTGTCTCGTTGTTAAACCTTTGTCTCAAAAACTAACCTTTCCTAATGCCATTTCTTTTCAACAGAAAACACCTCATGCACATACATGAAGCTGAATCCTCTCCAGCTCGTAACGTCTGACTGTAAAAAGAAAAGAGGCTTCCTCTGCACCCACAGTACGTGAAGCTTTCTGATCCGAGCTTTAACCTAACCAGATTTGTTTTCATTCTTCATTTGTGCTCTTTCATTCATAACATAACTTTGTGTTTTAAAGGTTTACAGTCTCCCTCAAACACAAAGGTAAGACAAATAAATTTCACAGGCAGTAATAAGCCATGCAAGCCTCCAAGACTCAGCTTTCATATTGTCCACCTTGTTCATGTTTTCTTTGTAGTGTACCGAAATTTCCAGCCATGCAACCAAACTTCGTAAGTTAGAATGCACTTTATTTGTGTCTTCTTATTCAACACCCTAAATGACATAAATCTAGTGTTGTATCGCTTATTTTTTCCCTTTTCTTTTCTTTTTTTTACTGGACCTTGTTAAACATCACATACTCTTTGATTCCAGGGCACAAAAGGGGTCTACTTTCAGATTTAATTCCAAACCTTGACGATCCAACGATCCAAACAATCCTTAAAAAAGCTTTGGGTACCTTAAACATTAACGTATTTCTCAAGGTGAGACAAATCATTTTACATATCAACATTTTTTTTTATAAATTATGAGGAGCTTTGAATTACAATTTTTTTTTTTTTTATAAAAAAGCACCCCAGAGTTAAAAGCTGTCCCTTGTTTCTGAGACAGGATGCAGACAGAGTACTAAATACGATGGACGTGACACCAGGGGAACCGACAAATAGCAACGGGGTGGGTACCTTTATTTACGAAAGCAAGAACACTTTCATCATTACTGTTTTTAGTTTTGTACTGTTATTTTTTTTAATTGACATTTAGGAATCACTGTACCATACCATCAACTTTAGCAATTTGTTACTACATCCTCCTCCCTTTTTCTGTATTTAAACAACTAAAATATCGATACAAAAAGAATGAAAGAAGAAGAAAGAAAAGAAAGAAAAAAGAAAAAGAAGCAAAACAGAAAAATAAATAAAAAATACAAAGGAAAAAAAAGGCATGTAGGGAGTGTGTTTCTGTTTCCATTAATATAACTTATATTTCCTCTAGTCTTCAAAGGTAAATATCTTCCAAATGTCTCTTGTATTTCTGCATGTATTCCCTTCCAATAAGTTTTAATAACATGACAGTCCCAGAAAATATGATAGTGATTTGCATTTGTATTTCCACAATTTCTCCAGCAAGTGAGAGGGTTACCTTCATAGTGAGATTTTTGGTGAGGTGTAATAAAATATCTTATCAGGTTTTCCACCCAAATTCCCTCCAGCTCTGTGAGCTGCTACATTTCCATTGATATGCCCATATTGTCATCATTACTGTTTTATTCTCATGTTTTTATATTCATGCTGTGCTAAATTCTCCCTCCTTTTTCTTCCAAAAGAAAGCATTCGTGAGTAATTTGTTGAAAAGTGTTGCGTTACTGAACGCCTCATTTGCTTTGAACAACACCGAGACACTCAATCACATCCTCAACTGCAGCAGTGCCATCCTGAGTCTGTCACTGAAAAACTGCGATCTTAAAAACAACTCAAACCCTAAAGTAAGTTCACGTAACTACATCACCAGCAACATAAATGTCTCTGTTATTGTTTCAGCTCTCACACTGGAATGATGTTTTTTCTTCTCCAGGATTTGTTTGGAGATGTCTTTAAGATTTTTGCGAAAGTTGCTAACCTGCTATCAGGAGAGAACGAATTTGTCATGCAATACCCAATGGGCACCATTTATCAGAAAACGTGGGTATTTTGCTTTAAAATGTCACTTGCCTCTGCTTTAAAAACTTTTACATATAAAATTAATTTTCCCCTCCATCAGACAAAAACCTGCTGACATTGGCAATTCAGTGCTGGGTTCAGAAAAAGTTGGCAATTCCGCTAAGCTCCCTTCAAATTCAGTGCTTGGACCAGTGCTTAATAAGTACAACAACATCATCTCTCAGGTCTGAGTATGTGTGTGTGTTATCATCATTAGTGTTTTTATCTTTGCTGACATCCACAGCCTGTTTAACTGAGCATTTGTCACTATTAGATGACTACGTTCAATGAAAATCCCTATCCATCTGAAGACAACATAACAGGGAGTGTGTGCAGCCTTTCACTTAGTGATGGAACGCAGGACATTAAGGTGGCAAACCTGACAGAGATGGTGGAGGTACAGCCAACTTACTGCTTACTGTATGAGAACAGCTCAGTCGACATTATTCATTATACAGTGGACATTTTGACATTGCAGTGTCTTGCAGTTGTAGTAGAAAAAGACAGAAAAACAAAAATAAATACACAATTAGACAAAACATAATAAACATGCTGAGATGCTTACGCAGACAATGAAGCCACAAAACAAAACAAACAACATAAAAACGGTTCAAAATAATCACATACAAAGTCCAAAAATTCATAATGTTTAGTCATTTAACTTACATACTGTTTTTCAAGCCTTCATCCTCAGTGTACTCCAAACATGCTGTCTTCCTGAACTCCTCTTTGCCAACACACCTGCCAATATCAAATTTCTCCGCACAGTCAACACACCCAACGCAATTACAAAAGTGACATCACAGCTATAGAAAAATTAAGAAAAAAAATCTAATCGCAAATCTTGTTTTATTGTCAGTTTTGAAAATATCAGTACCGGGAGGTATGAAAGTGCACAATAACCTACTGGAAGCACAAAGGCACAATTACTTAGATGAGATCAATTATATGCGTATGCATCAATAACATGACGTTAATAATTAACTGTTTAAACATCGTGATTAGTGTCAATTATCTTTACTAAAATAACATGATTTAAGGTCATAGTTTTACTTTTTTGTTTTATTTAATTTTTGAATAAGGAATACCAGCAGTTCCTTCATTTGCTAATTGTTTCAAATGTCAGTTGTCACAGGAGGTGACTTTTACATTCTTAGTGTAGCTACAGTTAGAAGAATGGAGGTGTAAGTACAGTAAAGCTTTCAGTGATGCCTGGTTTATAGTTTTAATCGTTTCTAATATGTAACTAGTAAATAACCGATTAAATATGAATCAAGATGGGTCGGTTAATACTAGGAAGCTTGCTTTAAAACAAAAACATCTGAATATTTAATTTTAAAACCCAGACTGAAATAAGATGTTTTTCTTCATGCCACAAATTCTTTCCTTCCTTTCACCAGATCTTTTTGGCTCGTCCAAATGCTGCAGCTCTGATCAACACTACTGTCGTGTTAGAGAAAAACTCAAAATCGGTGACTACACTCAATGTCTCAGACCCTAATGTGACGATCTTCTTCGGCGTGGAGCCCAATGTGAATGTGTCACTGGTTCTCCTCTTGTCTCATGGGTTGCCTCCTAATAACACAAACTACAGCAACAGAACTGTACTGAACCGCACAGGTAGCTGTCAGCAAAGTCATATTAGGTCACTAGAATGGCCACACCTCGCTCTGGTATTATTTATATGTACTGATCATAGCAAAAACACTTATTTATGCAGTATATTTAAGTTTTGTTTTCGGGGGGTTTTGCTTTTTTGCTTTAGAGGGATTTCGCTGGATGATAACACCAGAGATGTTACAAAAGACTCCTGGGATTTGGTATATTGATACAAGAGTTTCTGATTCTGAATGGCAGCCAGACATGAACCTGAAGATCACCACTTTTACGAGCAAGTGCCTGTACTGGAACACAGACGCAAAGAAATGGAGCACTGAAGGCTGTATGGTATGTTTTCCCCTGGATAAAATCTGATCATTTGGCTCTGCATGCACTATAATATTCTAGCATAGGTGAGTACCAGTCAGTCATGTGTTGTGTTTTTCCTCAGGTGGGGAAAGAAAGCACTCCGCACCGAACGCAGTGTCTCTGTAATCACCTCACTATCTTTGGGAGCTCCTTCTTTGTGATGCCAAACTACGTCGACATATCCCGCACTGCAGAGCTGTTTGCCACTGTGAATCAGAACTATGTGGTGCTGGCCCTGCTGTGTGCATTTTTCGGACTCTACCTGATGACACTGCTGTGGGCCTGCTATGCTGACCGGAGGGCACGCACAAGGGTCAGCCTGTCTCCCGCCAGTTTTCATAAATCCAGCCTTTTTTTGCATGTATATTTTCATGTTATTTAACATCACAATGTTGTACGTTTTTGAACCATCAGAGAAAGATGACACTCTTGGAGGACAATCACCCAGCTGCACAGTACAGCTACCTGATCGGCATCCAAACTGGACGCCGCAGAAATGCTGGGACCAGTGCCAATGTAAGTCTTTTTTCCACTGACAGCAGAGATGGGCAGATCAATCAAAATATCATTTCAACTCAGTTTTATTTATATAGTGCCAAATCACAACAACAGTCATCTCAAGGCGCTTAGTATCAATAATACTAATACAAGTGCTGGTATTAGTATTATTGATACTATCACAATAGGATTGATACTTTGCTTGTATCCTCTAAGTTCAGTATGTAGTCCACTGAACTGTGTTAAATATTCTTTTAATGAAAAATATACCTCAAACATGCTCTATTAAAAATCTCTGAAGCCTTTCGTGTTGATGGTCACGTCTTTATTTGTAGCTGATGGCACAATATAGCTTTAGAGACACATCAACATTCCAGGTCGCAGTTTCAAAATACACAAAAAGCTGCGAAGCATTGCTTTGTTGCATTAACTAAGTTTTGTGAAAAGTACAAATCACAGTTTTTAGTGGTCATTAAAATGTGTTTAGAATTTGCAAATTGATGATGACTCATCTGATACATCATGACCCATTGCTTTCCCCTGCAAAGTGTCGATCTTCACAATACTGGCCCTGTATTTACACGGTATCAGATTGATACCAAAATTTGCAGTATCATGCAGCACTGACAATCACTACCTTACAGACAGGCAGTGGATTCAGTTCAGTTTATAGTGGGAATTTAGTTGATAAAGAACATTTACATTTAAAACAAGTCAATATATTTGTTAAAAAGAAAAAAAAAAGCTCCATTTAGGCAAACAAGAAGCAAACACGGCCATCGGAAAAAGGACTATGTAAATATGGGCGCCTCCCTAAAGGATAGGCTCATTTAAATTTTACTACATGTAGAAGACTATAAACCACAATCACTGCGGATAAGAGATGATTACAGAAAACAAACCCGATTCAACGCTCAGACAGGCATCTTAGTGTTGTTTTCAGACAGGATGACATACCTGTCTTTAATGAATAAGACTATTTTACAGCCAACTCACAACTTCCCACTGACACTGGATTACTGGATAGGTTGACAGAGTCACTCACTATAACAACAATACTATGATAACTATAAATGAAGAAGTATGAAAGAAATTCCTAAGGACTACATGTCAAAGAATATTGTTAACTTGTGTTTTCCTAACATTATTTTGTCAAGCACTAATATTATATCTACAAGAAGAGGGAAGGTACTTAAATTAATGGAAGCCGGTTTGAAATTACATATGAAATCCCTCTAGAAACCTCGGTCACCGGTTATGTCAAGTCTTCACAGTTTGTTGCACAAGGCCAAAAATAGTGCGGTCCTTCAAGTACAGGGAGTGCAGAATTATTAGGCAAGTTGTATTTTTGAGGAATAATTTTATTATTGAACAACAACCATGTTCTCAATGAACCCAAAAAAACTCATTAATATCAAAGCTGAATGTTTTTGGAAGTAGTTTTTAGTTTGTTTTTAGTTTTAGCTATTTTAGGGGGATATCTGTGTGTGCAGGTGACTATTACTGTGCATAATTATTAGGCAACTTAACAAAAAACAAATATATACCCATTTCAATTATTTATTTTTACCAGTGAAACCAATATAACATCTCCACATTCACAAATATACATTTCTGACATTCAAAAACAAAACAAAAACAAATCAGCGACCAATATAGCCACCTTTCTTTGCAAGGACACTCAAAAGCCTGCCATCCATGGATTCTGTCAGTGTTTTGATCTGTTCACCATCAACATTGCGTGCAGCAGCAACCACAGCCTCCCAGACACTGTTCAGAGAGGTGTACTGTTTTCCCTCCTTGTAAATCTCACATTTGATGATGGACCACAGGTTCTCAATGGGGCTCAGATCAGGTGAACAAGGAGGCCATGTCATTAGTTTTTCTTCTTTTATACCCTTTCTTGCCAGCCACGCTGTGGAGTACTTGGACGCGTGTGATGGAGCATTGTCCTGCATGAAAATCATGTTTTTCTTGAAGGATGCAGACTTCTTCCTGTACCACTGCTTGAAGAAGGTGTCTTCCAGAAACTGGCAGTAGGACTGGGAGTTGAGCTTGACTCCATCCTCAACCCGAAAAGGCCCCACAAGCTCATCTTTGATGATACCAGCCCAAACCAGTACTCCACCTCCACCTTGCTGGCGTCTGAGTCGGACTGGAGCTCTCTGCCCTTTACCAATCCAGCCACGGGCCCATCCATCTGGCCCATCAAGACTCACTCTCATTTCATCAGTCCATAAAACCTTAGAAAAATCAGTCTTGAGATATTTCTTGGCCCAGTCTTGACGTTTCAGCTTGTGTGTCTTGTTCAGTGGTGGTCGTCTTTCAGCCTTTCTTACCTTGGCCATGTCTCTGAGTATTGCACACCTTGTGCTTTTGGGCACTCCAGTGATGTTGCAGCTCTGAAATATGGCCAAACTGGTGGCAAGTGGCATCTTGGCAGCTGCACGCTTGACTTTTCTCAGTTCATGGGCAGTTATTTTGCGCCTTGGTTTTTCCACACGCTTCTTGCGACCCTGTTGACTATTTTGAATGAAACGCTTGATTGTTCGAGGACGTTGCCTAATAATTATGCACACCTGATATAGGGTGTTGATGTCATTAGACCACACCCCTTCTCATTACAGAGACGCACATCACCTAATATGCTTAATTGGTAGTAGGCTTTCGAGCCTATACAGCTTGCAGTAAGACAACATGCATGAAGAGGATGATGTGGACAAAATACTCATTTGCCTAATAATTCTGCACTCCCTGTATATACAGTCTGGGTCACTTCACCGGTACGCTGTGCTCTCCCGCAGGTCACAGTGAAGCTGATTGGCTCAGAAGCAGAGAGTAACGTACACACTCTCACAGACCCAGAGAAGCCAGTGTTTGAGAGAGGATCTGTTGATTATTTCGTGCTGACCACACCCTTCCCACTGGGTGAAGTGCAGACCATCAGGCTGCAGCACGACAACTCTGGAGGTCATCCATCGTGGTAAGGACATGAGCAGCAAAAAGTAGATCGTTTGGCGTTACGTCAGATCAGGATGAAGTGCTTTTCATCATCAGAAATGAGAATGTTTTCTCTCATACGTGTTGAAAAGTTGGCAACTATTTAAAGACTACTATACTACACAGACAGCTGTGTGTTTTTTTTATACTTGGATTGATTTGGTATTATACAGGTAAGGGACTAGTCAAAAGGGACTAGTGCATTAAGGTGCTTAAAAATGCCTTTAAATACCTTCCTGATGGGTTTATTTATTCGTTTCAAGTCTCCTTTAATGCAATATAATGCTCATTTTGTTAACTGTGACTCTATTTAGAGTAAAATAGATGATAAAGCAAGGTATGATTTACAGTGTGGCTATGAATATATAGATTTGGGTTCTACTAATGACGTCTGGTAAGTGTTTCTTTCACATGGTATGGCGAGTTAAATAACTGAATTCTTTTTTTTCTGTTTTGGTGCTCCTAGTTTGCAATGTTGCTTTTTATTTCCATGATTTTAATTCCTTAGGTAAATGTTAAATGTGTCATCTTTCATTTCTGTATATTTTTTCTTTAAAGGTACATAAACAAAATGACTGTACAGGACCTCCAAACGCGACACATGTGGCACTTCTTTTGTGAATGCTGGCTGAGTTCTGAGCGCGGAGACGGCATGACCAAAAAAACCTTCAATGCTGCAAAAGTCAACGAGGTTGCCAGCTTCAGGTTAGAGTCCCTTTACACTGCTGAAAATAAATTGCTCATCACATCGCTTAAATTAAGTGATTATTTATTCTCCGTCCTCTCTCAGGAACATTTTCCAGACCAGGACATCGACTGGTTTTAGAGACGAACACATCTGGGTGTCCATCGTGGATCCTCCCTCACGCAGCCCGTTCACACGTGCCCAGAGGGTTTCTTGCTGCATGTGCCTTCTGCTCTGTACCATGGCCATCAACATCGCCTTCTGGAACATGCCTGTGGATCCAAACTCAACAGTACTCTTTTCAATTGGTGATTACAAAGTCTTAGATTATTGTTTGATTACTGATTACATCTGTTTCTTAGCATCAAACAACAAAGTTTAATTCAGGAGGGGAACCTGCTCTTTGTGCTAATATTAGCAGTGTTTGGATAAGGATTACTGCTCACAAGCGATTGTATCTAGGAGCAAGGCTGCATGCCGAAGGTGAACATGACTGGTTCTTAATAATTACCTACAACACATTTGCATCCAGATGTGCACCAAACTCAGAACCTTACTAACTCCACCTGGCCAAACACTGTTAAAACTGGTGCTTTCTTAGCAGATCTACGTGTTATTGAGTTTTTACATTCTGCACTTGGATCTTCTGTTGATGTGACCTTTAGTCACACCTTTCTATTGTATGGATAGATATTCAATATTCAAACTGAAATAATGTAAAGTTGATTCCACGAGGTCAGAGAGCAAACAGTCGCACACAGCTTTCTGTTAAAATCAACTGAGAAAGAACCCTGCAGTAAAACATTGCATTACTGTTTGCAGCTGTTTATTTGGGTGTTATTAGCTGGAGCTGTATTAGTTGCTTCACATCATCATCACCGTGTCCTTTGTTGTGTCTGTCCAGGTTCAATAAAGATGACCTGGCAGGACCTCATGGTGGGCGTGCAGTCCGGTCTCCTCATGTTCCCAATCAACATCCTCATCATCACAATCTTTCGAAGCATCAAACCTCGCATAGTTCCAAAATCTAAAAAAGCTGACCCTGAGGAGAACGTGAAACCCCCCATACTCAACATACCGACTGTGCTGAGGGTGCGTTACATGTTTATATTTGTCAGATGACCCGTACTCATCACAGAACCTGCAAGCCTGAGATGTTTTTTGAATATAGTCCATGTCATAGTCCGTGTAGCTCTGGTTTCTCCTTTACTATTACATACTTATCTATGCAGTGAAACAGTGCACCGCTCATGTATAATTTAGTACTTGTTGTTCTTCCCTGCAACAGGATGTAGAGCAGATCATTTCTTTGGCGAGCAAGAGCCCAAGAAACAAGATGTTAGAGATGCACAGACTGGAGTCCGTTGTTGATCTCTTCTCGGCCTTGGACAGGTTGAATGAATTAATTCAGCACATGCAAGGTAGTTTTATTTCATTCACTTTAATCTCAGCAAAAGAAAGAAAAAAGAGACAGATAAAATGTTTATAATATACTCAAATTAACATGAATACACATAAGCAACATACTATTAGTGATCTTAAACTAATAAAAGAGTACATAAGATGCATAAGCTTATGAATACAGCAGTTTGTTGCTACTCTAACTGAGAAGAACCAATAAGACGGCTAGTGAACGCTTATTTCCTTGCTCTCACCCCATCAACAGTTATTTCAAACAATCTAAAAACTATCTCAAAGACCTATCTCAAAGAAACAACAGTGCTGAGAAACATGACGCTTGTATTTAAGGCTTATTTTCTTTTTTTTTTATGTTGTCAGGAAAAAAACATCAATACCATCAGACGTGTCTTTTAAAGATTTCCATGTAGCACACTGCTAGGACCTATTTCTTTCTATTCAAATTGAGTTTTAGGCAAATAACTTCTCCTCTGTCTGATCAGGCCAAGCAGCAGCACTTTTCTGCCTTGTGTAGTGTGACAGTAGTGTTACCTTTCTTCTCAGAAAGAGGTAACTTCAAGAGAAATGTAACTACCTTCTTATGTATATGTTTGAATATAAATCTTTCTCAGGAGAGAGTGAGAGCGACCATCACTTGGTGTACTGCAGCAAGTTTCTCCTAGCTAGTCTCTGTCATCTCCTGATGTGCCTGGAGAAACTGGATTTCAGATACTTTGCGACTCTAGACCAGTACCAGCAGGCCCTCAACTACACCAACGCACTGGTTCACAAGACTGAGATGGTCTTCAGCAGCCACTTGGCCTACTGGTCAGTACTCCAACTGCCAGTGAGACAAAAATATTTGCAGAGCTATTTGTGCTATTATACTGAACTGGTACGTCATGCGTGTGTTTTTTCTGTCCATCTCGTCCCAACCCAGCCCACCTCCTGCGAAGAAGCCAAAGAAGAAGGCAACGACCATCCTGGGCTGTTGGCTGCCATGGTGGTTTGTGTTTGTAGGCTGGTTCCTGTTGCTGTCCATCAGCGGCATTTCAACTTTCTTCACCTTGTTGTATGGCTTTCAGTACGGCAAGGAGAAGTCCATCAAGTGGGTCATGTCTCTGGGCCTCTCCCTTTTCGAAAGCATCTTTATTCTGCAGCCTCTAAAGGTGGGTAAAATAAATCCTTTTTTTTTTAAAGTCAATTCGCTTGGCTGATAATCTGAAGTGTTTCCTGCATGTCACACTCTGAGATGATGTATGTATTTGAAGATACTTGGGTTTCTACAGAATGTTATAGTTTGTTTCTGTTTTTGAAATTTCTGCAAACGTGTATGCAACACTATTCGTTTCTTGTGCGGTCTGCTTTTTCTCACAGGTGATAGGCGTTGCTGTGATTTTCGCCCTGCTGCTCAAACCTGTAGCTGTAGACGAGAGTGAAGAAGTTGAGCAAGTCCTGTTAGGTAAGAAAACTTGTTCTGTAGTCTCTGTGCAGCCAGAACAGGTCAGTGCAAAGCTTTAAGTATATACTGTGATGTGATGTTTTTGTTGAATAATTTTTTTATATTTACAAAAAAGTACCCATTTTTTCTCTTTTATAAATATTTTTATAATATTTTATAGATATTTACTATAGATATTAAAATTAAATAAACATTTTTTTCTTTGATAATAATCATTAGTAGTATTAGTAATAACAAGTCACTTTTGTTACTCTCTTTAATGACCTCTTTGTGCTACTTGTGACGTTTTTCTCAGCAGCGTATAATCAGTATCTTTTCTTTTTGGAGTACTTTTTTTAAAATAAAAAAAATTAGAAAGCCTTATTGTCACCGTACTAAAATATAATGATGTTAGGAGAGCTGCTATTGTTTAGTGCATTAAAGTTCTTAACATATTGTCCACTATAACACTATGCATCTGTGTATGTATCAGTCTTATACAACTGAATGTAAACAATTAGATTCATGAATATATATAAAAATTAGTAGATGCAACAAGGATGCATTTGTTGCAAAAAGCAAAATTGTGGTGGACTGATTTCATTTTACATGTTTGCACTGACTTAGAGTCCAAATGGCCTTGGCATTATGATTCCTGTGGCCTGTAGCTCCTGTCAGAGGACAATGGGTCAGATAGGTGGTCACCAGGCTGTCCTAAAATCAAAAAATATGAAGTTTTCATTAATTCACAGAAAATGAAACAGGTTGGATGAACCTATTTTGCGTGTACATGTAAAAATAATCATTCATATTTCAAATTAGAAGAATTTATTTACCAACATGCAAAGATTATATGGATTCATATTAACCTGAGATAGTGTCTAAATATTATTCAACACACAGGAAAGATTTACTGCAACCGTCTCATTCATATTTCACGAAGCAGACCAAGGAAGCCTTTTCCCCTTTTTTCAGCTTGGCTGCCGAGAGCTCTGATGTAATCATGCAGATCACACACACCCAAAATTTTGTTGACTGCGATAAAGGACTGACCCTTTTCTTTTCCTGTTACCTTTCTCTCGTGCATCTGTGTATCCATGTACCCTTTGCGGAGCTTAAGATAAGTGCTTTGAGTCTTACAGTTGTGTCTTCTCCATTTAACAGAGCAACAGGAAAAGTGCAGACAGTACAGCGGCAGGGACACAATGTGAGGTTACTGCATTTGACGACATGAGCTGACTCCTCTGACATGCACAGCTGCGACACATGCCCCCCCCCCCCCCCCCCCCCCCGCTTCTTAGGAAATCTTTTGCACTTATTGTAAGTTTTACTTTCTGGATATAGAGTTGCATTACACGTCATGGTGTTTTGTATGTGTACAGAGGTTCCAGTGCCTATGAGAATCTTTTTGAAGTTGTGAGTCATAATAATGGGCAATTAAATAACTGTTCTTGTATGTGAAATTCACCAGGATTACGTATGAGAAAAAGAGATTTTTTTTCCTTTTTAAAAAAACTGTTGATACATTCATTTAATGCTAGTGGAAAAACACATATACAGATTCAGACATATGTAAACACGTTAAGAACTATTATCATCGAGTGTGAAAAAAGCTGTCTTTTATCCAATAAAGTAGTGATCCAGGAGAAATAGAAGAGAAATTTCAACAGAAAAAAACCTGCAAAGAATTATTTTTCAGTAACTTTAACACAGCTTTCTGTTTAAATGCTTCCCTATGATTCTAACGGTTAATAGCTGTAAATGAAGTTGTGTGAAATAGTGCGAAGGTGCTTTTATGTTGCTGCCCATCTGGGAGCTAATGATTAATTGATTACATTTTTCATTTTACTCCTGTCACTGTAATTGATTCTGAAAGTGTGTTTCATGCCTCTTTATCACTCTTGGCTGCATCTTTGAGATTCATTCAGTCCTCAGTTTAAAAGGCTTATGTAACAGATCTCATTCAAGTTTGTGCTTTTGGTTTGGGAATACAAGCTGTTCTTCAGACAGCTGATTGTCCTGTCTTAGATCTTCTGTGCTTAATCACAAATGATTTAAACTATTTATTCACTGGTGTCATACAGTAGTATTATATGTGTGAATTTCAATAAACAGCTCTCTGGTAAAATCTGCAGTTGCTTAGTTGATGTTTAATGTTTAAATGATTTATAAAATTGAACTCAGGTCAAAAAGAGATGTGCTGATCTGTGTATGCATCCCTAGTGAATCCCAGAGATGACCAGCAGCTTACATAACAATTAACAGTCATTGCATTAGTAAAATAATCAGTGCACAAAGACTATCACACCAGATTACCCTGGAAAGCGGAACCAAAAGGTGGTATTTGAGACCTTTGCATGATTACTGCTAAACCTCTTGCAAATTTTGTATGTATGATTTTATAAGTTCAATATAAAAAAAAGAAATTAACTACCTCCCAGCTTTAGTACTTCCCACACACGTTCATCCACATTTTCCCTGGCTGAGGCTCAGGAGGTGGAGCAGATTGTCCACTAAAGGTTGGGAGTTCAGTGGCTGGCTGCTCCAGTCTACATGCCAAAGTATCGTGGGCCAAAACATTGACTCCCAGGTTGCTTCTGATGCGTTCGTCAGAGTGTGAATTGTGAAGTGCTATATAAGAAGCAGTCCACTTACTATTTACAAACACACTCCCGCATTTAGTTTGTTGGGATCTACTCATCTCAACAGCATCCCAACCCTTGGAAACAGAACTCTCGAGTCTTTTTTGGACACCAGTTTAAAAAACAGTCGGCTCAATCACACAGAAAAACACAAATATTATCACAAGTGTGTAAAACGGTGTGACCACAGACTACAAGACTCAAGAAATTCATCTCATACCAATTCAAAACTACAGCAACCTCAAGGCATTTTATATTGTAAAGTAAAGATCCTACAATATTAGATAGAAAACCAACAACAAGCCTATAATTAGGACTAGGCAACAGTGGGGAGGAAGAACTCCCTTTCAACAGGAAGAAACATCCAGGATAACCAGGCTCAGGGAGGGAAAAGAGAAAAGGAAAAAAGGAGATGATAGGGAGACACAGATAAAACAAACTATGAAAGAGAAAACATGAGCTTTAGGAAAAAAGTAAAATTTTAAGCCTAATCTCTCTCCCAAATCCAAACTGAGAGCTGGAGTGAGGCCTGATACCTGAAGGCTCTGCCTCTCATCCTACTTTTAGAAACTCAAAGAAAGAACAAAGAGGAGACTGTCCAAAGCCAAATGATCACTAAAACTTAACAGGATGAGTTTTCACATGATTGAGCCGCTCTTAACTCACACCTGTATTGATCACAAGTGTCAAACAGAAAATGAGTCAACTATGACTTGATGCAAGACTATGTTGCGATAACTGAAAGGATCCATTATGTAAAGAGGTTAGTTTCACATTAACTTAAATCACAGTATGTTTTACATAATTGAAAAAATTATTTCCCTTTCAGAGCTTTCCCTTAATATTAGCGACCTCTGCTGGTTACCATTGAGCATTACAGGTTGTTTTTAAAAAGAAAAACTGATGGAAAATTATGTGCAGACCTTACAAGCTTTCCAGTTCCAAATAGTCTTTTATTAAATTGTTATTGTAGTATACATTGTTTGGGGGGAGGGGAACTATTTTTTGCAACAAGACACTATTTTGTGTCTTAAAGTTTAACATGAAAGAACAATCGAACATAGAAAAGACAGTGAGCAGATCACAGTTCTGTAGGGTTAATTATCTCTCCGTTTTTTCCCAGCTCATGTAAAACTATTAATTAACTGCACGTATAACCCAGTGGGGAAGCTTTTCAAAGCGCTGAGTCATATTATTCAAGGCCACCGTCTATTTGCCATGCAAGCAGAGCCCAGTGTAGTCAGGTTACAGGAACAATAAAAAAAACCTCTCACTACACTTATTACAATAATTAGAAACATCTACCTCTAATGCCTGTACAGATTTTTTTTAATCTATCAAGCAAATTAAAACTCAGAATCTGTGGAGTGTAACGCAAATAAGGTCAATTAGAAACTGAAAAACGCATTATGTGTCCAGTCTTGGTGGATAACAGATGCTTAATCCTAAAACAGACTGGCAAGGCCTCAGATGAGAGGTGAAAGGTAAGGCAAATGGAGTGGTGAACATACAGTACAAGACCCATGCACAAGATCACAATGGCACGAACTTTTTCCTCTGCTCTCAAACTTTACATCTAATCAAATCAGTTTGCTGGCTGGCTGCTTTTGCCTGCCAGGATTTTAATTGCAAATTTGTTTGTGCAGTCATAAAAAAAGTGCAGGTATTTTGTAAAACTGAAATTCAAAAGGGCAAAAAGAAAACTTTATTTGGAGATAGTGTATATAAAACAGATTTGTCAAATATTGAACAACTCCCGGTTGCCAAACTCCTTTTCCTATACAGTTAAATCATTCATGTACATAAGTCTACCTATATTGCTGTAAGTGTATTAAATTACAGATTTCCATACATGTTGTCATTTTACATCTGTGTCCCATCGCCCTCAAACGGAAAAGGTTTGAAACCATACTATTTTTCTGATACAAATACACCTTGAAGTTTGAGAACCTCAGTAATAATGAGTATTTAACAATCCCACAGTGAGAAAAACTGCGTAACACACTGAAAATATGGCTTCTATGTGTCCCGGTACAGCTGAGAAAAACCTCACTACTGTTGGAGCCTCACTTTGGAAACTAAATGGTGATTTTAATGCGTAAAAGCTTGTTCGCCACAGAGGTGGCGCAGCCCGCTATACCTGTCAAACTGGTCTGAGACGGGACTGAGCGACACAGTGGCAAAGATCACAGCGACAGTGTGTCCAAAGTAGAATAAAGGCATGTACTATAAATATCAAACCCAAAACCTTCAGAAAAATCAACACTTAAGATCTAAATGTGAACATATTAATTACCACACAGACAAATGGAAAAGGTTAAACTTCAGTGCGATTTTAAATAAGGAGCGAGAAGGGGTGAATACCCGCATGATTGTTTAAGATTTTATCCAACGTGCCAAATAGAAGAAATGAAAACATGTGGCGCTAAAAAGTACTCTCTCTCATTAGCTGGTCACAGCTATATAAATGAGGTAATAGATTACATGTATGTTTAATATTTGTGTAAAATTACTTCACCAAGAAAGAGGGAGGAGAGCTACCCAAATCTGATTCAGAGCCTTGAACAATTCCTATTTCCTGTTCTGAGCTGTGTAGGTGACACAGGCCTGTTTATGTATATCAGGTTAAAGCATTTAGGTCTTCTTCTTCAGCTCCTCAAAGCGCCGCGTCAAATCATCAAAGTCAATGTCATCCGAGGTGGTGTTGCTTCTGCCCAAGGAGGATGTTGGGAGTGTGTCAGGAACAGATGGGAGTTCTGGAAGAGCGTTGTTGTCATAAATCTGAGCCGAAGGAGCGGGACCTGGAGAGTAACAGGCATTAATTATTTAGGAAAATGTTTGGCAGGTGAGCATTTTAAGGATAACTTAAGTCCTACCCTACTTTATTTTCCCACCTTGTTAAAATCTACTGCAAACAAGACAGATTAAAATAAATAAACAAACGAGGTCTGTTCCACAGACCTCCCCCACCTGTGAGCTGCACTCTGTAACCTTTGCTTTCATTAGTATGAGCCTCACCATCCTTCTGCAGCAAATACACATCAAAGCAGCAAATCTGCTTCCAACAAGCACACTGGCATGCTAATAATGCTCAATTTGCACAATAAATTACAAGATAATTTTGTCAAAGAGTTACGTATATATATGAAATGTTTTAAAAAATTATTTCATGTGGGTAGAGTTAAAAGATTTAAATGCTATTCAAGACTAACTGGCACAATGTGGGTTATAGTTATTTCAGTTGATTCGCTGACAATAAGAAAACAAACTATTCCCCTCTCATCATTTAAGTGCTGCTGATTGTTGACAGAACTCACCTACGCCCTGGGAAGGAACAGAAGGTTTTTCAGTTAGGTCGTCAATCTGAAACAAACAAATGTGTTCGTGATGAACTCATCCCCATATTTAAAAACAAAAACAAATATATACATATATTTGTTAGTATTAATAAGATTTTGATTAATACTTCATTTATAAAAGGCAGATGCAAAAACAAACCAAAAAACAAAAAAGAAAAGAAAAATGGAAACCATCACCTTTAGTGTGCAACACTAAACATGATTTTTGGTAAAGGGCCTCAGTTATCGCTTCTTTCAGTCCCGCTAAGAAAAGCTGATCAGGTCATAGTTAGTAGGTTAAAGTTGGCCAATTTCAAGCTACCTACATCCGTGCAGATGAACCTGAATCTGGGCCTACTCTGAGAAATAATGTTAAAGTATGGAGGACAGGCAGAACTGTAAGCAAGCCGAATAAACAGTTCTTCCCTGAGTGGTTCCCTGCCCATCTTTGGAAACATGAAGGGGGCATGGATGGAGGGGAAGGGTTCAGTCGTACAGACTTACAGACTCGTATGTAGGGGGAGAAGTGGGCAACTGAGGTGGCTGCCCTCCTCCCATGGGGGGCTGGAAGCTGTTGTAGGTTCCAACGGGTGCATGAAACGGTTCCTGGGGGTAAGCCAAAAAAAAAAAAAAAAAAAGAAAAAAAAAGAAAAAAGTCAAACAAGTTTGAGGAAGGTAGTACATATTACACTACAAGGTCAAAAGTATTGGGCCATACCCCTTTTGTGAACATTTATGAATGAATGGGTCATTCACTGTCACTGAACAGGTACTGTAATACAATGTTACCAGGTTAACAAGTCAGGCTGTTAAATGAGTCACTAAGACTGCTGACTCAATAACTATAGAGTTCTAACATCTGGCATTAACATCAGCCCAAAAACTGCGTGCCAGGAGCTTCATGATATGGGTCTTGATTGATTCCAATAGGTGTAGGTAGCCCAGTACTTTTATCAATATAGTGTATAGTTCTCATACAGAGTAAATACAACAAACTAGAATCTATTTCATCCTGGTGATCTTACTGCCATTAAATTGTCCTCAAAACAACATGCTTCAAAAGTCAGAAGCAGCTGTGAAGGACTTTTCATACTGTTAAAATGTAACAAAATATACTTTTTTTTAGAACAAGTGCTGTAAATGCTCCATGCCATCTATGCCTTTCAGAAATGGATGAAAAGCTGAGGGGTCACTGCCAGTAGTAACAATTTGCTAATTTCTTTAGATGTTCTGAGAACCAAAAACAAAATTCCATCCAGATACACATGTAGCAATATCCTGAAAATGAGCATAACATTATCTGCATGTCATTACAAGGCAAAGTTAAAAAAAGTGTTTTTGTTTTAATATCAGTGAAATGTTCACGTTAAATCTGTAACAGAAAGTAAAAAGCAACACAATATTATTCAACTAAATCATCGTCTTTAAAAGGAAACTCTTACAGCTCCATTGGGAGGTGGATAGTTGAAAGCTGTTGGCATTGGCATAGCCATAGGCATGGGCATAGGCATATGGATTCCAGGAGCTAGAGGAGCTGTGAATCCTCCACCACCTCCTCCTCCAAACTTCCTGTCATTGTCGACATCAATCAGGTCTGCCTCCTCCCCAGTACACACCTCGGGCTATCCGGAGAAGTAGCGGATGGTAAATAAACAAACAGAGGGCAAAATTTCCAACTTTCACATTGAGTAACAACAGATTCTTTGCTGCTTACCCGGACCATGGCGTCAGGTTCATAGGGGACATTGTAGTTCTTTGCGATCTCTATCAAGTAGCGCTCGACCAAGATCTTGGGAGGAGCCTCAACACTCAGTTTGTGCATCAGCTGAAATCAGATATTTGATTAGATGTCGCTAAGAGCACACTAGACAAAAGGTTCATACATTCCTATACAAGCTTGTGGACAGTCACTGGGGAAAAAAAATTACCCTGTCGTTGACTGTGCCAATCTGGTTTGTCCTGCATAGCTTGCCGTACTCCTTGCTATATTTTGCACACAGCTGTTCAGACACCTGAAAGAAGATTTTAGAAACAAGATTGTCAATACTGACTTGAAAGGAATAGATGTAAATACCAAGTGTTTATTATCACTGGAGACAAATTTTTAGATAGAACTTACAATTTTTAGCTCAGACACCTCTGACTGCAGACGAGGAGCTGCCCAGATGAGAGTGGACACTGCTTCCTGTAAGCCTGGATCTAGTTCTCTAATAATGGATAAACAGCAACCGTGTTAACGAGGACGGACACTGAAGGTAAGGAATTTACAATGCTCAGTACTCACTTCATGGACTGAATGAGGCCAAAGCGAGTCAACAGCAGGTCACAGTAAAGCTCTAAGATCTCCATGGCTTCAACCAGATAGTCCTCTCTGATGATGTGCTCCACACGGATCCGTGCCCGCTCATCCTTACCTGATGACAGGTAATCTGCAATCTCTTTCCTGGCCTTCTGAGCAAGCTCAGCTTTATATTAAATTTGGCAATATGGGAAAAGGAAAAAAAAACATTAGAACTACTTTACAAATAAAGAGCCACTTCAGCTATTGGAGAGCAGCACAGTGACTCACTTTTCTTTTTCTCAAGGAGTTTGAGTCGGTTGATGACCAGTCGGAGATTGACTCTCAGCCTCTCTGATTTGAAACCTCCTCCCAGCATGATGACGGACAGCCTTTGGACAGGAGAGAGGAGAGGGGAAATAAGTGAAGACGACCTATGGAGCCCATCTAACTTACCATCTCTGATCCAGTGAGTCACTCAATCATGTGAGCATGACCAACCCATCGTAACACAATGACTCCGCATATTCACGCGAAACACAACACAAACACACACACGTAAACAAGGTCAGGAATAAACACAAGTTAGTTACCAACACAAAGTATTAAACTACCAACGACTCAAAACATTAGCTTTAGCTTGACGCCGAGAACAGGTAACAAGAAGGCCAACCATGCTACTTTAAACGATACCGTCTTATCGTGTCCAGTACCGTTTTATCCATTAACATTACAATCATTCATTTTTAAAAACCCGAGCCGGTGCTTGTGTGAACAAATCTGCTAGCTACAGCCTTTGCTTTGTTAGCAGTCTTCTGTTATCGTTTGTGCTAGCTACCGACCTAGCTCCGTCGTTTAACGTCAACAAAACCAAGTCAAATACACTGAAAGACTTTAAGAATTCAGATAGTTTCGAAATAGTTTAACAGGTTAAAAAAAAGCCAGAAGCTTACCTGTAAATACGAGTCGAGCGCACACACCAACTTATTTGAGTCTTGTTTCTTCGCTCACTTCACTTCCGTGATTATCTCCAGTGACGTCATGGGGAATAACCCAGGGGCGGGGTTGCTGTCCGAATCAAAGGAGCGTCAATCACAGGTGCAGGTGTGACCCAGTTGTCAGCCGATGACGTTACTTTTTCCTTTTTTTTTTTTTTTTTTTAAAATATGGCCCTAATACTTCTTCTTATAGATAAATAAAACAGTTTGTATGCTATTTTAGAAATACCGCAGCTGTCCACAGTACAGGGTAAACCAATCAGTTTAAATGCTACCTAACACAGAAAACTCCAAAAGTTAATAGTTAACAGAGGTTAAGTTAGGTGGAGGCTAATTACAATGTTTGTTTGTTTTTTTCCTTTGCTTGAAATAATTTAATTGTGGGATAACCCAGTTGATAAAATTAGGGGGGGACAAAGGTGGGTTTGGGGACTAGGGGGTATGAATATATTATCAAGATGAAGCAGTCTGTTTCAAATCTGTGGTTTATCACAGCATAAATTAAATGAAATAAACCTCAAAATTAAGTATCCAAGTAAACATTGTACCATAGATTTAAATGAAATAAATAACTGGGAAGCCGAAACAACTACAAACATGTTAAAAATACACAGACTAATCTACAGACATGATTGGTTAATAATTAAAATGATCAATATACAGGGAGTGCAGAATTATTAGGCAAATGAGTATTTTGTGCTGGAAAGGAGAGTTCGTCCGTTAGTCGAACCTCGGATACAGGAGGAACAATGCGGTTTTCGTCCTGGTCGCGGAACACTGGACCAGCTCTTTATCCTCTCCAGGATACTTGAGGGTGCATGGGAGTTTGCCCAACCAGTCTACATGTGTTTTGTGGACTTGGAGAAGGCATTCGACCGTGTCCCTCGGGGTGTCCTGTGGGAGGTGTTGCGGGAATATGGGGTGTCTGGCCCATTGCTACGGGCCATTCGATCCCTATACAACCGTTGCAAGAGCTTGGTTCACATTGCCGGCAATAAGTCGGACTCGTTCCCGGTGGGTGATGGGCTCCGCCAGGGCTGCCCATTGTCTCCGGTTCTGTTCATAATTTTTATGGACAGGATTTCTAGGCGCAGCCAAGTGGCGGAGGGCTTTCGCTTTGGTGGCCTCAGAATCTCATCTCTGATTTTTGCAGATGATGTGGTTCTGTTGGCTTCATCGGGTGAAGGCCTCCAGCTCGCACTGGAACGGTTCGCAGCCGAGTGTGAAGCAGCGGGAATGAGGATCAGCACCTCCAAATCTGAGGCCATGGTTCTCAGCCGGAAAAGGGTGGAGTGCCCACTCCGGGTCGGGGATGAGTTCCTGCCCCAAGTGGAGGAGTTCAAGTATCTCGGGGTCTTGTTCACGAGTGATGGGAGAAGGGAGCCGGAGATCGACAGACGGATTGGGGCTGCAGCTGCAGTAATGCGGACGCTGCACCGGTCCGTCGTGGTGAAGAGGGAGCTGAGTGTAAAAGCGAAGCTCTCAATTTACCGGTCGATCTACGTCCCTACCCTCACCTATGGCCACGAGCTGTGGGTAGTGACCGAAAGAACGAGATCGCGGATACAAGCGGCTGAAATGAGCTTCCTCCGAAGGGTGGCTGGCCTCTCCCTTAGAGATAGGGTGAGAAGTTCGGCCATCCGGGAGGGGCTCAGAGTAGAGCAGCTGCTGCTCCACATCGAAAGGAGCCAGCTGAGGTGGTTCGGGCATCTGACAAGGATGCCCCCCTGGGCGCCTCCTGGGTGAGGTGTTCCAGGCATGTCCCACCGGGAGGAGGCCCCGGGGCAGACCCAGGACACGCTGGATAGATTATATCTCTCGGCTGGCCTGGGAACGCCTTGGTGTTCCCCCGGATAAGCTGGAGGAGGTGGCTGGGGAGAGGGAGGTCTGGGCCTCTTTGCTTAGGCTGCTGCCCTCGCGACCCGGCCCCGGACAAAGCGGATGAGGATGGATGAGTATTTTGTCCACATCATCCTCTTCATGCATGTTGTCTTACCCCAAGCTGTATAGACTCGAAAGCCTACTACCAATTAAGCATATTAGGTGATGTGCATCTCTGTAATGAGAAGGGGTGTGGTCTAATGACATCAACACCCTATATCAGGTTTGCATAATTATTAGGTAACGTCCTTTCCTTTGGCAAAATGGGTCAAAAGAAGGACTTGACAGGCTCAGAAAAGTCAAAAATAGTGAGATATCTTGCAGAGGGATGCAGCAGTCTCAAAATTGCAAAGATTCTGAAGCGTGATCATCGAACAATCAAGTGTTTCATTCAAAATAGTTAACAGGGTCGCAAGAAGCGTGTGGAAAAACCAAGGCGCCAAATAACTGCCCATGAACTGAGAAAAGTCAAGCGTGCAGCTGCCAAGATGCCACTTGCCACCAGTTTGGTCATATTTCAGAGCTGCAACATCACTGGAGTGCCCAAAAGCACAAGCTGTGCAATACTCAGAGACATGGCCAAGGTAAGAAAGGCTGAAAGACGACCACCACTGAACAAGACACACAAGCTGAAACCAAGACTGGGCCAAGAAATATCTCAAGACTGATTTTTCTAAGGTTTTATGGACTGATGAAATGAGAGTGAGTCTTGATGGGCCAGATGGATGGGCCCGTGGCTGGATTGGTAAAGGGCAGAGAGCTCCAGTCCGACTCAGACGCCAGCAAGGTGGAGGTGGAGTACTGGTTTGGGCTGGTATCATCAAAGATGAGCTTGTGGGGCCTTTTCGGGTTGAGGATGGAGTCAAGCTCAACTCCCAGTCCTACTGCCAGTTTCTGGAAGACACCTTCTTCAAGCAGTGGTACAGGAAGAAGTCTGCATCCTTCAAGAAAAACATGATTTTCATGCAGGACAATGCTGAATCACACGCGTCCAAGTACTCCACAGCGTGGCTGGCAAGAAAGGGTATAAAAGAAGAGAAACTAATGACATGGCCACCTTGTTCACCTGATCTGAGCCCCATTGAGAACCTGTGGTCCATCATCAAATGTGAGATTTACAAGGAGGGAAAACAGTACACCTCTCTGAACAGTGTCTGGGAGGCTGTGGTTGCTGCTGCACGCAATGTTGATGGTGAACAGATCAAAACACTGACAGAATCCATGGATGGCAGGCTTTTGAGTGTCCTTGCAAAGAAAGGTGGCTATATTGGTCGCTGATTTGTTTTGTTTTTGAATGTCAGAAATGTATATTTGTGAATGTGGAGATGTTATATTGGTGTCACTGGTAAAAATAAATAATTGAAATGGGTATATATTTGTTTTTTGTTAAGTTGCCTAATAATTATGCACAGTAATAGTCACCTGCACACACAGATATCCCCCTAAAATAGCTAAAACTACTTCCAAAAACATTCAGCTTTGATATTAATGAGTTTTTTGGGTTCATTGAGAACATGGTTGTTGTTCAATAATAAAATTATTCCTCAAAAATACAACTTGCCTAATAATTCTGCACTCCCTGTACTTGAATTCCACTTTTGAAATAAAATAAAATGAAGAGCTGCTTTTCACTGTGAAATTGATCGTTTCCAGTCTGGGAAATTACATGTCTTTGATCTATAAATACAGTCTTTACAAAAAGATATCAATTAATATGCATTAGTGAGAGAAGTACCTACTTTATTCAAGGTTTAGAGGCTATTTTATATTATTTGCATAGTTCCCACACTACAGAGTGAGTACAATACCCAGTTGTTGTCTGCCCAGAATGATTCAGAGGATCACTAGCTTACATTTTATAAGAGTGTAAAGAGATAAGACTCCCTTAGAAAATGGCTTAATATTCAGAGGACCGTCTAAAGCCATGTGGTGGAGTCTCTATTCATACAGAGGGATATGGGAAATGAGCAAAAACCAAACAGAGCACCAGCACATCTGTAATCCTGATTATTTTTAATCAAAATGTTACAAGAATTTCAGACATAACATTTATTTTGCATTTTCATAAAAATATATACAATAAATCATTGCTAATCCCTAACAAACCATCACAGCTATTATAACTTGAGTTTGCTAACAGAAACCTCTTTGTTTTTCTTCTTCTTCTTTGAAGGCTGGTCCTTTGCGCTTTTGATCTGACTTTTGACCTGGTCCTGCAGCTGAGAGAAGAACGCTTGAGAGGACCGCAGAGCCTTGTCCTTCCCCTCGTCCTGAAACAGGAACACTTGGTTAGTAAAGTCACCTCAGGAACATCTGCAGCATAAAGTAGGAATTTGTGTAATGTTTACAACAAAAGCCTTCCTTAAAAGGTGTGGTGTGTCTGAGAAGTGGAAAAGGCTGACTAATTGTTTGCTAAAAATAGATTACCCAGTCTGTGATGGCACTACATAGTTAAAACATGAGTTAATCCATAGAGCACAACCTGCTGAAGTTCAAACTGTGCATCAGAATGAGGAACACCGGTGACTTTGAACGTGACACAGTCGTTGACTCTGAGAATATTCTGAAGCTGCTGATCTACTGGGATTTTCCCCAAACAATGTCTAGTATTACAGAGAATGGTCCGAATAAGATCAAAATATCCAGTCAGCAGTAGTTCCATGTGTGAAAATGGCATGTTGATGTAAGAGGATAACGAACTGGTAGGAAGGCAACAGTAACTCACAGAACTGCTCGCTACCACTAAAGCCCCGTTTCCACTGGTAGCTACTCAGATCGACTCGCAACAGTTCGCCACAGTTTAAGTGTGACGTCGTCAGACTACATGCCACCGATTGGCCTGTCAGGGGGTCACTCCATAAGTCATTAGATTATCTCATTCATGAAAATCAAAACTGCCATTTTTTAAACCCAGCTAGGAGGGAAATGGCTACAAATAATGCCGGTGCCTCCCGAGTCTGACGGAAAGCCACAGACCGAGTAGCAGGTATATTCTTGCCTCGACATCCACCTTTGTTGTAGGGTTCACGTCTCAAACTAATCACGGGATGCTTGGCCATGTTGCTATGACAATGACCACACACATTAGGTGGTACTCTATTGTATTGGAAAACCAGTCGATCCCAATCAAGTCGTGGCGAACAGTGGCAAGTCGATCCATGTAGATACTAATGGAAAAAGGGGCTTAAGGTATGCAGAAGAGCATCTCTGAACGCACAACTCGTTGAACTTTGAAGCAGCAGAAGATCACACTGGGTGCTGCTCCGGTACGGACATGAAACTGAGGCTGCAGTTTTCAGAGGCTCAAGAAAATTGAACCACAGAACATTGTAAAAATGTTGTCTCGTCTGATGAGTCTTGATTTCTGCTGCATCACACAGATGGTTGCGTGGCTGGTTATAAACAACATGAAACAGGGCTGTAGAGTGTGACCAATTTGGTCGCAAATGTGACCTAATTTCTCAATGGTGTGACTAAAAAAAACATCCTAGGTCGCACCGGTGTGACCAGGCGTTCGAGTTACTAAAAAAAAAAAAAAAAAAAAAAAGTCTCCACATCTCTGAAAGTCTCTGTGTGGCCAACAGCAGACAACATTGAGCCCAAATCATGGTCTAAACCAATCTGAGGTAGTCAAGGGTAGAACCTCTCAGATGATGTCAGCGAAGCACCTTAAGCACAATAACTTTTTCAGTACCGTATTTTTCTGACTAGAAGGCACACTTAAAATCCTTTAATTTCCTTTGTTTAAAAAAAAAAAAAAAAAGCATCACATTGGTGTTTAGTGATATTTAGACTTAGTTGTATCATATGAATAATGATTACTTTCTCCTGTGTGCATCTTTAAAGCACTTCCAAACATTTATAATGTTGATCTGACAGAACTCTGAGCAGGTTGATGACGACTTCCTACCGAGAGCAGCAGAGTGAAGCGAGATCAGGCACTCACCTTGAGTATCGTCGCTTTGCCTCCTTTTGTGACTTTCTTGAGGGTTTCTGTCACTTGAGCCTTCGATGGCTTTTTGTTCTCCTCTGTTTTATTGGCCTCTTTAAGTTTCTGTTTCTTTTCCTTCTCTTTGATCTTCAATCGCTTAACCTTCTTTTTGTTGCGCCTCTCACGTTTCTTGTCTGTTGATGTCTTCTCTGTCGCTCCCAGCAAATCTCCCGCTTTGTTCTTCTCCTTTGGTTGGAGGAGAGGATTGTTAGACAAAATCCTCATATGAAAATAATGGACTTCTGTACATGGATTGAAGACTAACCTTGATTTCTTCTGGTGCGAGTAGCGTAGCATCACTAGTGCTGACAGGAGCCACCTCCTCCATTGTAATGGATGGCAAATTAGACACCACTTTGACCTCAGGAACGGGCTATGGACAAAAGCAAACATGAATACAAAATGAATCAGAAACCTTTTACCTTTCACAGTACAGCACTGTGTAAATATACATTCAGTTTATCCAACGATAATTACAGCTTAAATTAAAGACTACAATCACGTTGGGACAGGTTTTTAAAGAACCATGCACCTGAGAAACTGCAGAGTATCTAGTTTTAGTCACTGCTAGCAGGAAAAACTCACCGGCTTAGGTGTGAAGTGGAAGTTGGAAAGAGCATCTAACTTTAGGAAGAGTGTGTCCATAAGCTTCTGAATTTCTACATGGGCTGGGTTCTCCTCCTCCTCCGTTTTTTGCTGAAATTACAAAAGATGATAATAATAATACAATGAATATTTGAGGAAATGCTTCATATGTGTCAAAGTTCTAATGAAAACAAGAAAAAAAGTCAAACCTGATTCTGCTTGAGATATTCTTGCTCATAGATTTCTGCTAAACTCTGCTTGCTCTTCTCATGGTCCAACGTGAGCCTCTTCTTGTACTCAAACACCTCCTCCTTAGGCTTCTCTTTGCGAACCACGTCATCGAAAGCCTTCCAGAAACACAAGTATAAGTAACTAGGTTATTCATTATAATAATATAAAAAATGAATAATAATAATAAAAAAATACTGGTTACTGTTACTAACTTGGTCTTTAATTCTCTGTTTGATGATGTCTTCCAGCTGTAGTGTAGTTTCTTCTGTGATTGCAGGGGCTGAAAAAACAAATGAGAAATTTTACTCTATGATTTGACATAATAAGGCTGCTATTAATTATTCAAACTAAAGCATGCACAAACAGAGTGGGAGTTTGGGAGGTGCTGGGTGGTCACTAACCCGTCCTGGACGTCTGCTCAAACGCCACGTCTTCCTCCAGCATGCTGTTTTCAGGACGGGTCTGTGCAGTTACTTCTCCGGACAGCTGCCAGGGTTTCTCTGCTAAAGCTGCTTTCTCTAGCTCTTCAATCTTCTGGGACATCTGCAGGTTACAGCAAATGCAGGATTGCACAGTCACCAACAGTGAACTAAAAATCAGCCCTGTTGGGTCAATGTTGGGTACCCATGATCTGTGCTCCTTCAGGTACAGGTGAGACATTCAATCGAAGGAGGCAGGTAAGGAGTTAAACTAATCTCCACTCTGAAGCAACTACCAACAAGAGTGAAGGACGCCGTTCACTAATGTGATACGTTGGGAAATTTACACTATAGGATCACCTATAGTGCAAGAATCTGAAATTTATGATTTCAAAACAAATAAACAAACAAAAAGTGGTATTAGCACTCCGGCAGATTTAAAGAGTGTACTCACACAAAGCAATCAGTATCGTGCCTAAACCCCCAAATTCTAGTTCATTCGTCAAGTGTGATCGCTGCTCCCCACTGTTTAGTTCAACTCAGGCCTGATACAGATGGATGCAACTACTACATCATCATTCACTGGTTTCTGAACTCCTGATACCTCGAAATGAGAGTTTTCACCCTTGCCATCTCAGTGTTTTAAAACCAGATGAGATGAGGGGTGGATCTGACTGTGAAACCACAAGTAAATCGCCTAATAAGCTGTCAATCACAAGCCAATGAGCATAACCTGGATAATTCTCCTTTCTGACAAACACAATGACCAAAATTAATCAGCAAAGTGTTTACAGAGGTTCATTTACTTGTAGACTTGAATAGGATTTTAAGTCTTTCTGCAACCACAACTATGCCACCTGGGGGCCATTCAAAAGAATGCAAGTTTAATGGGGCCTTTTAAATACATCTATAACACATGTGAGAGGACACATGCATCCTAGAATTATGAACTGTGCTCTACAAGAGCACTTTTAAGAGTTTTACGTGCATGAAAGAGCAAGCACGATACAAGACAACCACACTTAGTGTGAGCACACCCTCAGTCCTCTTGTGATTTAACACTTTATTTTGCTTTTTATTATTCTGGAGGGCTTACAGCTGCATCCTCTTAAGTCAAACAGGGATAAATTGGAATCAAATTAAAAAACTTGCTCCAACTTGCTGTGTTGGATATGTTAATCAAACCAGAGACATCTAAAACCTCGTTTCAGTTGCATTTCATTTACCTTTTCTTGCCGTTTCTCAAACGATGATTTTGCTTCAGACTTGGCTGAGCCTTTGGCTTTTCCTCCCAAAATGTCCTCCACATCCTCTCCCTCGCTGTCTTCATCATCCGAGAGATTAAAGGTCACTTTCTTATGAGACGACCTAGACTGACCCCTCTCCTCTTCCCTGCCAAAGTGCAGACACGAACATGGTGAAATTGACTTCTCCCACACATAACTGCACGTTTTATAATTTTTGATTGCACTTACTCATCATCACCCTCCTCTTCGCCATCATAGTCGTCATCTATTACTTCTTCACCTTCCTCCTGGCTTTCATCCACGCTGTCATCCTCTCCATCTGACGGGTCGTCTGTTTTAGCGGGTTCGCTGTCCACGGCGTCAAAGAAGTCCTTGTACTTGAGATTCCTGGAGCTCTTCACCTGTCGGTATAAAGAACAATCAACATATTTGCTGTAGTTTGAACTATTGGGAGGCAAAAAAAATGAGTGGAAAATGTGTGATAAGTTACATACAGTATTTTTCTTTTGCTTTTTGGTGGAAATGATTTGCTCTAGGTCAAGATCATCATCCTCATCTGAGGGCAGATCCTGAAAATAGTCTACGTCATCTTCATCCTCCTTTCCCTCGCGCTTGTCCATATCATCCAAAAATGCCTCCATCTCTGACAGTTTAAAGAACTTATCATCAACCTCAGAGGGCACCACTTTTGCTTTGGATGCCTTCCTTCCTGTATCCTTCTTCTGTTTCTCTTTTTTCTCCAGAGCATCCACATCAAAATCCAAATCAGAGTCATCCTCTGTGTTATCGTCTTCCTCCACAGCCATTTTCTTTGTCCGTCTCGGTGGTTCCAATTCTTGTTCCTCCTCCTCTTCTTCTTCATCGTCATCATTATCTGCTGATGCTCCTTCTTCTTCTTGACCACTCTCTTCCTGCTCCTCTTCCTCCAGCACAGTTAACGTCTCATCTGCTAAAGCTTCGTCTATGGTGTTTTTAAAGTGTTTCAGTACGGCTTTGTTCTGCAGCTCTAGCTCCTGCCAAATCTGTTCTTCATCAAAATTTTCCACAACCAGCTGAGCTAGCGGGCTTCCTGTATAATGTCCAGGTTCCTGAGCTTTGTGGAGGTCATACAGAGTCTTAGTGATGGAGGTAAAGTCTGTTGCCACTTCATCTTGAAGGCTGCAAAGATGAAAAGACACAGAATTAGTCGGGTATGTCTTATGATGCGATATTGGGGGGGAAATTTGTTGTTGTTGTTTTTATTAAATAACTGAATTGGATGAAAGTCTGTGGTTTATTTGTTAATGTGTTGGTACAAAAACAAAACCACTACATTTCATCCATACATCTTCTACCGCTTATCTGGGTTCAGGTCGCAGGGGCAGCAGTCTAATCAGAGAAGACTTCCCTCACCACCTCTTGCAGCTTATCCAGATGGGTGCAATCACATCCGTGACCTCGTTCTTTCGGTCACTGCCCAGAGCTCGTGACCATAAGTGAGGGCAGGAATGTAAATCGATCGGTAATCCAAACTTCATTTTTAGGCTCAGCTCTCTCTTCACCACAACAAACCGACAGACTATCCGCATCACTGCTGATGCCGCTTCAATCCATCTGCCAGTCTCCTCCTCCCCTCATTCATGCTTAAACTCTTCCACTTGGGGCAGCAACTTGCCCCATGGGACTGTTTCATCCTTCAAATTATTGATTTAGTTGCCATGAGATGATGTGGCCTGTGGTTTTGGGCTGGCTCTAAGATCACTACTATACCACATACAGTCTAGAAGTGCACGTTTTGCCACTTTTCAGCAATTTTCTTCTCTTGTTTCAGTAGCTCAGAATGAAGTGAAAATTTGATACAGAAAATCATATTTTTATGACTGCAGCAGTAGCATTCGACATAAATTACTACAGTTGCCACTCCAAAAAGCAATGAAATGCCACAATTTGGGATTGATTAACAATTTTCCTGTATTACGCCGACTTTTGGGCTCCTCAAGAAAAAGCTGTGCTCTGTGTGTGTGTGTGTGTGTGTGTGTGTGTGTGTGTGTGTGTGTGTGTGTGTGTGAGAGAGAGAGATCCAGGCCTCCCACACCAAAACAGCATTGTGCTTATTTGTTAAACTGCTTAAGCAGCTCCAGCACCAAGAGCTCAGGCCTTTTTTGACTACTGGGCTTTGAGATGTGCCGTCTATGGCAAACCTGTGGAATCAGTCCTGTTCTGTTGGGAAAAACTTCCCTGTCTGATTGTGGAAATTCAGTAGGGCTTCTCCACCATTTTATTCATACAAGTTGTCTCCCGTTTGGTGAGGGGTCTTAACCCCCATTTGAAATACGGTAACACAGACTTGTGTGCACAAATGCATATACCGTACTAGATATTTACTTCATTCAAGACATTTGAAGTTTTACATTTTCTAACAGGTGTGGACTTTCTGAGTCTAAATCAGGATTGACAAACATGATATGCAATGAATAAACATCTGGTGTGTCACAGCAGTTGGTAGTCTAACACACGTCAGTTATTACAAGCACATCATCTTTGTTTTCTTTTCTTTATTTTTTTTTTACGTAGCTCTACAGACAGCTTACAGTAATGACCTAACTTTTATTTTATGAGCATAAATGTTACTGCAGTTGGATACGCTCATACCATGAAGATCTGTTTAAAGGTGTAGCAATCCCCAAATGCGTGAGCCAGCTGATTTTAGGAACATAAAGCGACTAAATGTTTCTACATGAAGCAAAAAGGAGAAACTCGCCTAATCATTTATATCTTACCAAAACCTCGACGTATAAACGTGTTGTCAGGTAAATGTGTTAATGCTGTGCTAACGCTACAGTTAGCTTCAGCTAGCTGGAGCGAATTTATAAAAATATTTAACAGCTTCTTCAAAAGATTTTAAAAAAATTACTCAACGCAAACAACAAACACTTACCCGAGGAAGTTTTCTGGCTGTGCTGTGTTGGCATTTATTTTCTTTACACACTCTTCCAGAACACCGAGCACATCTCCACTAGCCATGATTGTCCCCACATGTGTGGCTGTCTGTGTCGCACGTAAACAGGCTCACCGAGAAACCGCTCTGTACCTGCCACTTGGTTCCGGGGAACGAACATGGCGTCCGCCGTGCTGAAGGTTGCAGGTCTGTGTCAACAATTATTCAGCTTCGAAATTTTCGCTATTAAGTTCACTGTTCTGCAAACGATAAACGATGATACTAAGCTTCGTTATAGTGAGCTGTAATTTTTTTCGGAAGCTCAAACGAGCCCGCAAAGTTGACGAACATAAACAATGTTTACGTTACATCATGAACCAGAAGCACTCAAAAAGCGCAAACCTCCGCCAAGGCAGCTCACTCTGTATACAGTATTTACTTTTAAGGGAGTAGTATTGTATTTTCTCTATATTCAGTTATTTTCTTTGTTCTTTTCAAATATACTTTAGGAAGTTTGTAGTGCAGCAAAAAGGCTTTTGTTATTTGCCGCCTTGAAACCCATTTGAATATAGTTGGCATAATTTTGAGTATCATTTTTTATGTGGATATAGTACATGTGTAGCATTTATTTCAGTGGTTCCTAAAATGTTTAGCAATACATGTCAGGTGAAAAAAGTCTTTGATCAAACTAGTTTTTACTTTTGTTTTCCAATAAAATAGCTCCACATAGCGTTGTTATCACCTCTCAATCAATTCAGTCTATCAGGCTATCAATTGATCAATCAATTGACCTTGAAGGTGACACATTTGAAATCTTTACAATCTGCTTTCTCCATGTTTACAATACACAGGACAATCATAAGAATTATAGTTTCTAAGTTACAAAGCTTTTTGTGAATTTGTGACCAATAAATCATTACGCTGACCTTGGTGGATGTAAGCCAAGTTAACATGACCCCACGCTACACCCCTACAAAGTTTTATCATTCACTTCAAGCTGTTGCGTTTACAGACAGAGATGCTTGGCCAAGGTACCTATTAACTTCCTAACTACTAACTTAAGCCAAAGCCATACCATGAAGTAACTTCACACTGGAGCATTTTCCAAGATTTTTGTATGGCAAGGAGATGTGTGTAAAATTATATGGGTACTGTTATTTACTCTCTGAAACACAGGGTTGACCTAATAACCTAATTATATGTATATGTTCAGTACATAAACAGCAGGTTTCCCAGACAGGGATTAAGCCTTGTCTGAGACTAGGAGAAGAATTCAAAGATGACCTCCAATGAAGGCAAAAACAAGATTATGGCCTGGGAAACAAAAGATTGCTCTTATAGTAATAAAACAAAGATTATTGATATGTTCTCCTGATACTTCAGCTTTAAAATAAAAAACTAAGTATCATCAGTAAAAAACTATGTCTTCATAAGGAGACGGTAGGTTTATTTTACAACATAACTCAATAAAGTCATTTGAAAGTATGAAACACTTTATTGAGTTGAATGAATGGTAAGGTGCAGAAAAGCCAAAATGAGGGTATTATTTTATGCTCAGTATGAGCACTTTACTTTAAAAAGTCGTCTTTAAGGAATTGCCCTGTCGATTGGTCGTAGGAGGAAGGGAAGCCTAATCATTTTAATTTGAAAAGTCTTTCTTTCACAAATTAGTGTTATTCATGTTTACATTAAGTCAGCAAGCATCAAACAGAACACCAAACGGTAAAGATTGGTCTATTTATTATGTATATGATCTAAAACCAACAGTCAGTCACACAAAGGAGAACAGATTTGGGAGTGCAGGAAGCATAGGATTTAAATATCATTAATGTAACTCGGGACTTGGTCCAGAATATACAGCATACATCAAAGCTACTCGAGTAGAAACAACAAACACAGCTGATCTCTTTGTATTTTAATTTCATATTTAGCGGCGGGTGTTTCCAGATGCTCTCGCGTCGCGCTCCGGAGGGCACATTCAACAACGGTGCCCCTCCATCAGGGTGTTCCCGCGTCTCTGTGGAAGCTGGGCAGGCTTAACCACATCGCCATCGCTGTCCCCGACATGGAGAAGGCCACGGCGCTGTATCGGGACGTGCTGGGGGCCACGGTGAGTGAGAAGGTGCCCCTGCCCGATCATGGTGTCTACACTGTGTTCGTGGAGCTCGGCAACACCAAGCTGGAGCTGCTCCATCCTCTCGGAGAGAAGAGCCCCATCTCGGGCTTCTTGTTGAAAAACAAGTCAGGAGGAATGCATCACATTTGTATCGAGGTGAGACGGCGATGACAGGGGAGAGCTTTTATTACATTTTTGCATGGCTCCGCTTCATTTATCTGTTCACGTGACCCCAAATTCACGAGACTGAATTCAGAATTTGTTCATTTTCGTACTTCCTCTTGTCTACGTCTACTGTGACGTGTATATAATGAATGAGTGTACTGGTTTAAAGCATTAGTTGCACTAGTGTTTTATGAGACAATCCTTGCCTTCTGGTTCATATTCATTTTCCTTTTGCTCTGAGGATGTGCTGCAGCAAAATCTTTCTCTCGTGTTTTATGAGGATTGTGAGTCAGAATGGCCCAAAGAAAACATGCTTTCCTTCAGACTGTGACATGGTATTTATAAGAAACTGTTGTGTTGCATTTGTTGTGTTGTGAACCGGTGTAGTAGTATGGCTATTTGGTACATATAAATACATATGATATGACCTGGGATGACCACACGATTATCTTTGCTTGTGTTTTTATTTTAAGATCTACTCTGAATTTACAAATACCCATCATAAGGTAATAATTTAAAAGACGGAAACTAACAAATTAATCTAAAAATGAACATCTTCAAACACTAAAAACTGAAAAATAATTGTCATCACTGACCATGAGAATGGCCTAATGTAATATTATGAATTTACTAAATTACATAAAGTAAAATAACTTTTTTTTTAAAAAAGCAGTTCAGCTTTTGCAGAAATCATAATTACTACGTGTATCGAAGCTTAAAAAGTATTTAGGAATAATTATCTAGGGCCTGTGTGAGTGTAGTAGAGTTTGTTGTTAGTGTTATGTGTTCATGTCAGACAACAAATGTCAGTGTTGTTGTTGGTCCTATAAATCCAGTAACAGCTTGTCCCAAATTATGTGACTCAGCACGGGGGGCCTGTGCGTTAGTTTGCAGTGTTATGAGAGTTGACACTCAGTTGTGATCATTTTTAACCCTAATGATAACAAGTGAATTGAACAATAATGTTTTGTTCCCCCTATGACTGCAGGTAGACGACATTAGCGCTGTGATAGCCGACCTAAAAACCAAGAACATCAGAATGCTTTCGGCGGAGCCGCGGATAGGTGCTCACGGCAAACCGGTCATGTTTCTCCATCCTAAAGACTGTGACGGTGTGCTGGTGGAGCTTGAAGAAGCGTGAAACATCACATCCTGCTGTTGACTGAGAGTTTTCCAGGCAGTTTGATGATCAGAGTGATAGCGGGGATTGTTCCTTATAGCACTTCTGCTTTTGGAAAAACAGTTCTTCTTTGTATGGAATAAAGTTTTATGTGGTACATTAACATGTGATGTATTAGTATGCGGTGTGTTGTTCTAACAGCTTCCCCTAAAGTGTTTGTGATAGAAATTTGATATTTCCCATATCTGCTAATTTGTGACATACAGTAAATGGTGGCTTTCTTAGATACAGCACTGGGTTGGACTTCCTCTTGGGTTCAGAGCATGAATTCAACAAGGTGCTGGAATCATTCGTCACAGATTTTGGTCCATATTGACATGATAGCATTTTTTGTCAGCTCATCCACAACGTCAATCTCTCATTCCACCACATCCAAAAGGTGCTCTGTTGGACTGAGATCTGGATGGTGACTCTGGAGGCCATTTGAGTACAGTCAGCTCACTGTCATGTTCAAGAAAACAATTTGCGATAATTTGAGCTTCGCGACATGTAAGATATCCTGCTGTAAGCAGCCATCAGACGATGGCACACTGGTGTTTAAAAGATGCTCAATTGGTAAAAAGAGTCCCAATAAAATCTCTCCATCACTGTTACAAAACCAGCAGTCTGAACAACTAATACTGACCCTACCATCTAAATACTGAAGCAGAAATTGAAAGGCAATGTTTTTCCAGTTTTGGTGAGCCTGTGAATTGCAGCCTTAGCACTCTGGTCATTCTTCTTTGAACTCTTGCATTAGGACTTTTTTCACCCACAGAAAATTCTTAAAGCATTCATAGTTAAAGGATTTGTTGTAATGTAAATATCCAGACTTTACTTAACTTCACTAGTAGACAGAAGTGCATTTACAAAGTATGTAAGAGGAAAACGCTAAGATAAAATTAGCACCTAAATAAATAGAGAACACAGACTATCAATATCAACGTCTATGAAGACAATTATGCTTTTAAAGAAAAGAGAGCTTGAGAGAAAATTGAGTAGATCAACTCCTGAAAATCTCAGACCACCACATCTAACACCAACAACCATATTATGTTTAAAGTCACTGACGCTCAGTTTGAACCTCAGGTCATTTTGACGATGTCTACATAAGTTGCTGCCACGTGATTGGCTGGTAAGATTTACAGTAGGAAGCAGCTGAACAGGTTTTCCTGATAAATTGCACAATGGGTGCATATAAAGTAGGATAGCTTCAGGTGGGAGTAAGTTTGATTTTCTCACTAACATGAATTCACTTTTGCATTTTGACTGACATGGTTTAAATTGGACTACTCTGATGCATTGATTACTGTTTAATCCCTTTAAATTTTGAACTAGTTCTGAATAAAATATGTTGATAATATATTTTTAAATGCAAATCAAGCCAGGCAGCACGGTGGCACGGTGGTTAGCACTGTTGCCGCACAGCAAGAAGGTCCTGAGTTCAATTCCACCATCAGGCCGGGATCTTTCTGTGTGGAGTTTGCATGTTCTCCCCGTGTTTGCGTGGGTTCTCTCCGGGTACTCCGGCTTCCTCCCACCGTCCAAAGACATGCAGCTTGTGGGGATAGGTTAATTGATTAATCCAAATTGTCACTAGGTGTGAATGTGTGAGTGTGAATGGTTGTCTGTCCCTGTGTGTTAGCCCTGCGACAGACTGGCGACCTGTCCAGGGTGTACCCTGCCTCTCGCCCTATGACAGCTGGGATAGGCTCCAGCGCCCCCGAAAAGGATAAGCGGAAGCGAATGGATGGATGCAAATCAAGCCATAAAAAAATAAATCTTAAGTTTGTTTTAGGTGAAGCCCAAATACGTTCATTTCATTTAGGCTAATTAACACATTTCCCTGGCATACATTATCCTGCATTTAGTAACTTGCAGTTTTTTTCCATTATGGCGGCTTGTAAGGCATTCTTCCGCCTTGCTGACACCTTTACTCTTGCCACCAACGCTGTTGTTAGTCTTGCTGGCTGTAACTCACCACTGGAGGGAGTCACAATTAATACCAGAGCGCACAGTCTGTATCCTTGGAAGAAAACATGTATGCGACTGCAAAACAGAGGGAACTGCTGATGACGCAGATAGACTCTCGGACATTTCATCTTGATTTCCTGTACAAGCTTTGCTCAAGCTGGAAATCCCCAGATTAGTTTCGTAAACTTTGAGGGAAAAAATAAAATAAAATACTGAGGGAGCTTGAGAACGTAAATTTGAAAAACTTGGACAACAAACTGCCAATTAGTATAACATCAAGGTGCTTATTTGGGATTTCTGGTGGGTACGTTTCAGGAGAATTGAGGCTTTCTGAAAACTGTTTACGTTCAGCTAAACTGACTATTTTGCTTGTTTATGCTAAAACAAGAATTGCTGCCAGACTTTAAACTACCAGTTGCTGAAAAATTTAAACGGACCTGACATTTGTGCCATTTAGCTCCAACGTGTGTGAATTTTTTATCTGAAGGCAATCAGCTGCAGTTTATTTTCTCTGGAGAAGGAACTGAAACAGATTGATGTTTGGTGTAGGCAGGTTTTTTTGCACTTTTACCATCACAGAAACATGAAAGACAAAAAACTGTTCAGAATCCAGAGGGTTGGTTTATTTGGTCTGAGTAACACCTCCAGGCTTTAAAATACAGCAAATATGTAGCAATGACGAGCATTTCTAATTGTAGAGAGACATGCAAGATATAGGGAGGGTTTGAACAAACTCACAGGGGCTTCTAATAATAACATGAGTAATAACTTTAAAGGTCTAACCAGCAACATGCAGATGGCTTTTCATTTTGAAGCAAGATACAAATACACATAAGCTGTAGTAAATGTGGTGTGAGAGATTTAGCTGCTCTCTTTGCCAAGAGTGTGTTTGTCAAACAGGTACTCCGCCATGCCATTCTGGGGAGCGCCCATGCGGCGCAGATTAGTCACCCAGTCAGCCAGCTCTTTGATGGACTTCACCTGCTCATCCAGGTAGTGATTCTCAATGAAGTCGCACATCTGAAAGAGACAGTTTGGTTTAATAAGACGACACCAAAACAAAAACCAAACAAAAAAACCAAGAAAGGAGAGACATCTCCTGCATTATACGTACACTTTAAAAATAAATGTCATACAGGCCACATCAGAGTCACCTATGTTTTTATATTACACAAAAAATAAAATGGATTTCCAGATTTGCAGGTGTACAACCAATCAGCATGCCTTACGTGTGTTCACAATTTAATTTTGGTGTTCCTTCTCACTGCACTTTGCTGTGTAACATACACATCATATTTTAGTACTCACATGTGGGTCATTGTGTTCAGAGCAGAGTTTGTGCAAATCCAGCAGTGACTGGTTCACGCTCTTCTCGAGCTGCAGGGCACATTCAAGAGCCTCGACACCACTGCCCCACTCATCCCTGTCTGGCTTCTGCAATTAAAGCATCATAAAAAAACAAAACCCAAAAACAAGTGAGACATTTATTAATGAAAGATAAACGTTCACCAACCTGACCTAAAAAAACAAGCTTCCTGAATATGTAAAGCAGATTTGCGGTTTAACGTTTCACTCGAGTTCTGGCGGTCATGTTTGCATGCCCGAAAGCGATAAGAGACTCTGCACGCCCACGCCCTTGGTATCTCTCTGTCCCTATGTGAAGCTTAAGATAGCCCAGAACAATCTCACACTCAGCCAGAAGTTAACATAAGTTACAGTCCATTTGTTTTCACAAATCTCATACCTTGACGTCTTGGAGGAAGATCCTTCCACCCCTCTGGTTCTGCAGTTTCATTAGCTTCTCAGCGTGCTCACGCTCCTCATGCGACTGATGATGGAAAAACTTGGCAAAGTTGTGCAATGCCTGGTCATCACGATCAAAGTAGTAGGACTGTAAGGAAGAAAGTTTGTAAACTTTAGGTAAGGTTTTTAAAATCTACCTGCCAAAACCATTACAAACAAAAAGGACTTGTCATACAGAGGACAGAAACCATAGTTGCCTGCCTGTTCTTTATACATACTCAAAGGAACTTCAACTTTTTTAAATTCAATACCTAAACATTAATATCCCCTCAGTTTAAAAACCTCCCTTATATTTGACTAATCCTGTTTAAAAAGCAGCTTGCTCTGATAGTGGGTTATTTATTTATCCATTTTAAATGGCAGTAGGCTGCTTCAACACCTCCGAAACCACTTCCCCTGCCTTTTTCTCAGCTCAATGGCTGTACCTGGACTGAAACCAAGCACAGCACTTATACCACATAGCAGCCTAGTTAAAAGGAATTCAAATCACTTCTTGATTATAAATAAAATCTACTCACGCTTCCCTTTTCTCCGAGCACGATTACCCGAATGTCACCAGATGTTACAGACTGGTACTTTCCACTGAGCTGTCCTTCAATAACCCTTTTTAATCTGACCGTGCACCATGGATTGCTCTTACCATAGACAAGTAGACGTAGGAGGCATACAGCTCCAGGTTGATCTGCCTGTTGACTGCAGCCTCGCAGTCCTGGTGGAAGTTCTGTCTGACCTGGGAACTCATGGTTCTGAAACATAAAAATCACAATTATATCAGTAACTAATTGCAAAGGTGATTAGAGTAGGACGAGTTCAAGAGCAGTGAAAAGGTTCTGATTAATTAATTTTTTTATTTTTTATTTTTAAATAGGCTCCTTTTACTGTGTTTAAATACATTTCTGGGGTTTGGCCCACGAACCTCAGACAATAGCTCGACTTATAAGTGTCACACCTCATAACAGCTGCGTAATACTGATTGTGTTGCTCAGTATTTTTGATGTTTGACGAACGTTATTCTTTCATCAAACAGTATCACTGGGCTAGGCCATGTACGTTACGTAAGGCAAAAATCAGGGGAAAAAAAGTTTTATGAAAACATTTGCTAAACTTTGCACTCTTTACCATTAAAACAGGCCTTAACAATTACATAAGTCACAACGTAAAGTATGAATCTGGTTAAAGCTCGACTTGTTTAAATAAAGTAAATATTTATTTAGTACGATGTGTTTGAAGGAAGCCACACATGGCGCTGAAAACACTGCGCAAAGCTTGGGCAGCCAAATGCGTACAGGCCCACACTGACTGCGACCTGAAGCGGATAAATCGAACCAGTATTATCAAACTACAAAGCCAATGGCAGCCTGGAATCTATAATCAAACATAACGATAAGAAAAGAAAACATAGGGAACGTTTCCTTACCAAATTTCAGTGGCAGGTCTTGTTGAGAGGAGGTCGAAGCAGTGCGTTGTTAGCAAAACAAAGAGTTAGCTTCCGAGCTAGGTGGTTTTCAAGGCTGACTAAGCTAGCTAATGTTTCAAGTTTAAATTCACTCGATGTATCGGAGCGACTGGTCCCGTGCTGTGCTGTATAAAGACAGTTGAAAGGTTGCCGTTCAAGCACTGTTGAAGCAGGTAACCTTCACTGTCCGATAACGAGAGACACGACTGAATGTTTCGACTCAGGCGCCTGTAGATTAGCACTTAGTGACGTCACCTGGCGGGGGTGTGGGAGGGGCCAAGAGGCAGAACATCAGAGCACGTACCCCAGTGTTAGTGAGCCTATTTGACTTTATTTTGTTTAATTTCAAAACATCCTTTTCATCATTTTCATTCACATGTGAACAAAGTCAACTTAGAAGTGATAATACTAACTAGTTCATACGTCTTTGGTCCTGTTTGTGGTTTGTAACAAGATCTGCTGACTCACCTTTGATCACGTGGAATGATTCATCTATTTTTTTTTTTTTTTTTTACTATGTCATTAAAACATTCCAGAAAATTGGAGGTTAAGAAACAGTCTCATGATCACTTACCAGAACATGACTAACAAGTTCATTATGACACCCTGCACAGGAGTTGCCTTGGTAAAAATCCATAGCGTAGGCTTGTTGTGTCATTACCAAGGCAAGGTTTCCCAAAGGGGCAACCAGCTCTCCCTAGGGTTGTTTTTGTTTGTTTCTTCACTTTTTGTTTTTAATGAGAGAAAAAAATAAACACTACTTGCACATACTAAGTATTGTATTTGTTGGAGCATTGTGTGTAGTTTTCCTCACTTAGATGCCAACAAACTGGGATCTAGAGTACACTCACAATTTCTAGTACAAGTTTGGACCAGCTAAACTCTTCATCGCCTAGATTTAACAAGGTGCTATAAACACTCCTCAGAGATTTTGGTTCATATTGATGTGACAGCATCACACACTCGCTCCATGATGTACATTTCCTGACCCACCACACCCCAAAGGTGCTCTACTGGATTGAGATCTAGTGTCCATGGAGATCATTTGTGTAGTGAACTTATTGTCATCTTCAAAAAAACAGTTTGGGATGATTCAAGCTTTGTGATATGGCACATTATTCTGCTGGAAGTAGCTATCCACAAATAAGTGCATTGTAGTCACAAATGGATGGACATGGTCAATAACAGTACTCAGGTGGGCTGTGGTGTTTAAATAATGCCCAGTTGATATTAAGGGGCTCAAAGCATGGTGAAAAATATCCCCACATCTTTTCACCACTACCGCTAGTCTGAACCACTGATCCAAGACAGTATGGATCAGTATTTTCATCTTGTTTACACCAAATTCTGATCAGGATTCTGAATGTGGGAGCAGAAATTTAGACTCATGAGATCAACATTTATCCAGTCTTTTGTTGTACAATTTTGGTGAGTTTGTGTGAATTGTAGCCTCCGTTTCCCATTCTTTGCAGACAAGAGTAGCACACAGTGTGGTCGTCCGCTGTGTAACTGCTTCAGGTTTTGTGTATCCAGTGTTATGCTCTTCTGCACACCTTTGTTGTAATGAGTGGTTATTTCGGTAACTGTTGTTTTCCAGAGTTTGAAGCAAGTCTGGCAATTCTCCTCTGACATCAACAAGGCTTTTCATCCAGAGAAACTGCATAATTTCTCTTTTTCATACTCCGTAAACCCTAGAAATGTTTGTGTGGGAAAATCCCAATAGATCAGCAGTTTCTGAAACACTCAGACCAGCCTATCTGACACCAGCAACCACGTTCAGAGTCACTTGAATCATCTTTCTTCCCCCATTGTGATGATAGCTTGGTTTGAACTGGTTTGAACTAGCAAGTCATTGTGACCATCCTTAAAAACCTACTTGCACTGAGCCACTGCGGTGTGATTGGCTGATTTGAGGTATTTACATTATCAAGCTGTTGAACAGGTGCACCCAACAAATTGTCCACTGAGTGTATGTTTGCTTGGAACCCATTTCTAAAGTTTGGAGGTTGTTTGAATTTTTTTTTAATGTATCTAACTTGAAAAGTAAACACGGACAAGGTGTTTCGGTTAAAATTTTGGCACAGATCATAAAAAAAGAACAAATGTGCTGTAATTGTTTTTAAATTAAAATGTTAAAGCTTTTTACAAGGAAGCAAATATTTCAGCATTTGATCTTTAGTTTTCAGTAGGAACGAATCCATATTTGAGCCAAATCTTTCTAGGGAGCTATCTGTCTCTTTTAAACAAGAGCCAAATATAGAGCAATGTCCTAATATGTGGGACAAGGGTTCAAGGTATAAAAATGCTGTTAAGCTCCACGTGAAGCAGGACACCTTGTCACCCTAGATACTTGGAAGAGGCATTCAGTAGAACTCCCAGTCAATAAAAACAACATGTGATGTTTGGTCCCATATAATGAGAGAAAATCGCTCTTGATACTGGACGCCTGCGCGGTTTATACTGTGGTGAATAATTTACATTCTGGGTGTTGACCTTTACACGCTGATAATATATGCTTTCAGGAGAGTGTTTGTTTTAATTTTATTATTGCTTATTACACCTGAGCTGTTTTGTAAAACCGTTTGTTCCCTGCTAAAATCTAATGAATTAACCATAAAAGTATCATTTCTAGACCAACGTTCGAATTTTACATACATGTAGTTTTACGTTTTACTCACATCAAGCACTGCAAAACAGTCTTCTTACTTGTTAAATATGTATTTTATAAAACATTAAGATGTATGCGAATAGATATTTACTAATGTGTAAAGTTGTCATAGCGACAGGCTGCCGACACTCAATCGGCGAAGCGTTTATCGTTTACACAACTGTCTTATTTACCTTTACGCTATGCAATTGAAGCAGCAGCATCCTTTCTTTTCCTCAAAACTAATACTTCTTTTTTTGCAACTTTGCTTTTCCCCCTCTGAGGCTCACTGCTGCTGACGCACAGAGGACTACGTGCAGCTTCAGCCGTGCCGGCAGCAGTTCGCCGTCACGTGACACTTTGTCCCTAGCTGTTAATAATTTAAATGTTAGCCTCACAGGTGTCAAGTGTGGATATCTGCGTCTAAGCTCGTGGATCATTCAAACCGCTGAACAAAAGCCCAAAAATGAAGGATTTGGTGTCGTCTGCTTTAGCGCTCAAAGGCTCCACAGCGCCATCTACTGAACACTGGGCTCAATCTCATCAGCCAGAGCCTTTTCAGTTTTTTTTTCTCCATTAAACTGAATAAGATCACATACCCGAACAAAGAATAGGCCCGATCAGGTCAAATTACACAACCCCCCCACACACAAGTTTTAAAGTAAAGAGAAAAGCTGCATAAGAGGGATTTTGTAAAAACTTTATTGATCAGTTCAAGGAGTTTAATCGAAAAGGCCGAATCCCATGTCGTCATCAGACTCCTCAGACTCTTCCTTCTTCTCCTCTTTCTTCTCCTCAGCTGAAAAACAAAAAGCACTTGACATCACGTCCTGCTGTCATCACCATGACACAGCAACCTGCTCACGTGGTTGCCTAATATAACGGTTGTTTTAAAATATATTTAAATGCAACTGATTTTTATTTTGGAATTTCCCAGTTTTTGTTGAGCGTTTCTTACACGCTGCTGTATTAATATAAAAACAAAAAAAGCCTCTTTTCTAAAACCATTCAACTTAAAACCGTAGAATAAATTTAAATGCCTGCACTGTATTTACCCAGTATAGTGCGGATTTTGTGTAGATTAACTTGTGTAGATGCATCTTTCATGTCAACAGATCATTATTTGGCTCCATGTAGTCGTACAAGCATACAAGGTGAAGGCAAAATCACAAAGTGGCAAATATGATTGATGGTGCCAAACAAGGTGCTAAGCTGCAATGCTCACCTGCAGCAGGAGCTGCGGCTCCGCCCGAGCCAGCAGCTGCAGAGCTGGCAACGGCTACGGCACCACCTGCTGGCATGCTGGCCAGCTTACCGTAACCTGAGGAGACACGAGTTGGCAGACATGAAGCACAAGTGATAACATCGACACTCAGCAGTCAGAAACAAGACAGAGGTCAGAAACGGTCCGTTATCATTACATGTGGTCTGACTTTACACATCTGATTAAATACAACTTTTTTCTCATCTTATATTCAAATCGATTCACTTTGTCCAGTGAGATATCATGCCCTGCGGGTTTATAGAAACTATGGCAAGAAAACTCATTATCACAGCAAATGCACCATGACACACTCAGGAAATATTTTATTTCAGCCCACAAATAGGGTGCAAGATCAGCTATCACGAAGACCCAAATAAGAAAATCAAATATTGATGTTTTGCAACTTGCACTCACACCATCCCAACTGTATTTTAGGATTGTTTTTGCATTACAAGTATCACTTGCTGCATGCACCAGTAGCACTGATATTAACCCTTTAACACTGTGCCACTTTTCTGCCCATCTGCAGTACTCTACATTATGACGTTTATATTTCATTCTGTTGTTCTTCGCTGTATCTTTTTTAGTAGTAGTTTAGTAATGAGTTCTTTTTTTAGTCTTTTAAACTTGCTACTGGGTTTCTGTTTTTTACTCCTATTGCACTGAGTGTGTAAGATGACTAATAAAAATTAATTAAGAAGTATAATTTGTGCATACAATAAGTAATTTGTCTATACACAATACCCTTATGAACCATTTTCAATGAACAAATTCTCCAGTATAACTGTGGTCCATACACAGTGTGCCATCCTCCATTACGGAGGAATCCAGCATTGAGAGCTTAGTTCACTCATATTTTTAATAACTCTTTTTTTTTTTTTACCCTTAAATCTGTTTTCCCTGTGCGTCAAATGAGTTTATCACTAGTCACAGTATCCAACATCATAAACTAGTTCAGACCCCTGCAGGGAGTCCATGTCAGTATTAAAATACTGCCTGAAGCCATTTAATTCTAAACTTTCAGACCTAACAACATTTCAGCCAAACAAAATTGTAAACCAAAATTAATCATGGTCTCACACACACATAAATGAAACTGTGGGAAACTCACCTGTGGTAATAACGTCATTCACGTTCTTGCCCTTCAGCTCACTGATAACCTGTTGAGAGAGAAAGATAGACGCAATTATAAACATAACCTAAAGGTAGGAACCAGCTGCCGGGAAAAACTGAAGCCACAACAGTAATAAAACACAAACAGGAGCAGGTGGCTGTGTACCTTGTCGAGGCGTGTGTCATCAGTTTCAATGCCAACGCTCTCCAGGATCTTCTTGATGTCCTTGGCATCAGGGTTTTCATTGCCACCGAGGGCAGCCAGCAGGTAAGCAGCAACGTAACGCATCCTGAAACACCAAGTTTACTGGAAACATTAGTAACCATGCGGGATGTTTTTATGGACACAGGAAAATGAGTTATGTCTAAAGTTCAGACAATCTGTTTTTGCATTAACAAAAGTGGAAACACAACAACTCATACAACATGTTAATTTTTCTTCATTATCAGCATATGCTAAATTTTTATATAAAAATCAAAGCCTGGAGAAAGTTATGGTATGCCTCAAAAGCTCAATCTCTGATTTTTATGTGAAAATGTTACAGTTTATAAGAAATATATGGCTTCACCACAGCAGGGGAATATTAAATGCTGTCCTTGTTAGTGCATCATTTAACAAAAAAACCCCAAACAAACAAAAAACATCAAAAGACGTAGGGTCGACCCCTTTAGGGGTCCGTTTTTTCCTGGGTTTAGACAGCTACAGGACTGTGATCCCAACGCATTTCTGAGTTATTACGGCGATTTTCAGTAAAACAGAAGTTCGCTGCTTTACTTTACAGCCGATACCCATCGTCCACTCATCTAAAAACTACATATTTTCGAATATTGAATATGCTTCTACTAAAATACTGTTTTCTCTACCTCTATAAATCCTCAAAAATGCGACAATGTGGGAAAACACGGCATAATTTTAACACCCATGCGGCTCTCCGCTACCATTAGCCAACCTAGCGTAAGCTCCGGGAGCCAAAGAAAGGAATTAATGTTGGCTAAACGCTCTTTAATATTCTTAAAATGCCTGGGCTGAAAGTGTACATGCTTATCTGGGTGGCTCAGTTATTTTCTCAGTGTTTAATACGTTATTTACGTTTTAAAACCAAACTTACTTGAGCTAGATAGGAGAGCGCGTGTTCACTCTGAGGTTAGCAGGGACAGAAAGGAAGTTACGTCACCGGAAAAAAGCAAAGTAGCCTTTCTTCTTCGTAAAAGCATTAAAAGTAAGCAGGAACCGAGGCGAGGCCTGCTGCTCAGGAGTGTGTTTGCAACCTCGGTGTAAAAACTTTACCTAACGCGAAATATTACACAAAAAATACATTCTTCTTCTTCTTCTTGGATTGGATTTGATCTTGGATTCACCGTGGATTGAATATCTGCCTTAATTTCACTTTATGTCTTGCATCCTCCTCTGGTATACCAATCCTCTCCATGTCCTCCATCTCTCACTCTATGAATCAGTTTTGTGGTCTTACTCTTTTGCTCCTAACTGGCATCTCCATATTCAACATCCTTTGTCTCTCTAACTTTGCTTTCAAACCGTTCAAACTAAGCTGTCCCTCTGATGTACTCATATCCTGTATAAAAGATTTGGAGCTTGTAACTACATGCTTTATTGATATGAAGCGCTGGATGAAATGTCACTTTTACAAGAATCAAGGTTACTTTAATGTCGCTGTGTAAAAAAAAAAGTGACACTACACTTCCTTGAAAATTAATTTCTCAGGAGTTCTCAGGAAACAGTCTATGTTGTACTTTTTGTGATGAGGCAGTGTGTGTTGTGTGTCTGTGTGAGGCCCCTGAAACTTGACACTCTCTCCAACCCTTTTCCATATATGTGTTGTGAACAAATATGAAAAAAAGACAGAAATCAGGAAGAGGGCAAATACTTTTTCACAGCACTGTATACATAAGGGCGTCTAGAGAGTCTCCGGTTTCAGGGACCTCACATGGACACACAACACGCACCGCCTCATTAAATAAGCATAACACAGACTGTTTCCTGAGAACAGCACTGTATGTTCAGTGGTAAGTGGCCATTCTGACTTCTCCTGAAATCAATTATCAGCTCTCTGGTCCTGTTGGTATTTAGAACCAACTTGTTTTTAGCACATCAGCCTGTCATCTTCTGAACCTCTGCAGGCAGAGTCATCTCCTCCACTGATCAGCCCCGCCATGGCATTGTCTGTGGACTCAGTGTTGGGTTTTGTGTTACAACGCGGTGTGCAGTCATATGCATACAGAGTATGTAGAGTAAAGAGAAGGGCTCCAGCCGCAACCTTGAGAGGCTCCTGTACTGAGTATGTGAGTGGTTTGGCTGTGGACACTTGGAGGCCTAGAGTGGACATCCTGTGGACATTTTTCTTTGATTATAAATTATTATATATGAAACTTGACCAACTGTGAATAAATGTAAAAGTTTACAAGTTGTGGGCCGAGTTTCTTTGGAACTAACTTCCAGTGAGCCAGGGTTACAATATGGACAAATCAATGTCGCAAAACACAGCTGTTTTTTGTTAACATAGTGCCTAATATAATGCATAATAGTAATCAATTGCTAATTAACTAATAATACAGTATTAGAGACGTTTGTAAAGCCTAATCATAACCCTGTTAGATAGTGAGGAACTAAACAAGAAGAAAAGCAGTAAAGACATTTATGTAGATGTATTATTTTAATCTTGTGATTTTTCAAGATGGGTGGGAACGAACCTCTGAGATTTATTTCAGCATAGTGCAACATTAAATTATAGTTCGCTTGTTTTTTAATTTGCACTCTGTCCAGTTAAACAGGAAAAGTAAATAAAATCTTAAATGATCCACAAAGGTTACTGGGAATCCATATTTGTATCTCATCCAGGAGACTTTTATCAGCCTTCTTCTGGTGCTGTTTGCAGAAGTCCATCCCCACCTCATTATTTGGGTCAATACTCATGTATAAGATAAGATAATAATCAGATAATATCTATAAATCATCTGCATCTTTTTGCACATGAAGCTTTGTGCTTTCGTGACTCTGCAGCAGCTCTCCTCTAACCATTTCAGTGTGTGTTACACTGTATATGAACATGAATCAGCTTCTTCCTCCTTGTCTGCTGCTACTGCTCACTTGGCTCCTGGTCCGGTTTGGCTTCCTGCCTCTTCTTCTGTCCCCGCTGCTGCTGCGTTTGGTCCTGGGTGTGATTGATTTCAGTTGCCAGAAGAGACGAAGTGAACCATCCACACATGAGAGCCTGCGACGGATGGCGTCAATGCCATGAGAAGGCAGCAGCTGTGCTGTGCTCTCAAGCTGTAGTGTGAACAACCAGCTCTAATGAATCGCTGTCACGTGCGCTGCTTGGTTCCAGGAGAACAGGCCCGAGCTCTTGTTACAGACCTCCTTCCTCTCAGACATATACAGTCTGGATGGGGTGCAAAGACTACTTAATACTGACAAGAGCAGCAAACTTGCAGGAGTTACCTGAGAGGGATACTTGTCAGATAGGCAGACTGTTGTCTTAAACGATCTTGGATGTATAACATTTAGTGAGTAAGCATTTATTTCTGGATTTCATCATTCATGGCGATTTGTACCTCAAAGCTACCTGTGCACAGTCTTCATGTTGATGTTAATGCCAGAGGTTTGGAGCGCTGCAGTTTCTGAGTCTGCAGAGTGTTGGTGGCTTAGGTGCTTTTTACTACAAGCCCCAATAGAACCTTTTAATGTTTACTTTTAAAATTTCAAAGATTAAGAAGTGTGGCCCAATACCTTTGTCTGTATAGTGTATTATTAGCCTTGATATTTGTGAATGTTAACAATTTATCTTTGCATTGAAAAAACCTTAGGAAATACTTGTTTTATGGATTTGTACTTTATCTTTCCTTTTTTGTGGAAGGAGCCAACAGAAAATATCTCTGGATATCAATGAGTGTCAGCTCCTCCGCCCTCTGGAGCAATCAGCCCACAGAGATGACTCATATTGAATATGTTTCGAATATAAAGGAAAACGATGGACACAAAAGAACTGCTGACCTTCACGCAGTCATGTCATTCGTTCCTTTACTTTGTTCCCCTCTGTTATCCTATGCATTTCGCTCTACCCCTGATGGCCGTGTCTCTCTTTGTGTGATTGTGTGACGTCAGAAATTAATTTCAACCTGCCACATAGTATGTCTATATGTTTGTGGCATAGAGCCATAGTTGGTTATATTAGAGAAGTCAAAATAGCTGCTGTGAAAAAGGCTTATGAATCACATTCACACGAAAGCCGTTTATTCAGACAACGAATTTCCAGTTTCTATGCTACTTGATTTTTCTATATGCATCTAATGATTAATACAGTTTTAAATGGAATTCTGAACTTACTCATGATTGTCATGGTTGTGATTTTATTTTTATGTTCTACTTTCACATCCATTTGGGTATTTCCATAATGCTCCGACCACGTTTCCTTACCTTTTAGTTTTGGTGATGATCTGGAAGTATGTGAAAGCAAATATTTGACCATTTCCTCTATGCCATAACAAGTAGTGCTACATGTTTCAAAAAATAATTAAACATCCTGGAGTGAAAGAAAAGAGAGAAATAACAACAACTATGCAATAAAAAAAACATAAATATTGCCAGGGTCCATAAAGATCACCAGGCCTATATTTGTTTTGTTGAGCTGGGAAATCACAGCTGCTTCCTCCACTGATAGTTCAGTTCTCCACACTGACTCATGCTGGTTGATTAGTGTCTCTTCTTTTTAGCTGATAGAAAGGCCAGTGCTTTTCTATTTACAGTTTTTTTGCTTATGCAATGGACATTTTTCCATCTAGTGAACAAGTAAGCAGACGAGGTTTAATTTCCAAATTAAAAATACCTCAAATACTTAGTTTTATCAACTAAAAATGCTTAATGAGACCAGTGTAACTGCATTAGTTCAGTTGAGTTTGAAAACCTAGGGGCCATCCGAAGCAACGGACAGGGCCTCTTTTCCACAGTGTGTTTTTTGTCCTGTCTTCCTCCCCTCACCCTCCACTGGAGACTGTAGATGGCCGTCCTTATGTTAGCCTGGTTCTGCCGGAGGTTTCTTATTGTTAAAAGGGAGTTTTTCCTTCCCACTGTCACCAAAGTGCCTGCTCATAGGGGGGTTATGATTACTGTGGTTTTCTCTCTAGCTATCATTGTAGAATCTTTACTTTACAGCGCCTCAAGGCAACTGTTGTTGGGATTTGGTGCTATATAAATAAAATTTAATTAAATTGATTTTAATCGCACAAGAGATGTGAAGAGGAGAGTGCAGGCAGGGTGTAGAAAAGGGGTGAGTGTGAGAGAAGGACAGCAGAAAAAGTGAAAGTTTATAAGATGAGACCTGCTGTGATGTATGGTTTGGTTTGGAGATGGTGGCACTGACAATAAAACAGCAGGGTAAGCTGGAGGTGGCAGAGTTAAAAAGACGGGAGTGACCATAATGGAAAGGATAAGAAATGACAGAGGATGTTTAAGATGGAGCTACCAGGAAAGGAGGATTGTTCATGGATGCAGTGAAGAAGGACACACAGTGGACTGGAGGATGTTTGATAGGGTGAGATGGAGGCGGACCCCTGAAGAGAGCAACGGAAAGAAGATGATGTTATTTTTGCTTCATTATTTTTGTACTATTTTGCATGCAGGGTTAGCAGAACACAAGCAGCTAAAACCTGCTGAGACTGCACCTCTTCTGACAGCAGGAACCATCAGTTCATCTTCCAGAGTTTTCCTTATTCCCTGTGTCTTTGCTCTTAGAAAGTATCCGCATTGCAGAAATCATTTGCAGATGAGATGAACAGATTTCTACGTGGAGCTTGCACATTCTCTTTGTGCCTTCCAGCTCCAAAGACATGCATGTTAGGTTAACTGATGACTAAATTGGCCCAAAGTTTAAATGGGAGTGTGAATGGCTGTCTTTCTCTCTCTGCTAGGCCTGCAATAGACTAGCAACTGGCTCCAGCACCCTCAACAGCACTTTCAAATTTGCCTTGTGAATTCCCTGAAGGGTCCATGTTACCATTTCTGATCACATGACCCACCTTTTTCATGCTGCGCTGCTGCCATATTACTCTTTTCTTTATAGATTTACCTTTTTGACACCTACCTTGTACCACAAGAGTGACAGAGATGTGTCTTTCTTTCTAAAAATGAATGTAACGTGTAACAGATAGTGGAAAAACACGTTTAAAAGTCATAAACTTAAGCACGGTTTATTGAGCCTCCTGTCCAACTATTATGTTCTACATCACAACATTTTACATTCCACATCAATGTAACACAGTAAATTAGATAAACAGACTAGAGAACATAAAATAACACAACACTATCTACAGGCAATCATAAATAAGCAACGACTAAAACAGTATCAACATTTTAAGTTTGGTCTCGGTCCTAGAAAGAAAGGAGAGATCAGTGCAGAGCTCAGAAAAGAGGAGCTGATCTGTGACAGTTAATCTGTCCCACATCTGCCCCGCTTTTCAGAGACGCTGTGCTGATATGGCCCTGGTACACAGTCAAAATGGAAGTACCAATCATTCCTGGTATCTGATTTTTTTTTAGGAAAATCACTTATAAAAATTGAGAAAAATATCAAAAAAAGAAAACCATTATAAAAAAATACTCTATTGACCAATACACAATGAAAACGGGTAGAAAGTTGAAGGTTTACCTCACCAAAGGTTTGTAACTAAAATCAGACTATAGTCAGTGACATTCAGTGGAGAGTGTGCAATATCAATACCAAGTCTCATTACATTTTTTTCCTGATTTACTATACATGTTTGTATGTGCGTGAGAAGTGAATCTAGCTAGCTAATGTTAGTTAAAACACAATCAAGGGACAAACTATACATCATATTAAGTCTTTTATGTACACCCCGACTGCTGTGCTAAATGTTCTGCCTCCAAACAAAAGCATAATCAATGTAGTTTAAATAAACTGTTACGTGAAACTATTCAGGAACGCTTATTTAAATCCCACTATTTAGCATTTTAGTGTGTACAGCAGTGTACAAGTAACCAACAAAACCACACTATACTGTAGTTGTAAGGACACGTAAGAACATTTCTAATGTTTTTAAATATTTTTATTCTATTGCCTGTCACAATTTGAGAATACATCACATTGATGACAACTTTTAGTTTACAACTACATTATAGCCTGTTAACTACTGCTTATGAATGTTTAATAGAGAGCCATCTCCCAAAGTTTTGCCAATTGCCTTCTTTGACTCCTTCATGGTAATCAGTATGTTACATCAAAAAAACAAACAAAAAACCTCCCAAAATTTGTAAACATCTCATAGGATCATCCAATTACATGCAACTCTTCTCAAAATCCTGCTGAATGTCATATTTCATTAGACATTCGTCTACACAGCCTTATTGTTGTAAGTTTAATAACATTCTGGAGGAAAATGACAACTATTTTGCACCAATAAAGGTTTTTTTTTAAAGACCTTGCATAGATAATTGATGTGCATTCCATATTTGCAGCGCGTTTTACTTGAGACTTTGACCTTCAACTCAGCTGTCTTCATAAAGATAAATGGATTACAGGGGATTCACCCACCAAATTTTACCTGTACTCGTCATGTGTCGTCATTTCTTGTGATATTTAAAGCATTATTTAAGTACCATACGATCAGATGAGAGTCGATGACCCCTTTCACTGACTTACAAAAACCTGCTAATCAAAGCAACAGCTGAGCAAGTTGATGTGAGGGAAACGTGCAGAGACATTCAAATCATCAACACTAGCACGCCACTTTCAACTAATAAAAGGTACTGCTTTTTAACCAGTGATTCATTTCAACGGATTTAATCTACAGTAATCTTTTTACGAGTCTTTTAAAACTTAAAGGATCGATTACCAAAAGCTCAGAAGCCGGATTTTAGATTTTATCCTCCCAAAAACAGTACCGATGGACCTCTGAACATCCCATTTATGATTTGTTAGTAACTTGGGGAACATCAGAGTACGCCAGGAGACGGTGGATAAAGTAATAAAAGAAACAGATGGAAATACAAACAGCTGTGGAGCAGCTAACCAGGCAAACGGAAACTCAAAGTGACCTAATTTCAGATGACATGGTCACAAGAACCAGACAGCACACATCTATCGTGCCCGCACACGCCAATCAGCGGCATGCTCATAAGACTCCCTCTCGATAAAACGGTTCGCTTCTGAAGAACAGTTTGGCATCGGATGGTTAATCTACACCGATAGGAATCACTACCGTTACGTTACTACCTTCCTGTCTCAATAATGCCAGGTGTTGATCCTGAGACTGGACAATAGTATGGCTTAGTCAGCAAAAGCCTGGTTTCCATAATTCTGTACACATATTATTAGAACTACCCTGCAAACAAAAAACCTCTAGGAATAAATCTTTGAAGTTAAATCTGTCCTGTAGACATTTTGCCAAAAAAGGTGGATGATTAGACATCTAGTGAGTTGATTTTTTTAATTTAAACAATACATTTTATTTTTAAGAGAAAACCAAGACTTGTGGACTTGTTTGACTGAGATGCTGAATGAAGATTTCCCTATGATGACTATCAACACAGTAGCTAAACATGCAGCCACTTCATAACTATAAAATGTGGAACATGAATAAGTGTAACTGTGGCAGCCTACACATTAAAATATACAGTAGACAATTAAGACTGTTTTGTGATTTGCCTGCTTAACAATTCACATCAGAACAAACTTGATTGTTTGGCAGTATTTGGTAATAAAGTGTTTCTCATTTTTATGATATGCATTTTGTATATTATATATGAGTACATTTGTGCCCAACCCACCTAAAAAAGAAAAAAGAAAAAAACTTATTTGCGCAAAGATGAATGGAAAATGAATTGGTAATAACATGCAGGCAAGACCAAGTTTGAAATTATTGCTGTAAATTATTGAAATATGGGCTTTACTAACATTTTATTAACATTTTACAAGCATCAAAAAATGGTTTTTTTAAAAGTAGCTGTCGATAGATCTTACCCAAGCACCTGTATCGTCTTTTGTTCTTTAACATGAATGCGATATGTGAATAAAAAAACGTCAGGTTAAGCGAATGTTTGATTTACGACTCCCTTGCTAGATGTTAAGTTACAAAATGTAATAAAAAAAAACTGATGAAAGATTACAAATAGATATATGTCACTGCAGCACATTTACAGCATAATACACCAAACACTGTAGAGGTTATATACAGTATGTGTACTAACATTTCATTCATTGAACAAGTGATCAAAACTCACATGCTGCATTAATGTGACTGAAGTTTTGGTCACACGGGCTTAGAGGCTGGTTGGCAACCCCTTGGTGTCCTCTGGTTGCTAGGGGGAAAACGTGTATTCCTTGACTAGTTGGTGATTGCTTGCAAGCAGGGGGAAATGAGCTCCGAAGAGGGCGCTGCACCAAAAATCTCAGACACTCGCCAATTACTCGCTGAGCGATAGTGAAACTTGAGGGAGTGCAAGTTTGGAGAACTTTCACCTTCAAAGTAAAAGTTGTGTCTTACTATTGCTGTCAACATGTTTTAAAAGGCGCAAATGGATCAGCTTCTGGTTTGTGTCACAGTTTTTGAAATTTCACTCAGTGAACAGTTGGCGAGTATTTGGAGCTAAGTTGGTATTATCCATGCAAACTGTAAGTAACCACAGCAATAAGCTAGCAACCAAACCTCTTTGTTAATCATTTCACGTAGTCGCTGGCAGCAACTACTTGCCAGCTGGTTGGGGAGCACACTTATTTTCCCTGGCAACCAGAGGTTTCCAGGGATTTGCTAACAAGCCTCTGAGCCTTTGTGACTGAGGCTGTAGCAGTCGATTTCACAGATAGCCAGCAATCTCCAGCAAACAATCTCCAATCGGCTGGATAATATACATTTTTCCCTAATGATCGGTGGTTGCCAGGGGGTCACAGCTTGGTTTCTAGGCTTGCATGACCAGGGCCTTACAGAGACTGTAGGCATCTGACTAGCTGAATTTTACAAATGCCTAATTTTATCTTATTCTGATGGTCACTGGATAACTGACTTCTTATCAAGTTCTGTCACTGGCAGAGTAAAAATGTGACACAGTACATTCCTCATTTATGTCAAAACAAAATAACTGACTTTCATCTCATGTCATACTGACTCCAGAGTTTCGAGGGTTTATTTTTTTTTGATAAATGTGCGAGTCTTTGTGGTGTCAGCTATTTAGTTCACAAGTTGCTGAGACCCCATTACATCACTTACTGGAGCTTTTTATAGCGTGGCATGATGTTAAAGTCTTGCAGGGTAAGCCTAGAGAACGCTCAAACATAATCCAGCACTTTTGCTACTTTTTGTAGGGTAGCCATAATACCAATCTAACAACTTATCACTTTTTAACTAATTTAGACTGTCGTCAGCACCTCTAAAGCTACGGTCTCTGAGAAAACAGGTGAAAAGCATGAATTAATTCCTGCCACAATAGTTTAATTTCCAGAAATTTAAACAGCTAAAGAAAGAAGAGAAACGAAAAAACAGTACATAAGATAAATGTGTTTGCCCTGAGGCACTTGGTAGTGGCTCTGATAAATCACTGAAAAACACTACCTTTTCAGTCAAAGCAGTTGTATAGTTTGTCTCAGAAGTTGCATTCAAATTGTCAATTCAAAAATAATGCACATGGTGTGACACACACTGACAATCGTGATCTTCCTAGTGTTCGTCTAGAGTTGTAGTGTCTAGTACAATACACGATGCTGAATATCAAAATGCTAAAGAAAAGGGCAGAAGCGCAATATACAGTATGTATGAGCTAAAACTAAACATGAGCGTGTTCTTTTTTTGTTCTTTTTTCAGGGGCGGGGAGATGAGAAAGGGATCAGAACAGATGGCCAGAAGGCTAAAGAAGGAGAGACACGGGAGCTGGGCATCAACATGGGAAAATCCTACTTGGGAAAGTTGTTCTGTTGCCGGCGCTTCGCCGACCTCATTTTCTCAAAGCGTGACTCCATTTCCTCTAGGACTTTGGGGGTGTACCTTACTACCAGCTTCACTGTGCCCTGAGCTGCTTTGAGGAGTTCCACAGCTTTCTCATGGTGCTCTCCTTCCACACTCTGAAGGCAAAAGAAACAGAAATTGAGTTTACGATTTCACCAGGAACAGATAAAAGTCCATGATCTCTACAGATTAACCTACTGGGTCCAATTATTAAACACAAGAGCAACGAGGTATGTGGCCACTTTTGGAGTAAACAAGAGTTTTATATGTACTGGAGTGAATGTAGTTCCAACATAAGCTCTAGCAGCTGTTCACATAAAACAGCCTGCAATTTGGAAATTTTAATGAGGGAACAAGCTGAGCAATAAACAAAGTCAACTGGATGATTGCTATTGGCTGAACTTTGAGATTTACACTTCCAGACAATAGCATGGCACGTTTACATTCAGTGTTCCATCAGTACTCACTGTGTCCATCTTTAAGCCATAATAAACATGTTGAACACATTAAGATTTCCAGAGCTTTACAAGAGGAACCTGACACCTTCATTATTTACATCAATGTACTATTACTACCATCATTATTATTATTATTATTAGTATTATTTCTAAACGTACACAATTGACAGCTTCCTGTCACTGACATAAGGAAATGCTTTTCCATTGCGGCAAGAAGACACCAAAGACTCCACAGGGTTTCTGAGGTTTTTTTCTGACAGCTCACTGGTAATATGGATTACTGAAGAAGGTTTAGCTGGTAAATGGCCATCATTGTCAGACTCTATGGCTAACAATGAACCAACATGATGATGATAGTCTGAAAATAAAAAAGCACAGGTGAGCAAAGGGGATTTTATTGATTTTTTTGGTTTTCTTTGTTGATCCAAATTCCACTGATTGAATCCTGTCAGTCCCTATGATGGACAAACTGTTGCCAACAACTCCAAGCTACAAGCTGATATCTTCTTATAGCACTCCCCTGTTTATTAGGCTTTAATAAGCTTAATTTTAAGGCACTACTAGAAGAGTTTAACGAGCGGGAGAGTTGTTGACCTGCCTTACAAGTTCTCATTAATAAATTATGGTGTAACAAGTTAATAAACAACGATTTTACAAGTAGATGGGACCCAGATTTTTGCACGGTGATTGCAGTTCCTTTTTTTTAAAATCCTGAAACAAAATCTAGCTGTGCATTCGTTTTTTTTGAAGAATGTATTATTTCTAATATCTGTCTGTTTAAAAAAAAAAAAAAAAATCTGAAATAGAGAATTTGCTCAGGCTCAGTCTAAAATGTAAACCATGCTGTGAATTACACACACACCACTCCATTCACTGAGAGAAGCTGGTCCCCTCTTTTCAGGCCTCCATGTCGGTCAGCGATGCCTCCTGGGATGATCCGTGAGATGTAAATTGGTGAGTTTTGCTCCTTTCCGCCCATTATATTGAAACCCAACCCTTCTTCTGTCTTGGGCAGTTCCACAACTCGTGGATGTGAGTGTCCCTCACTTGCTGCAAAAGCTGCCACTGTAGCCTACAAATAGGAAAGTGGTGTTTAGATATCTCGTCTGTATGTACTGCAGTCAAAGCACAAAATTACCCATTTTAAGAAATTAAATGTCTGAAATTAAGATTACAAAAAGACCAAATCTTGTATTCAGACAGTAACTGACAACTGTCTACCTTTGCTGTGGCATTGGCCCTGACCTCGGGGCTGCTGTTGATGTCCACCGTTTCATACACATGCTCATAGACCTGAGGAGATATTAGTGGACAGTATTTCAACCGGCGAACACAAAGAATTCAAACCAAACCAAAGGGTTAATCTTCTATAACCCATAAAAGCTGTGGGCAGCCAGCATATTTCTACTACTGTCACAAACACTTTTGGACACAGTATACTTTAAAAATTTGAATAAATCTGGGGGAAAAAAGAAATGGCTGTGCAATTTAAGTATTTTGCAATATTTTACATTTTATTTCACACTATGGCTGACGTACATCTGTAAACAGTGTCGGTTGTCAGTCCACTATTTACAGCATTCGATCACATCAATTTCGAGGAGGCTGCAAAACTTTGTAAAAGGGGACTTATATGATGTGAAAATGTTTATCAAAGGGAAATGTGATTGTTCAGACTCTCTAGCTTAATGTTATCTGGTATACACTAGCTTTTGTTCTTATAGCCGTCTGGCTATCAGCTGTCCCAAAGTGGCAGTACACTTTTAGTTATTTAGTTAGTTATATTATCGGGAACGAATAAGTATGTTTATGCATGTTTTATTATGTTAGAGTCTCAATTTCAGTTGCGGGGATGAGGCGTGAGGTGAGGAAAACGAGAATGAGTTGGAGGTTAGGGAGCAGAGAGGAGGGGTGGATGTGCCAGATGAAGAAGAGGAGGACAAAGAAGTAATGATAAAGAGATGTTGAAAACATAAATGTACAAATCTTAAATGGTCATATATAGCTGGACATTAAATTTAAACTAACTTTTTTACCAGACTTCCACTCTTTTTCTTAATTCTGGAGTATTCTATTGGGAATCCTATTGGGATGCAGAGGGTTAAGCTCCAAACTGTGAACTAATGTCTCTTAATTAAGTGTTTGATAAGTGAATGATACAAGACGAAAGAGACTCACTTCTCTGACAGCATTACAGAATTCACTCTGTAGGACCCTCTGCAGTGCCTGCAGCTTCTGGGGAGGCACTTCCCCTGTCCTCTGGAGTTTATCAAGCAATTCAATAGCACGGTTGATATCTGTCAACAAGAACATGTACATAACCATTACTGAGGCCTGCAAATGTAGATTTTAGCATTGGCAGTGAGAGTTTCCCACATCAGTGTCAGAGCACATTTACTTGCACTACATTTGTTCTGATTATAGATATGCTCCGGACAAGCTTGACTCCCACGGTCACCAGAACATACTACAATTAGTACAAATCGCTATAATGCAATAATAAAGCAACTCTCAGAGTAACATGAAGTAAATTCAAGGCACCAGGCATCACGTTTTTGTTTTGTTTATTTTGTTTTTGTGAATGTACAGCTTACGTTAATAGCAATGAATTCATAAGCATTTGTAATTTTATTAAATATTTCTAATCGTGAAGGTTTACGTGTGTATTTGTGTAACCCGTAAGTTTAAACTATCACACAAATCTGGGCTTCCTCTGCACATTTCAGCAACACACACCCAGAACTTGTTATTTACAGACAGGTCACAAAAATGAATATAATGATACAACCAGGGTAACTGTAAAATATTCTTTCTTTTATGGTAAGATACAGTGAACAAACCAGCCAGATTGACTAATCACTGTCTGTTGTCATTAATATTAGCTAGGTGGCTAATGTACTAAGTACAAAAATGTAGCCGTAATAGCTGTGGCTGCTTTAGCTGGGTGACTATATATACATAATCATACAAGAATTAACCGCAAGATGTCTATTCTATCGTTATCCCACCATAAAACAGAGTACACAGACAAAAAAATAAACCGCTTGCTTTAATGAGCTAATGCTAGCTAGGCTAGGTTTATGTCGCCCGCATATCACAACAAATATTTTTAAGCTAAAGCTAGCTAGCTAATTAACTTCACCTCTTTCCAATCGCACGGGCTCCCCAAGCGATGCCATTATTGAACTAGGAGGATGTTTGGCGTTAGGGAGATAGTTAGCTAAAAGGAAAAATACTGAAAACTAAATTTGGTAATCCTGGCTGGCGTTATGTGCGCTTAACTGAGACGATAAATCAGATTAGCCAAGTTAGCCGGCTAGGCTAGCTGCCAGTGTCGTGATGCATTCAGGGAAACCTCGTAAAACTGTGAACTCGGAATGTTCAGTCACATTCTAAAGTCACTGCGTGTGTATTTGTTACCCTATCCTTTTACTAGACGACTACTCGTGTAAAACTATGATATATCATACATACATAAGACACATAGCTTTACCAATATTCCACCTCGCTTTAGTGTACAAATGTCCTTTCTTTAATTCGTCCAAACGTACACCTTAGATAGCAGCTTCAAATGTTGTATATTAGTAATGCCATATTTAGTTTTAAGCACAGAGGTTTGATTTTATTATGTTTACTGCTGATGCTGACAATGAGAGTATTTTTGTGCCATGCATATAGCCCACTGAAGGTCTCGTTGGCTAGAATCCAAACCTAGATTCCATATCACCATTTACCAACCTGAGGGGCGGAGAACTCTCCATTTAACAGCTTCTCTCAGCCTCCACAGACATAGCTCAAAGGACGATTACATTAATATGTACTGTCATAACAAGGGCCAGCCAGAGGAAACTTTATTTGGCTTTTTGTTGACGTCTGATATGAGCGCTCTCTCTGCCACCCCCTACTGGTGAGCTGCATCACATTTTGAGCCTCCATAAATGCAGAAAACTGCAGCTGCACTGCTTCTCTGTATCCTGAAAGTTTCGAGCATGATTCACTCCTGACCACACCCCAGTGGGCGATGAACGCAAATCTTTTGACAGGTGATGAAAAATACCTAACGTGACATCACAAATGTGGGCGTGGCATAAAGCAGACACACGGAAAGACTTGGTGAGCAGCAGCTTTTGTTCTTTTCTTAACACAGTAGACCCATTGTTTTCCTAAAATATTTTTTCTTCTTGTTTTTATTTCCTCAGCAACAGCAAAGTAATACCACATTATACTGTAGGATTCACTCATATGCCTGATTTATGGTCACACCGAAAAACACCATGGGCTTCACCCTGCCTCCCTTTATGCACTCTTTTATTAAATGTTGAATTGGCAGATTACTTTTTTGATCTTTGTAAAAAATAATAGCCTAAGGCTCATGCTCATGATAAACAAAACACATCCTTATCATCTTATCTAAAATGTTGAATGGCTGATTCATTGTCCTATGTGCTGAGGACGGGATAGTGTCATTCAGGTGGATTTTTCTGGAAGACCAGATCATTTATGATATTGTTCGTCTTCCCACTGTTTGTGTTGCAGAAGCCTCTGTATCTTTTTTTTAATTTATGATATTAACTCACAGCATCATCATCAGCCTTCTGTGAAGGGTCCAAGCAGGGCAGTGAAGAAGCTGGCCCATCCTTCCTTCAACATCTTCAGATCTGGCTGTCTTCGCACTTACCTTCAGGCTGATGGAGGCGTGGTAAAATGAGGTGATTGTGTTCATTCATAAGGGATCGCTGGTGTTTTGAAGAAATTTTGTATATTCATTTTCTTGTTGTTGTTTTTAATCTTTTTGCAGTATGTTCTAGAAATGTTTCATGTAACGAAGATGAGACGCTGAACATATTTTATTGTATTCCCACTAAAACCTTAAGCTATGGAATCCAGACTTGGCAGGCATGCATTGCAATGAGTTATTAGCTGCCTGAGGGAGAAAGTTGATTCTTTTAACCCAGGTGCCAAACCAGTTATGGAGATCGGCTTCTCCTTCTGATCGCAGTGACTTTAGAGCTAGAAAAAATCAGTGGTGATTGTCCTATTGTGGAGGAGTTAAAGCTGGGATTACAGCACACTAATAACAAAACACTGGGTGTACGTTTTTAATGTACACAAATGTATGGGTGGTTGAATCCATCACTGTCAAGCTCAGGCAGTGTACCCACTTGTACTAGTCTGCACTTGAACGTGTAGGCGCTTTTCTTGTGTTAATAGGGTCTCGTAATTGTGCGACATCACACATGCCGCTGGAGCAAAAGCTCTGAACACCTGTGTATGAACACTAAAGATCCAAAGCACATAAATGTGTTTTGAAAAAATGTGCTGGTGGAGAGCAGGAAGCGGTTTAGGGGCACCTCCTCTCTCCTTCTCCAGTTTCTTTTCCTTCCTGAAGTAGCTGAATGACACCAGGAGCTGCTTTCTGTACTCTAACACTCGTTATCTTTCAGTGACCCAAAGCAAGGTCTCGTTTTCTTCTCTTAAAACATCACTTCTTGTTGCTCAGGATTTGAATTTCTGCTCTTTCATGCTTCAGACGTGTGGCGGTTTGTGCGCATGCATGTGTGCATATGTGCCTCCTCCCTCCTTGCCTGCAGACTGTCCGTATAATAAAGTTTACTCTGCCTAAAAATGCACCGTTGAAACTTTATCGACATTGATTTTGTTTTTCAGTTGCCTATAGTCATTTTTATTTCTTCAAATATTTCAGTTTAATATTGCAAACAACTTCACAACATACAAAATGAATAATATTAACCCAGAAACATGTCAATGAATAAATTTTATATATATATATATATTTATATAATTTTTTATATATATATCTTGTCCTCTGGTGGGGATAAAAAAATAAACAGCAAAGCTTTGACAACAGCACCTTGACATAGTATGTAATTCCAACATTACCTTGAGAAGTTTAGAACAGTAAACAGATAAATTACTTGAGAGGAAATTGTTTTCTGCTGAATATGTAAACGGAATGTTTTTTTTAATAATTTTTTTTGGTCAGCATCATATCCTTTTTTTTCTGTAAGTGGAGAATTTATCGATTTACAATTGAAGCAGCATGCAAGCTTTTGAAGATGGAACTGTCCTCGCGCTCTCTCTGTCTCCCTCTTTGTCTCCCTCTCTGTCTCCCTCTTTGTCTCCCTCTTTGTCGCTCATTTCTTGCCTGTTAATTTTTTTTCCTTCCTTTTCTAATTCTTGGCAACGTAAACAAATCACAATGTCTTGAGGAATGTGATATAGTAATTTAAACTGGGCGCAAATGACTGATCAGATTTTTTTTAATTGTTTACAAGGTCATGAATATGTTCAATAAATAGACTGTAGTATCACTTTTACTGTATAAACTTCATCTTTTTTTACATGCAGTCCATAAAATTTTCATTTGACGGAATAATTTACCCTGTTATGTATATATACAAATAGATATTTTCTCTTTATTCTCTTTTTTAAACTCTTCAATAAAATCTATACATTTTATACACTATCTCCCTCTTTTAATGGTCAATGTGCATACACATGAAGTGTCTATCCTTATAAACCGCCAGCCAATCTTCTTTTTGCTATCCATGGTAAGCGCTCGCACGTAGGACTGGGTTGTCCTGCATTGGGAATTATAATGCCGCTTGTCTATTCCTCTGCAGCCCTCCTTTGTGTACCCCATGGGGTTGCATTTGGTCTCATAAAAGTATTGCTTCAGTTGGCCATTGGGGACAGGGACCTTTTCCATGACGGTAACTTGCTGCCCGGACATGTCTATTGCAGTCTTTTTATCCACAGCTGTCACCCACTGGCTAATACTGTCACACACACTGAGCTCTCCACGTCGTGAGGGATCGGAGTGTCGCCGCACCCTCATGGACATATTAGCGGCATCCAGATAGTTTTTGTATTCCTCCAGGAGAAAGAGCAACGGCGGCTCCAAAGGCACTTGGTTGCTGATCATCACCCGTGAGTTGTACAGATCGACATCCTTGGCCTCCGTGGTGACCACAGAGGATGGGCCACCACCTCCCTGGCTCTTATCGGCCCCCTGTCCCAGCTGCGCCGCCTCGCCCTCCACCTCCAGCAACTCCTCTATCACTTGCTCAAACGTGTCTGTGAGCGAGGGCAGTTCCCCACGCTGGCCTGGGCCTCCACCGCTCTGGGGAGTCCCGTGGCCTCTTTCGGCCGTTGCAGCAGCGCCCAAGTAGCCTTCCGTCCGATGGCCCCGCATGCCCGGGGCATCTCTCAGGGGCGCAGCTCTCATGCAACTGAAGTATGAAATAACCATAGTAAGGAACAGGATGGTCATCACTCTTCTAACCTGGTGGAACTGGAGGGACGGGAGAGAGACACAGAAAGAAAACAAGAGGAGAGAGGAGGGTTGGGGGAGGGCGAGAGAACGAGATGGTCAGTCAAAGAGCATCTTCAACAAAGTTAGCTTATTTTTGATCCATAATGCACCATGTAAGCCTCTCCTCCTATTTCCACCCTCCACTCTTTGTTTTGCAAGCCAAAAAACTGGAGCCAGTAGCTTCGGAATAATCATAACATGTTTTTATTAAACTGATATTGGCACTGTGTCATCGGTGTTTTCAAATTGTTTGCAAACTGTAATCATTCTGTTCCTATGTGAGGTCTGGCTTAGATCTCTATTTGTTGGCAGCAATGCACAAAAGCTGTGCTGAGCATCAAAGCGGCTGCTTATTACAAAAGATAAGATTACACAAATAGATGTGGAAACATCCTAACAGCTTTTTGACTGGTCTGTTAAAAGTCCAATCATGGCTTTCTGTTGGAATAATTGGCTCTTTTTCTTTCTTTCTTTTTATTTGGCTGTACTAAAAGCTCACAGGTGCCCCCTGCTTTTGGGTAAGGAAATTGAGGATTTTCATTCTTGCACTTCATCCTGTAGTTGTTGAATTCTTGTGGATGGATTTATGCCCGCCCCCCCAACCCGCGTTACGAATACGCGACCGTGACGTTACCGTACAAACAAATCACCGGTATTAACACTTCGGGAACCTCCGGTGTGGACAGCACTACCTAACAGAGTCAGTGTGTTTGTGTCAGCGCTGGCAAACACTGATGCTCCAGTATTACTTTATTAAAAAGAGAAAACAAAAAAAAAAACTGGTCAGTACTACACCTTGTAGTCATGAATGGGAACTATGGGTTTGTTGAGGGACACTGTTTGTTTTCGGCAGGTGGAAGGCGAGAGCACTGCGGGATGAATTAACAGGAAATTGAATGACAGAATGATTTGACATCCTGCCGTGCAAAGCACTGCTATCGAGGCTCTGGAGAACAACTCAAAGCACACGCAAAACCAAACTGAAACACTGTACATATATATTGTAAAATTACCTGAGCATGTGTGCGTCCCTTACCTCTGAGAAGCTCTAAGATTCACAGCAAATCAATGAATCCAAAGGACATAGATCTTAAAACACCCATAATTTAAAAAAAAAAATCTAGATCTTGCTTACCACAGGGGCTAATTTAAAAATAGCCCGGCCGAGGCTTTGACTGCACTCTGCATGTCCAAGCCTGACACAGGAAAACACGGCGAGAGCGAGCCCCTGCTCCAGCCTCCACTCACAGAATGGACACAAGGACCTTTACAGTATAAGGAGGAGCAAAACCCCACCTTAAAAGCATTCGTTTCATTCTTAATTGGTATCTGGGGCTGTGGCTGCAATTAACCGACACCACGGTGACTGCCATAGAGATATCTCGTCTAAAAATAGACGTGCTGGGAGTCTCACAGTCTCTATTCAGAATATCACATCCTTCTTCTTAATGAGCCACTCATTCCCTGAGCTCAGTGACGTGCTCCTCCGGAGTGTGTGAGTGTGCGTGTTAGAGGGAGGGCATGGGGAGGGGCTGGCTTGTATGTGTTTTGCAGTGAGGTGGTGATGGTGGTGCTGGTGGTGGGGTGGGTATTTTTCCTCTTACCAACTACAATGGGGACAAAGCCAAGAATAAAGAGCTAATTGTCAACTCGGATATTGTTAACAAAATTCCATTTATGGCTCATTAACCCTTCAGTTTTGTGAAGGTTGTGGTTAATGATATCTGAAATGATATCTGCGAGGCTTCCCAGCACTGAGAATCGTGTAAGTTTTTACGGGATCGAGGCCAGTCACGAGCTTTATGTGTAGGATGCATTTAGGCTGATATTATTATCAGCATCGCGCTCAAATGGTTCCACTTCCACAAGAGGGAAATGAAGGCAGAGGGCTGATTACTGTTAGGCGTCAAACTTCATGCTGGAAATGGTGCAGACGAAGAGTGCTGCATCTTCCGTAACAGACCACAGGGGTAATATTGCAGTAGCAGGGGGTGGAGAGAGTGCCAGCGTCATTTCGCAGCATAACAACCACAGATGACGTCTCTTCCAGGTCTCCATAGGGGAGAGAATGGAGAGAAGGGGTGGGGTGGAGGAGAGGGGGGGAGAGGTTGCTGGGGGTAATGCCACTCAACAGTGTGCAATTGCAGAGCCATTCCCCCGTGTATCGTCACACCGGGAACAACAGATGATTTTATTTCTATCTCGCTGATTTCCTGTTTCCATCAGTACAATCAATATGGCTTATGCTCTCAATCAACATCCTGTTAAAATGCGATAAAGCCAATGAATCATTTAATTGCTGTGGGACCGGCGGAGGATCTCTGGCTTATATCTGTGAGACGCTAAATGTGACAACATCCAGTGTCTGAAGATTTTATGTGGATTTCACAGTTAATAAAAAAGCAGCCCGAGCATTAACAGGATGAGCAATGAATAATAAAGCAAGGGATGGATTACATATGGAAGAATAAGACCCCCCCACACACACACACACACACACTCCTTTGGAGCTTCTAGTTCTCAGCTTTGTGGCAACTTGTGCTTGAGAAAGGTGCAGTTTCCTCTGAGCTGACTGTTTAAAGAATGCACAGCCATCTAAACATGACATGCTGAGAACTGAGCTAATAACATGAACGAGGGAAAATAAAGCCCACAATAACTGCTGCTCAAACATGCCTTTATTCATGACAGCACGCCTAGAGCGTGAAACACCCCGAACAATAGCAGCAGGTGAGTGTATGGACTCTGTCTTCTGTTTAGCTCCAGATGACCACCTGTTCATCTGCTTTGAGAGCACGGCTGTATGGCAGGGATATGTAACTTACCCTTGCAGTTATTCTTTGTGCCAGGTGGGGATTAAAGTGATAAATGCCTCCTCTGACAGACGCTGAAAAGTTTCCCTAAAGCATGAAAGGACTAGCGTGGCTAGTGTTATTACACACTACAGTAACGTTCCCAGCCTCCACGCACATGTCTGCACACTTTATGGGTTCATCTTTACTAACGGCAGGCGTGATATCTTATAAACCACTGCATGGGGGAAAAAAAACACATCAAGAGAGGAGATCTGAAGTGTGGTTACCACATTTGAATGGAAATGTGCGACCCCATGGCAACATTTGTTCTCTGCCTCTGTCTCTGCTCCCTCGTAGGCACCCATCTTTGTTAAATTCCTCAAGAATACGGTTTACCTGGCAACATGTTTTATCACGCTCAATAAGTATAACACACAAAGCCAAATGTTCCGTTTGAGAGCAGGAAAAGTACAGCAAATATTATCAAAATGGCTACCATAGGACCCCTTGTGCACTACAATGCAGCACTTAAAGAAAAAAAACAAACAGGCATTTAGACTTAATTGTGTTGTCTGCAGTAATGGCTGACACATGTGGAAGCTTGCTAACTGAGATCTGTTTTCAATCTGATGCAGCATCAGAGCACGTTTTACTAATACATGAGCATCACTGAGGATTATACCTGGCCGCCAGGCCAACCCCAGCCACTGCCACAGAAAGCCCAGCATTCAAATACCTGCTGAGTGATTTATGCTACCCAAAAGAGCTGTTAACTCCCTCCCACACTGCGTGCAGCAGTGGGCACTTTAGAGGATACAACAGCAACATACAGCATGGTGAAATCCTTACTGATGTGCTTAGGTTCTTGTAAGCTTAGCGAAGAAATCCTCATTTTAACCCATGAATGACCAACAGACCTGCGGCTGCACACTGACAGCGCTGCTGTGCCCAGCTTTGTACACTAGATGGCATATGAGACCGTCAAATAGTCTGAGCTCGTTTTCTTCCACCCTTTCTCCACCTTTCTCTCCTGTTTTTCCTTCCTCCCCATGATAGATAGATAGATAGATAGATAGATAGATAGATAGATAGATAGATAGATAGATAGATAGATAGATAGATAGATAGATAGATAGATAGATAGATAGATAGATAGATAGATAGATAGATAGATAGATAGATAGATAGATAGATAGATAGGACAGACATTGTCTTTTCCAGGGCATAGTCATACAAGACATCTATAAAGTTAAGTTGGATGTTGTTTAGTTACAAGAATGGTTCATCAAAAAAAAAAAATTCGTCATTAAACCATCTATTAATCTGAGATTACTTCTTGAACCACATATTTTCACATCGCAAATGAGCCAGTTTCCTCCCACTTTGTTTGAATCCATAATTATTGTGAGGTTTTGGGTTTTTTCAACACGAGCACACACCGCCAAAAAACAAAACAAAAAACCCAACAGTGTGTGTTGGCCGACCGAGCTAGGCGTTTAGGTCTCGGGTTTCCTATAAAGTCTTAATGAGTTCATCAAAGTTTTTTCCCTCCAACAAAACAACAATACAACAAAAACTGTCTGGAGTGTTTCTGTCTCTTTTCTCACAGAGGAGGAGGTGGAGAAGGAGGAGGGTCCAAGCTTGGACGAACAAATGCAGACAAACAGCCGGAGGAGAGAGTTTATTGAGCAATTTATGTGCGTAAAGTTTCCTTAAAAACAGCCACACAGATGCACACTGGACGGCTTCCACTTTGCTAGCTATGGAGAAATGCCTACCTATATGTACCACTGGCTGCTCCAATAATGTAACCACAGACCTTTTCCCCCCCTTCTTCTTCTTCTTCTTCTTCTTCTTCTTCTTCTTCTCGAGATTACATCTGCTGAGCTCGTGCTCCCCACTGGAAACCCAATCAACATAATAACTCCGTTTTTTATTAATGAACACGAGGATAAGGTTACACATATCCCCTCTCGGGCTGCTGCGCTGTCTGTTCGCAGGATAACCGGGCTTGATCGAGCTACTTTTAGACCCCCCCCCCCCCCTCCCCCGCCCTACCCAGTCCACCCCCCCCCCCTAAACACCACACACACACACACACACACACACACACACACACACACACACACACACACACACACACACACACACACACCAGCTGTCTTTTCCACTAGCAGCATCAAACACGGCGAAAGTGCTTAAAACAAGTTATCAGAAAGAAGCAGACACATACCTTTTAGTGCCCAGTCGTAAAACAGACCATTCAACAGGACGGTAGTGTCATCTGGGATGTTTTGGACAACTCCCCGAGTAATTTACTTAAGCGGTATTTCTGACCCCCCTTCCCCCCCAAAAAAACACTCCTCTCTCCCGACAAGCTTCAGGATATCTCTTCAGCTTTGGAGCAAATAGATTAAATTATTGATAGTGGAAATTGCATGGCTGAGGTAATGCACTCCCATGGCTGCACGGCTCCTTTGGAGATCGCCTGAAACTGAAGTTGTCGCATGCCGAGACGCCGCCGCCGCAGCACCACCACGGAGATGAGAGACCTCTGGAGCTGAAATGAGGAGCCTCTTTGCAACTACAGTAACTTTACTACAGAATGACGCTGCAACATGTGACCTGCCGCTGGCTGACTGCCTGGTCGCATCCAAACTCCTGTTTAAAAAGCCCCGAGGCGGAACTATTAATGCGCGTTCAGTGTGCATTATGTATTATTATTGTTTATCTGCATAAGCCGTAGCCTGCAAAGGAAGCCTCCTTCTTCCGTATTTTTTTTGTACTCAGCCTAAAAGAGGTGGCATTTTTTTAGAAGGTTTTGCGTAACAGCGCGTCTCCACCAAGTCGTGATACACTGCGTGCCATTTACAGATGGCCTATTTGTGTAAAATTAGACATCGGAAAAATTAAAAATAAGCATTTTCTGTTACGGGTCTCGAAATAGTGTCGAGACTGGGTAAGTTATATCAAAGAAAGCTTAAGTATTTGTGTGAAGGAGCCATTTGCGTGCCCCTTTCACATCATTTAATCCATCTTGTGTTAGTATCCCTGATATAACATATGAAGAACCCTCTCATTTTCTTATATAAACTAGATTTTGATTGTAATTCTGATGCTATATACACAGAATAAACCCAAATCCAGTATAGGATTATCATCTTATAATTTAGCTGCTGTAAAATGGCAGTGTTGGATGCTAACAGGCACAGGAGGGAGGTAAAGATGAGAACTTATTGAAAGCAGTTCTCCTCCTTGCTTTTAAAGTGAGCCATCTCTACAACAGATGGATGGCTCCCCTGCAAGGTGCTCTGCAGTGTAGTAACCAGCTTTCATGGGTTATTATTCCCAAAATGTTAACCTAAGCAAACCACATCATATTTACAGGGAAATCTTGGACTGCGAGGCTGATTTTGATATTGTTTCTCCCCTTGGTTCACTTTCTTTAATGAGGCAGAATTCAAGTGAAGATGTCAGCCGAGGCACAACCTTTCAATGGGTGATGAACGTTTGGAAATTCCACCTCTGATGAATACGAGAGCGAGCATAATGGAGAAACAGAAGCTCATTATCCTTGTGACTTGGCCTCGGTCCAGTGCAAAGATTTATTGTGATGTGTTGGCTATATTGCCATAATGATTCTTCCCTGCACAAGCTTATGAACTGGAGAGCTCATGTTTGGCATGTAGCTGTATGGGAGTGGATGCTCACACCTGCTTAATGAGTCACTCCCACCTCCAACACCCAGGGAAATGCCAAGATAGATATAGCCCTCCCCGAAGGCTCACAGGAGGTGAGGGCAAACTCTAGATGACAAAGAGTTGCATCAGCAATCACTGAGCGACATGACTCCAAAGAGGATAAAAAAAAATGCACACTGCACAAGGGGGCTGTTCCAAACAAGTAATTCATAAATACATCACCTGGCATCTCATTAGAGGAGCAAAAAACAACAACATGGTCTCTCTCATTTCTGCAAATACAGCACAACTGAAGGTGGTTTATCAAGAGAAGTTGTATGGCTTGCACGTGTTTGAGGCTGGATTTCTGAATGAAATCCACACAATGCCTAATATCTGCAAGGAAATAAGGGGTAGTGGGGAGTATTAGAAGCCCTTTGACTCCTCCAGTTGAGGACCAGACTGAAGCATGACATTGTTGACCTAATACAAGTCACCCATGAGGTCGATTTGAAAACCACTAAACCATCATTGGATCTTGTTGAGGTTTGAGATCTCTGAAGATGAAATCTTCTTTTGATGTCGTATGGCAACTTTTCATATGCTTTAGTGATCAGAATGACAGGCGAACACATGTAATTTGAAGTAGCAGTTGGGTAGTTCTCTCCTTATATCTTCCCAGCTCACGACCCTTTTTGCTGTTTGGGCTGCAGGAAGAAGAAGAAGAAGAAGAAACAACCACAAGACCTGACAACACGACCCACTTGTATAACCTTTCAAAGCTTCTCTCGCCAAATGCAACACGAATGCTGACAGGTCCACACTGCCGAAAGCTTCACTTAACAAGTAGAATTATGCCTCCTTGCATGAGAGAAGGGGACCATGTAACACAGGCGAAATGACTTTTGCGAAATGTCATTTTCACCGGGGATAAAGCAAGGCGATGAGGGTATTTTGATCAAAGGGAAATTGCATTGCTCCTCAAGGAGGCAACTGAGAAAACATTTCTTTGGATGGAGGTTGTGTGACGTCAAAGGAGACGAGGAGTGAGCTGAGTGAAAACTCTAAATTGATAAAGTCAGTGCAGGGCCTTTTTTGAAAAAGAAATAATCAGATGCTGGTGTGAGGAGTTAATGTCATCCCTCCTGTGATGACAATAACCTTTAATGTGATCATGAAGCAGACAGCAGACTGGGTTTCTAAGGATCATATATGGCCTATAGACTCCTCCTTCCCACACCCTCATTCAGCTGATACATTATTTCTATAGTGGCAGACTGCAAGTCACTCCATAGCCTGTGAAGCCTCTGTCTGTTTTCTTGCCTTCTGCCCCCCCAACACCACACTCCCCCATCACTAATGTTTGCTTCACTGCTTATAATAAAAATATTTTCTATTTTAAAAAAGAAAGCAGAATTTAAAAAAATGCTAAGCAAGAGAGGATGCACAAAATTAAAACCCTGCCTTGATTTGCTATAGAGCGATTTCCTGCCACCATATGGAAGCAAAAACGCAATTTTCAGAATAAAGGCCTGAAATTAGATACTTTAAATCAACCTTACGGGCCAAAGCCGGCTCACTTTCCGTCTAACTGGCACTCAGGAAACAGCATTAAAAAAAGCTGTTTTGATGGCTTCTGGAAGCTGTCTGAAATCACTGATGTGCTGCATGTTCACATACTGCTGGGAGACACACGTGAATGGTTTGCCGGAATCGTCGAGCATTTCCTGTCACGCCGCGTCATGCATCCTTGTTGTCCCGCAGTGGTCCGTCATATAAGATGTCTTTACAGTAAGAATATTCCAACTATGTATTAATAACTCATCGTGGGCTTCATCGCTGCGAAACCACAGTCACGCTGCTGAATGACGAATAACTGGTAATTAAATGTTCGGAATAAAGGTTCAAGGCTTCGCCTCCTGCCAGAACTTGTTTAAACAAGCCTCTTAATTGGATGAAGGTGCCAGTGATGAAGATGACGATGATGTGGTGACTAAAGCAGGAGCAGCAGCGGGGACAGCGACGGTGGCGGCGGGCGATGTAGCCTACATTTTCATAATGATTAAGATGATTAATTTTCAATCTAAATATATCGTGACGTCCGCCTCTCTGCGGAACCCAGATTTTCGAGATCTATACACCCCCTGCCCCCAATAAAAGAAAAATAATAATCAATAGCCTATTTATAATTTATATCAGACATCAAGCGATTGCATTTCATGAATGAAAGCGGGGGGTGGAAAAAAATCCGAAATCCGAGTTTTACTGGGGGACAAACGTCGCCCATGTCTATATAGGGAAAATGGCATTTAAATCCGGATTTTTCCACAAAGTGCAGAATTAATGGCGTCGGGGTAAAACAAGAAAGAAAAAGAAAAAAAAGGATATAAAAACCGACACACAAAGACCAACAATTACATGATGGAGAAAAAAATAGTAGCTGCACGAGACAATCTAACACGTTAATAATGCTATCTTTATTTCCACCCAGGGCGTTTCTTTTTCTTTTTTCCCCGTTTAATTTAAAAAAGGCCCATCCGAAAGAATTTCATCGGATTTTTTTTTGCAAAGAAACCTACCATCAGGTTTGTTTTTGACGCCCACCCCAACTCTGCAGAGCTGAGAGTGCAGAGAGAGAGGGGAGATTCTCGGTAAAGATAACACACGCGGAGACGCACGCACACAGGCGCGAGCGCACGCAGGCGCACGCCCGCACACAAACACGCGCAGCCCCATTTATGGACTGATCCGCTGACGTACATTGCAGAAAAGTGCTATAAAAAAACCTTCATACATACAAAGTGTGTCGTGCCACCCCACAGACCCCTCCTAACCCGCCTCCGCTCATCCCTCCTCCTCCACCCAACACGCCCACGCCCACACCATCTAATCCCACGTCTCGATGGAAAAAAAAAACAAAACATAAATAAATTAGAAAATAAAAATAAAGCCACGGCCAGAAAATAGAAATAGAAAAAAATGCTTACGTTTATAAACAGTGCAGTCGGAGGGGAAAAAAGATGGTGCAGTAGAAAAGAAAAGAAAAGAAAAGAAAAAAGGTGAGACAATGATAGCATCTGTGAATTAAAAAAAAACATAAGGCCAAAAATTTCTTTAAACTGTCACAATTCCCCCGATCTGTCATCCAATGAACCCTTCCTTTCGTTTCGTTCGGCAAATTAATGATTGGTCGTAATTTGTGCAATCAGCGGGTTTTGTGGCACTGATGCCTGGAATGTGGCTATTAAAGTCGCGTCGCTGCCTTTATTAAAGGAGCATTTTTATGAATGTCGGGTTAGCCTAATAAGTAATGTGATCTATTTGGGTTTCAGCGTCTCATAAAATGAGGAGTAATAGGTCATAATATGCGGAAACCGATCTGGGCGCATTACATTGCTGGGTTAAAATTACGGAAAACGCCAGCAGAAGAAGAAGAAGAAAAAAAGGAGGGGGGTGTCCCATAATTCAAATGTAATTAGGGATTTACTGGATACTTTCATATTGGAAGTATTTATTTGAAATCGCAGCCCCCTGCACGAGAAGTCTTGATTAAAACAGGACTGCCAGTGGGCGTTGGGGCTTTTCTCTTCCCATGCTGTTGTTTTGCCATGCAATTGCTTCGACTTGGATCAGAAATCTTAAATCTTTGACCAAAGGGGGTGTGAGTGAGAGAGCCGGGGGGGTAGACAATATCCACTGCTTCTGCATTGGTGCGAGACGAATTTTTTAAGGCTACAAGTCCTTCAGGAGGGCACAGAAATAAAATCTCGGGGCAGTTTTGGGTGATGATCATGTAAATCAAATAGGCGAGATGAGTGATGCTGATTGCTTTAATTTTAAATTACACAAAAAGAAGAAGAAGAAGAAAAGAAAGCAAGCGAGAAAGAAAGAAAGAACGAAAGAAAGAAGCGATGCTTCCCGAGCAATTTCCTCTCAAGCCATCTTATCTCTCACCATAACGTTCAGCCATAACATCTGTCAGAGGATGGACTTTGACCACGCCCATCTTTATTGTAATTTCACACAAGAATAAAGCGAACAATTTGTACACAGTAAATGAGCCTCGCTTTGGCAGCAAATCACACGAGTCTAAAAGGGGCGAGGAATTATTTATTCTACCCCCACCGCCCTTCGCTTTTTTTCTTACATTTAAGGCTTTATTTATCTTTTATTATCACTAATATTTTTATTCATTCGTAGCCTGCAGTCTGACAGGTCGACACAGAGCCGTGTACGGACAAAGAGGAGGAGGAGGGGAGGAGGAGGGGGGTAGGGTAGCAGGTGAAGTGAAAAGCACCTTATGAATGAAACCGTGGAGCGGTCGTAGTAAAAACACAAGTGATTTGATGGCGATGACGGGAGGGGGGGCTATGGAGGGAAAAGGGGGGGTGCTGGCGCGGGAGGGGGGGGGGGGGAGTAGGGCTATTTTTGGTCGATAACAAAATCCGGAGGGTTTGACATCAAGACAAAACATGAATGCAGCAGACCAAACAAGAAAAATAAGCACAGATAGACAGATAGGTAGATATTTTATGATGTGCACGAGCATCAGTATTCCAGTTCGTGCTGAAAGTATCACTGCAGCGTCTTAAGTCCCATATTGGGAGCATGATTAGGCACAACGCAACGATTACGCAAATTGTGTTGCAGCAGTGTTCGGAAACTCCAAAAAACGCTTCGCAAAGCTCCCCGCATGAACGTGCACGCACCTATATTTTATTTAAAAAAAGAAAAAAAGCTTAAAAATAACAATAAGTTCAGGATTGTTTTTTAAGAAAGAAAGAAAGAAAGAAGGATATGCTCCGCCGGGTCTTGGTCACCTGGATCGTGCTTCATTTCGGACTTATTTCGGTTATTCATGTCCACAATGAACACACTGCAAAAGACGAAGGGCTGCATGCTGTAGTTTTAAGTTCATTTCGGAAAAAAGCCAGCCGAAGCCTCGTGAAAAAAGCCGACAGGAAGAAAGGATTCACACAAAAAACAATGGATTGTGCTCTTACCTTTATAAGGGCTGACAACCACTATGTGCGTGGTTAGATCTCCGCGACCAAGACTTGCATGTCCCAAAGTTTAACGCAGTGTGGGGGGGCTTATAGGTACCGAGAATGTGATGTGCAAAAGACCAGACGCCCTAACATTTCAACTTTCACAGTGCTCTACAAAAAAAAGGGGAAAAAAAGAAAAAAAAACACATCTGAAGCACGAGCTCTTTTAATGGCAAGCGCTTTTCTTTTACCCCCTTTTTTAAAATGTTTTCTCTCTCTCTCTTGCTCTCTCCCTCTCTTTCTTTTTAGAATCCGGTTTATTTTCCGTTTACAGACCACAGGCTCCTTCAGAATAAGCTTACCAAAAGTTGAAAAAACAATCCCAGGTTTGGCAAAGGGGGGCTGGGAAAAGAGAGAAAGAGAGTTGGCGTCCACTCGGCGTTTTAGTCCATGCACGACTCCGGTGCCTCTGTCCAACGTGCTGAAAGCATAACACAGCCAGGGTAACTATGAGGGGCCAAGAAAATAGCTATATACTTTTTTTTTGAGTGCCCACTTTAAACAGCTCTTTTTCACCCCCCTACTCAGCTTGCTTCCTCGCGTCTTGTCACGTGTATTTTCCCACCCCTTGCCAAACCAGTCCTCTTAATATTTGATCACATTTTGGTCGGACATTTCCTCCCAGATAAACAGCACCTATACACCACAAACGCCGGCTCAGTTCGCTTGCCACAGAAAGGCTACACTCTTACGCCAAATTGTAACCGGCAGCGCTGATACTGTGCCCCATTGTTCTTAATGTCATGCTTATGACAAGTGTGACAGCCAAGTGGCACATGTTGCTTATGTTATTTAAACAAGCATGGCCACCGCTCGCAAAAGGCAGCATAAATGCATGCATAAAATATAAACCCTTCTCTGCCAGCACTCAGCCCTCCAAGGCAGCCTGTACAGCCCACATCACATCCACACACAGCGCGCAGACACAATGTAATATTTCCTTACCCCTCTCACTGTACCGGCATATCCTGAGCAGAGAAATGCCACACAATCCTTTCTCACACAGGCTTTGTCAACATCAGCCTCATCAGACATGGGTCTCGATACTGAGTTTCTCAAGTAGAGTCCAACCCTTCCAGCAATGCGTTGCCAGACTAAACAGCAAGCACGACTATTTGCTGGTAATCATCCCTTATATGCTGTGTGTTTCCATTGCTACTTACCATTTTCCCCTACGCTGTCCTGGAGATAGAAGTGTCTTAATATCCACTCACTCCAACAGATGCTGGTAGGTAATGTGTCTTGTTTGAAGTCATCATATGAGAACTTCTGCTGTGCTCAGTAGATCGCCCACCACTTCGCTGACTTATGAATCTAATAACCCTTTGCAATATCGGCGTGCTTAAACTCTGTTAGGCAACACCTTGGTGGCTCTACAGTAAAGACAAATATCAACAAGGCTGGCTTGTCAGAAAAGCTTGTACAGATATACGTAACACCCTCGCCAGGACAACGCCATTAGGGGGTCTTACGTGATTGAAATAAGCGACGGCAATACAAGTTTATGGGGGGCACTCGCTCCTGACTGATCGCCTCGTTCACCGCCTCAAATCTTTAAATCCGCATCGAGGAACAACGAAAGAGACATAAAAACTTCTGAGACATTTCTCGATTCACGTGTTTGTGTAATAGACTGTTAACTCCCTCTTTGGCGAAGGGCCATGGGCCTATTACGCATACGCACAACTGGTCATTTAGATTGTTCTTACGGGCGATGCGCAGCGGGCTTTTTGTCTTTCTTTCTCTCCCCCCCCCCCCCCCCTCACAAAACAAATAGACATTTACAGCGCCCCGGTGTCTGCTTGTCAAGTTCTAGAGGAACTTGTTGCTGCTCAAAACGAAACCCCCCTCCGCCCTTTTCTTCCTCCCTTTCCTTCTTTCTTCCCCCTTTTCTGCTGGACCACACTCCGTCTCTCTCATATATATATTTACATATATATACACATATATACTTACACTGTCAAACTCTGCTGAAGTGCTGCGTTTCCCCCCTTCAGGACAGAAATAAATGTGAAAAAAGTTAATCCACGTCCTCCGGAAGCGTTATTACACCGAGAGAAGCGACCACAGTGCGTGAAGTCACGGATGATACTTTTCGATCAGGAATATCTGGAAGTTCAAAGGCGAAATCTGTTTTCAGTAAAATTCCATCAGTTACACTGCCAACACTCAGCCATCTGATTGTTATGCAGTGACGAAGCGCCGTACTTGCAAGTGAAGCCCCAAATGTACTAAGTAACATGAGTAATAGGTGATGCCTGACTCTTTGCCAACATCCCAAACTTTTTGAGTGCGTGTGTAAGAAAAGTGTCATTCTGTGCTATGATCTTTTTTTCGTCTTTTTTTTTTTTTTTTGGTCATAGCTTATGGAAATAACGCTGCATGGGTGGCGCGCTATTGGAACCTGTAGGCGTGCTTCTTCAAAAGAAAAAAAAAGAAAAAAGAGACAATAGCACCAATCTAACAAATCTTTGGACTTTTCTCTGGAAACAAACAACAAAAGCATTAAACCCCCCCCCCCCCCCCCCCCCCCCCAAAAAAAAAAACAAAAACAAAAACAAAAGCTGCTCATCAAAGTGTTTCAGGTACCTGGATGCCATCCCACCCACACCTGCTGCTCTGATACTGCTGTTCGCCTTCACGTAGGGGAGTACATGTGCCAAAATACGCACTGATTTTAATATTGAACCTGAAGTCACATTTCTCTGTTGTCAGTGGCACTTGTCAATATTGTACCAAAACTTCTGACACATTCAAAAAGTCTTTTCTTGGCGAGCGCAGCTGATTCTAATCTGGTCTGACTACGCATGTAGCTACTGTGTCAGCCTGCTTGTAGAGGCAGTGGCCAAAAACAAACAAACAAAACAAAACAAAAAAGAGAAGTTTTTTTGTGGTTTGTGTCAATACATTTCTGCCTCAAAGACACAAGATGGCATAATTAGATAAAAATAAAAAACATATATGTGTGTTTAATCATAATTATTACTGGGCAAGAAAGATGTGGTTCTCCGTGTACCAAACAGGCAAGCAGTGCTGGACTTAAGAGCCACACATAGCTTATTATCCTTGAACTCGGTCCTCGCAGGCTTTTCACACAGGGGGCTACTCATTACAGGCGACTAATAAAAGGCAGTGACATGAAGAGAGAGGTAACACATATCAGCCCGGGTGAAGACAGCACGAACAATTCCCCCTCTTTTCTTTTTCACCTTACATGATTAAATGATTAGGATGTATGTGTCCCCATCACCTCGCAGGCTCCTACCATCATCCTACTCTCAGGCCTTTTTGCTTCCTGACGTGGTAACTTGACTTGCTCCTACTTGTGATGTTGTTAACACTTCCTCTGCTCCCACAGCTTTTCGCAGACTCTGTTACTGACTCATGCTCGTCCCTTTTCCACTATCCGTGTCCTCCCCCGCACTCTTCAGCACAATATCTTATCCGAGTCCGAGGTCATAGATCAATCACTTCATCCCCTGGGCTGCATATGACTGCATGGCATTTTGCTCTATGGTCTGCCAAGATACTTCACCTCTTTTGAGCTTACTCTTGGAACTTATAAGAGTTTGAGTGAAATATATTTTGGCACAGGGAGTGTTATTAAAATGTGTGGCCAACGGGCTGCACCTCGGGATAAACACGGGGGAAGAATGTGCACTGTTCCGGCCTTTTCGAGGTCTGTTAGGAGGTACAGGTGTTGGTGTTAATCGGATACAGGCAATGCAGCAAAGAAGATGTAGGATGTCACAATTATAGCAGAAGCAGTCGTGGTATCTCTTTTGTGATTGGCTCATTACCACTTGTTGTTGTCGTTGTTGCTCTGTATTTTTGTAAACCTGTCTTTTAACCTCCTGAGCTGCACGCAGCTTTTAAGATGTAACTGGGTGTAAGATTTTGTCCAACCTTTTTCCCAAGGAGCTTCCAACAATCTGCCCGTGAATGCCTGAAAATGACTCTCAGCTCCACCTCCTCAAATGACAACTGTAGAAAAATTAATCACCAAAAAAAAAGAAAGGGGGGGGGGGGGGGGGGGGAGTATTGTTAAAGCCATTTTAACACTGCAGTCATCATACACCCCTGTTGACATCTGCTAATCACATTTGGGGCCCATTGTGGTCTCTGGAATCATTACTAAAATGCAGAGTGCCAGCCTAAAAATTTTGAGTCTATAAGCACTTTCCTCCTCCCCCTCGCCGTAATGACAACTATTAAGCGAGGATGGATCCAGTCAGGGCTGTGTGTATCATTACTCTGTCTTAATCTTTGTCCCATAAATATTGATAACAAGAGCCCCACGTCATGCGTTACTAGTACCTGCTGTTAAAAATAGACGGCTCGCTGATGGCAGGTTATCTCTTACTGTCAGATCCCAGTGTATCTCTACCTCTTGTATCTACAGGAAGTTGAGCTCTGGGACAAACAAAGAGCAGACAGAAAACAACAAATAGTCTGATTACACATGAGTACATCAAACCGCCGGATCTCCTGTCTCCTCTGTTTACCGAAAACAAAATACAACTTGTGGAAAATAAAGTGCCAAGTATTAAAAATGAAAACTACGGATCTGTTTTTACAGGAACGCACAATCTCATAACGAAGCAGTCAAAATAGCTTAATACAGTCACCCTGTTGACAATGTGCTTCATGCTGTACATCTGTCATTCTGTAGTGCAGCTTCATAATATTTCTGTAGCGCGTGGAATTAATTATCAGGCTCGGTCGATGACTCAGAGCTCAGGTCTTCAGAAAGTAATGCAGCCCGTAAATAATCGCCCCTACTGCCACCATACTTCACACTGATAGCGAGCATTGCGTTTGTGCTAATTTCGCTGGTCTATGTATAGTGTGATGGACAGTGTTAGAATGAATGATATCTGGGTTGCCCCAGTGGCTAAGCAGGGGCCGAAATTGAACCGAATGAGCTGCTGTGACATTGAGGGGGTTTCTATCTAGCTTTGCTGCCTACACTGTCATCCATCTTCTTGTGACCAGTTAAACACCAGGTGACTGTGTAAACTCTGCCTTTAGGGCTTCGGGGAGGCGGAGGCGGAGGGGGAATCTGGAGCACCGAGTGTGACATAGAAGTACACTGATGTCTTAACTCTGACTAACTTCCGTCTGCTCAACAGCCTGGAGTGGAGGGTGCTGCCTGTCTGCTGTTATCTTTATTCCTGCCCTGGGTGAGACGTGTAATCCGGGCCTGCCACTGGACTAAGAGGCTGCTGAACTACAGCGAGCACAATGAAAATGACTAAAATAATCTAGAAGGTGTAAGCTCAGTCTCCTTTCTTGGTCAACAAGAAAAGTGAACACAGAAATATGGATCTGAAGTCGTCTCAGATCAAATATTGCCCCAGGACTGTGACTTATTCATGGATCAAACGAGGGCTCGTTGCACTGAGATGAGATTGTGTGTGTGTGCGTCTGTGTTTGTGTAAGCCCTGAATGTGTATGGAGTGGTGCGAATTTGAATAGATATATTTGCATCTTGTTGCTTAGCCAAAGGCATTATTGGCTCCCAGTGGTCGTGACCTGAAATTTTGCATGCAAGGCAACCCTGCAAATGGTAGCCCCTTTATGATCAGCCAGATATTGCACAGAGGAAGTATGAGCCACTGACCTTCAATGCAGCGCATACATGTAACACTTGTCGACACAGATGTTCACATTTCATGACTGCCTTGGCTTCTTCGGTTCCTCTTCTGAACTCTATGAGAAAAAGGAGACACAGTAAAATAAGTGCAGCTGCATTAAAAGTATTGTGAATGTTCAGGCGGATTTGGCAGGTTCGGTCATTAATATTTAACCCTGATGGCCGATATGTAGTCAGACATGCTGGAATGTAACAAAAAAGGAAGGAAACGATGGTAGTGACAAAAAAAAAAAGAATAAAATAAAAATATCAAGTGTGTGGTTATTTTTATAGGTTACAGATGTACAGAAGTCATTCCACAGTAATATTGCACACATACTCAGGAAGTAGGAGGTAGATTGTCTTCTCAGATATTCACTTTGTGTGATTCAACCGGACACCGGTGAGGTGGACTGAAGCAGCACAGGCTGTTGACCTTGTAATGGATTTCTGAGTCCGACTTTGAGTTCACAGGCATCCTCTTCTATTTGCAAGAAAAGAAAACCTTTTTTTTTTCATTGTTTAGGTTTCCAGTATAGCCACCAGTTCCTTACAGTACAGTTGAGCGTAAGCCAACATAAGCAGTACCACCAGTCTAAACTCACATCGGCATTATTCGTTCTGTAAAACAATCTGTTTTTATGTAAAAGCCCTTTTCTGACCCCCGTACTAAAATGTCTATGCGATGAATATAATCTTTATCTGCTTAAGCACTTGTGGGCGCCCCCAGGAATGGAAGGGTCAAGAGTTTTTAGCTCTTTTACTGGTCGTCTGCTATAAAAGACAGCAGCAGCCTGCAGAGGAGGTGGATGCTCGTGACTTGGACGGCTGGCAGTTCAAATCCCTGGACTGACTGACAAAAGCTGTGTAGGAAAGCAACGCTGCACTCTGCTTCAAAAGTGACTCGTCAAAGGGCGGCTGCGTGGAGTTACTTAAGTCCCAGCTGTTTGGTAACAACAGTGTAAAAGCTGCGGCTGCAGATGTGAGCGCGTGAGCTTTCTCTTCACCTTGTCTGGACTCATTTTCAGATTTGAATCAAGCTCAAATTAAGGCCAATGGCTCGCTGATTAAGCATCAAGCAACATGTGCAGCAGCTACTTAAACAGGTTGTTATTCTAAAGGTAGAGCCTCAGAACATTTGAGATTTATAGCTCACCCTTGAGCACAACACCTTTTGCTCCACAAAGCCCATACACTACCTGATCTGGAGCTTTCTGTGATATCTCTTCATCAGTGGATCTGTCTACTTGTCATGCAATTAAAGATCTTGCCTGTTGTTTGCTTTCTTAGTACTTGGATGACTTGCCAGAATAGGCTTATACTGAGTAAATGGCTGTCTATGTTTATGAAGAATACTGAATATCAGAGGTGTGGACTCGAGTCACATGACTTGGACTCGAGTCAGACTCGAGTCATTAATTTTATGACTTTAGACTTGACTTGAAAAAATGTTCTAAGACTTGTGACTTGACTTGGACTTTTACACCAATGACTTGGGACTTGAATTGGACTTGAACCGGTTTACTTGAAAAGACTTGATATTTTACCCCAAATATAAAATTTAACATGCATATTATATAGAGATTGAAAATGTGACGTCATTCACGGGTAGAACCGCAAAGGATTCTGGGAACTCGTGGCAAGCGGTACTAGCGCACGCAGGCTTTCAATTGAAATCAGTCACACAACGATAAAAAGAAACACAAAAATGTCAAGAAGCTGTTGTATTATTAACTGCAATAGCCGGTCGCATGACAGCCACGGGAAGCCGACGGGTAAAGAGATCGGTTGTTATCGGATTACGTCGTTGAAGAGAAATTGTTCGAGCCATGTTTCCGAAGTAACAAAGAGGCGACTGGATTGCAGCCATTCAAAGATCAAATATAACGTCCTAGAACACTCCAGCTCACAGGTTAGTCTGCTCCAAGCATTTACACAAAGGTCAGTCTGCTGTTGTAGTTAATACGTCATTTTTCTTAACATAATTGGTGATATAGGTTACAAGCAAGTCTGGCGCTGAACAGAAATTGTCGCGCTATGCTCCTTTGTTTATTGTGCATAAATAGTAAATTATCCTGACACAATATTGTGTTTCGCTTCTGTTATTATGGTACATTGACAAAAACATATACTTTTATTCACAGGATAAAACAGTTGTTTTGTATCACTAATTGCCCAGTACGATTACAGCATACAATATTATTGTCACTGCTACATTTCTGTGATGCTACCAGAAATTATTTCCACTACTAATTAATTACCGTTGAGCTCAAAGGTCCTATTAATAAACGGTTAACGAATGTGTATTTATGAAGACGATTTGTGAGACTGGTAAACTTATGATACGTACGATGGTCTTTCGTTCTACACGGTGCATTTCAAGGTCCTGCACCCATCCGTCGGTAAACTGTACCTGGGCTTGTTGCAGTGACCGGAAGTTACTAAACTTCATGAGTGTATGCACTCACTCCAAGAACCGTATGATTATAAATATGCATATAAATATGCTACGATGAGATAGCTGACTTCATCTAACTAGCAAATGTTTTCCAGGCTACGTTGGTGATACAGTTTTTTTTAATGTGTATGATATTTTTGTCATGCGATTTTAAAGCTGGTCCTACAACCGCATCCAAGAATAACATGCAGCGTATCTCAGAACTGTCGGTGAAAATTATTCTTGGAGCTAGGTTTAATTGAGCTGCATTTTAAAGAGGTGCAATTTCACAATTTGTGTATATTTTCTAAGTTCACTATTTTGTCATGTGTTGAGAAAAACACAGATTTAAAAATTACATGGTCTAATATTTACATTTAGCATAACTGCAACATTATTTTTTCGTTTGTTTTTTTTAAAGACTCGAAAGGACTTGAAATTCAAAGTTTCAGACTTGTGACTTGACTCGGACTTTTACACCAGTGACTTGAGACTCGACTCTGACTTGCCTGACATTACTTGAGACTTGACTTGAGACTTGAGGATAAAGACTTGAGACTTACTTGAGACTTGCAAAACAATGACTTGGTCCCACCTCTGCTGAATATCTAGAGATTTTATTTGTTTTTAACGTGCGGTGTCTGCAATAAGCACAACATCATATTATATTTGTAAAGTTTAAAATGGTGACAAAGCGGACAAAATAGCACCAACCTGCTCCAGTTTGTTTTACTAAGCTAAACTGACGCCCTGACCTGACAGCACAGCAACTAAGCATATATGCCCAAAGTCCCACTCCCCACCATCCATCCCCCAAAGCCAGACAAGATACCCCATTACAGTTGACAGACAGACAGTAGGCACAAAGTTTAAAATAATGGTCTTAAAGGGAATAAAAGCCTTGCAGTGACTGGTGAGGGAATTGTTAAGGATAATACAAAGGAGTGGGATTTCTTGTGCATTTGTCTGAGAGGGATATCCCAGCCAAAGTTTCTCTATACATCAAAGGGCCGACACAAATAAAAGCACACTTGTCAGGGGCGAACAAACTGCCTCCTTTGTGTCTTCTACCAACCAAATTCAGGCGCACAAAGCCTTTGGATGTACAACACCGCAAAGAAGACATACTATTCAGATGACATGCTTTGCTCTCTGGTGGTTTGCTGTGTGCTTTTGTGTGCCCTTGACCAGGACAGATATATAATATCACTGGATCAAAATCCTTTCAGTCCCTTTTACTCTCGTTACACTCCCTCCCCCATACACTCCACTATTCTTTCTTTCCTTAAACAAAGTAAACTTGATGCAGCCAGATAACACTTGCAGCCCTCAGGCCTCATGTCCAAAAATGAGTCTCAGGTTCATTCTGGCTTTTTTTTTTTTCTTTTTTTTTTTTTTTACAAACTATGGTCAGACTGCATGGCCACGTCAAATCTTTGTTTGATTTCTTCTAACATCTGCCAGATATTAAAGTCCTGCAGAATAAATTCTTATCGCCCACAAAATATTTCCATGCTATTAACAAATAAGAAGAAGGAAGTGAGATGAGTGCGTGTGTATCATTTATAACTTGCTTTCTTGCTTTCATCAGTCTTTCATGAACTAAATGTTATTTTTTCCTTACAGTGCTTCAATTAAAACCCACGTCTTACACCACCCTGTATCATCCAGGTAATCCAGATAATTAACTGGACAGAAGAAGCTGCACTGTTAACCTAAAGTTATGTTTATAAAACCTTTGTATGTAACCTTTGTATTTCAAAATACTGATCAAATGAGTGTTGCCTCTTCCTGCCTTGAAGATAGTTTAAAAAGAACACAAACAAACAAACAAACAAACAAACAAACAAAAAGAGTAAAGGGAAAAATCACTTTTTGGTAGAAATGTTACTGATATATCTTGATTGAACCTAAAAAACGTTGCTTTATTTTAAGATCTAACAACAAAGATTTACAGTACTGTGCAAAAGTTTTGAGTCACCCCTTATTTCTTTATACTAATTCATTTTTCCAATGTTTTTGCACTAGTTCTTCAGGCTTTCTCAAGGTCTTCTTTGGACTGGTTGCTTTTTCACTCATTTTCAGTCCAGTTCTTGTACCTGGCCATTTTCAGAAGAATTTATTTTGTGTGTTTTTTGTTTGTTGCTTTGTTAACACTGACCTATAAATCATTCAACCATAAAAAGACACCTAACTCAAGGGATGAACCAGCATTGTGTATACACATAAGAGACATAGCAAAGAACCAATTTTAAATGATATCTTTAGGTACTTTGTTACATTCAGTCTATCACAAAACACATATTTTATTCCATTTTCTTCAGCTGAATCCATAAAAAATGCAAAAGATAGCACAGTTTGACAGTCACAATATAGTATTTTTGCCCAACAAGATGATTCCCAAAGAGCCATTTGTCATTAGAAAACTGGACAAATGGAGGTTTAAAGAAGAGGTGGCAAGCCTAAAAACTACTATCTACAGCTGATGAACAGTATCTGAAAAAAATCTATCTATGGCATGAGAGATTCACCAGGCCCTTCAGTTGATCCTGATGCTGTTTACTGAAGCCTCATCAGAAATGGTCTCAGTGGAAGGGTGGCTGTCAAGAAGCCATTCTTGAGGAAGGGAAACCGGGAGAAAAGGCCACACAAGATCTGGAATTTTTCAGCATGCCAGTGATCCCAAACAGACTGCCAATGCAGTAGAAGCTAGATAGATAGATTTGAAGAGCACACAATGGAGCACTACCAGTCGTGGATTGGCCTCCTCAGTGCAGAGATTACAACATTATTGAAACTGTGTGGGATCATCTTGATATACAGAACAAAATGCAGCCAACATCCAAAGAAAAGATTTGAATGTTTGAGAGAGAGAATTCAGGTTGGGTTGAAGAATAAAGGTGGTCATACCAAATATTGACTTTAAAGCTTGTTAGAATTACATGTATTATACAGTATTGTCATGTGCATTTGTACATTTTCACTCCAACTATTTCCAATTTTCCTAGGAAAACATAAAGAAATGAGGAGTGACTTGAGATCTTTGCACAAAACTGTATTTACTAAAAAAAAATAGATTTTTAAATCTTTAATTGAATCTAATAGTACATTTGCTTTAACCCTAGAACACTATCGCTGGGTGATTTACACCCGAGAAAATACATTTATATGATTTCACTCTCCTGCAGCTGTTTGCGTGTCGAGGAGCCTGTGCCATCACCAGGGAAGTCTCAAATGTCCCAGGAATGGGTGGACCAAAGACCAGCTTTCCAGAGTCATTATTTTGTTTTAGGAGTCTTATTTTTCATTTTGTTAGACATGGCACAGTTTAAAGTAAAAGAAGACCACTCTAATTTGTCATGTGTTGTCATATTTTGATATATTTGATTACCTTTCATTGGTTATATTATATCGGGTAAAAATCACCCGGCATTAGTGATCGTGTTACTATTTATAGCGATAGTGTTCTAGGGTTAATTATCGAGAGTTCCTAGCAAAGCCTTTGCAGTTTTCTTTTTATTGTACATGCATGAAACGAACTAATTCCTGATTCCTTTCAGTACAAAGACAGGAAAATCATTTTAGAGGAACACTGATTAATGATTTTACAAAGATAAGATGTGTGTGTGCGTGTGTGTGTGTGTGTGTGTGTGTGTGTATGGGTGGAAAAAGTGGACTGAAATTTAAAGATTTTATGTACTATTTCTAGTTGACCTTTACTCATGTAAATATATTTGAGAAAAACACAAAAGTACAGCTGAGTTCACTCGGAAAAATAATGGCAAGGACCAGTGTTTAACTCTGCCTTAAGAGATTTCACTTCAGTGTGTTGAATAAAAAAAAAATCTGAGTGAATGCAATGACTCATCATCAGGGTCATTTGCCTTTCACTGCAAATGAGTGTGGGTGTCTGCCTAACTTGCAGTTATAAGCTGGATATTGTTTTCTAATCAGCAAAGAGAGAGAAAGAAAGGGTAAGAAAGAGAGACCTAGTGTTTTTGTGCACAGTATGCATGAAAGAGTGCAGAAGCACGAGTGTGTGTGGCTTTGTGCAATATGTGTGTCAGAGAGACAAAGACTGAGGGCCACATTTAGAGTCTTTGAGATACATTGTGCACCCGGAGACACGCGTGTTATTTATCAAACAGGCGCTTTGGCCTGGAAGTGCAGCTTCCTGTCAACTGACAGAGAAGCCCTGTGTGTGTCAGTAGTGAAGTACGCCTCTCAGACCTCACATGCACACGTGCAGAAAGTGGGAGGAGATATGGCGGGGTGGTTTTAAGTAAGAATTTTTCATCTCTACAAAGCAGATGCAATTTTTTTTTTTAAATTAAAGGCGAAGGTAGACAGGAGAAAATTTAATTAACCTCTGTCTGCAGAAATCCAGCCCACATACAGCTAGAATTATATCCATGGTAACACTTCATTTGAAAGGGTGTGGATAAGGCTGGCATTACACTTTCATGGAAACCTGATCATGAATTTAACTTTATGATTGCTGCTAGTGCCATTTAATTCAGAAATGCAGCCTTAATTGGCTAAATGCTAAGTCCAACGACAACATTTTTCTAAAACTTTGGGTCAGTTGGAGAACAGTTTTTGACAGTGAAGAAGCCTATAAAACATGAGTGACACTTCACCCATTGTGCTATTAAATCTAGGGTCTGATATACTAAATAGTGCTGATCAATTCAGTACAATTAACTATTACTCTGGGAAGCTTCAGGTCTTGGCATTCATGTGGCCATGTCCACATGTAACAATTACAAAAACAATCCAGACAGAGCTTGAGAAACACCACAACCACCCCAAAGCAACACAGCCTTCAAATATCTGGAAAATAGCTAACTAAAGCAAGCGGACAACAACATTTCCATATACATAAATACCACATCACACCACCATTAAGGTGAACAGGGTAAAGCTGATCCACTTGGAGCAACCATAGCAGTAATAAGGTATGCAAAGGCGGTAAGTTATGGTACACAATAACTCCTGTCATAAATTTCTGAAATTTTTGCTGAAGTCCCATTTTATGCACAACCGGTGCATTTATATATTATTTTCATTTAGAAGAGGAGGGTAGTTTCTGATGAGCAGTTCATTTTTTTCATCCACTGCCATAACGGCCGTTAGAAAAGTTTAATGCAGGAGGTGAGGACTAAGGTTTATGTGATCTGCAGGCAACTGTAAAGAAAAATCTGATTGTTAAATTTTTACTTTTCTTCACAATAAACTCATGCTTCCAAATAAATAAAAGTATAAACAGCATGGTCTTATAAGCTTTCACTGATTTCCAGAATGCTGGTCTGTCATTGTTGTCATTTATGCTTGCTTGGTTAAGTTTATGCAATAAAACATTTTGGTTAGGTTTACGAAGAGGTCATGATATTGGTTAAATTGAACATTTTTTTTATTGTTAACCACAACAGTCTTCCATTTACCCAAATGGGGTTAAAATGTGATGGTTCTTGCCAAAGCATGATCAAGGTTTAGTAGTGAGAACAGGTTAGTAAAAGCCACTCGGTAAGTGCACATTTGCTTGGATTAATATAGTTTGCTTAACAGGTTCAATAGGTTTTGGGTTACATGTGTATTGTGTGGCAATATTCTGGATCAGTTCCCAGACTTTGTGTTAAAGTAATGCTATGTAAACAAACAAAGGGAGAAACAATTTGAAAATTTTGGAGCCTCTGACAACACAAAATCTCCACAATGCAACACCAACACCACATCACACTGTAATATTAAAAATATTAGCTAGCATTGGTATAAATGACTACATATCATTCTACTCTCTGAACCTTAAGATATGAGAGTGAGTGCAGCCTGGACAGGTGTACACAGACAAACAGGTCTCTGAATTAATTTAACATTTAACTCTGTAACATAACAGTCTATGGGGACTGACAAAGATTGATCAAGAAGTTACCTTCAGACCTCAAAAATGAAACCAAAAGTCCCCAAAACCGCTGTTCCTCTACCTCCCACTAGGCTGGTTCTAAGAGGACTAACGTGTCCTCTTAGAACCAACCTAACGGGATTAAAAAGCACATTTTACAGAAATTTTACATTTTGCACAAAAAAAAACAAAAAACCAATCAATAAAAATGGCAGCCCCTATCTCATAAAAACTCAGAGTGGATTAAATTATTTTATACCTCATGTATGTGAATGTGCTTTTGGTTCACTTTAAAGATTTGCCTAACTTATATTATCGCTTTCTATGTGGTACAGACATCCAAGAAATCTGTGCTTCATTTGTGGTGAGTCAAAGTTCCTCTATTTTACAAACCTGTTACCCGAGCACCAATTAGCAGGTGGATCACATCTGTGCAGTGTATGCAAGCAGCTGCCAACCAAGCCAGCTAGTTAGCTGATCACTTAGCAATCCACCTTCTCATCCAAACATGGTAACTTATGGCTTTAGAAAATACACAAAACATGAAAAAGCTTGCACTGAAGCTTCAAAACCAATATTGATCTTGTTTCTCGCATGAAGACCTCAGGAAGATAGGAATCATCAGCAGGAGGTACTGTTTTAAAACATATATTTATAGATTTGTTATTAGCTGTTTACATAACAACTTTAAATTTCAATAAGGAAGCGCCTATGATTTTGTTGCAGCCCTCCAGCCAAAGATAAACCTGACAAAACCTTCATCAGTTTACTCCAAATAACAATCAGATTGTCGTTTGGGATTGGACTGGTGAGATATTATGTTCCCAACAATAATGTGTCCCGTATTTCTAGGAACTGCAGATGAAATATAATTAAAACATTGCAACAATCATGTGCACCCTAATACTGAAGGAGAAACAAGTGTGAGAGTAATAAGGATGTTAAAGGCTTTAAGTTGTACTAACATAACAAGTGCAAAGAAACCAACAGTAGAGTGATACGAATGTGAATCGAGCAGTTTGTACACACCCACACAGTCCTGAGAGGAGTTCTAATCAGGCAAAGAAAGTGAAAACACCTGTGTGGGTGTAACATGGATGTGGCTCTAACTTTATTTGAAACAAAACCAATTAAACCCAAATAAAAAGTTGCTCCGTTGTTCGATAAAAAGGATGTCAGGAAGTGTAAATGGCCCGTGGTGTTGTGTTGAGACTATAGGCTACTGGCTTTCCCCCTGCAAGAAGTACCTGCAGGGGGAAGGCCAGTGTAATCTTAACACAAGCTTGTTTTAACCAGCCTGTGTGAGCACATACATTTTTTACTAAATGGGCAGTGTGGCTGTTGAGTGTTTACTGGTGATACTCAGACGGGGGATTCTCGGTTAAGATTAAAGTTGTCTGGTCTATACAGGCTTTCCCAGCTCCAGGTTGGGAGTGCATTAAAAATGGCTAGCAGGACTTTTTCTTCAAATATTTACTTTACATTGTAATTTACAGGATAATTTATGAGAATATAAAAGTGTCAGGCCCACATTGTGTGTACTAGATGCAGTAAATATTAGCTCAGTCACACTAGAGTGAAAATAAGATGGCAGCCTGCTTAGAAAAATTGGTGGCTGTCCTTTGATTGCTTTCAATTTTTTCACATTTGGTGAGCACTTTTGATCCCATTTTGATTGCGTGGGTCATTCCTAGTCACACAATCATGACAGATGGGTGAATTTTTGGAAATAATTGCAGTCAGATTTAAAAATACAAACAGATTGTCAACACGTTACAGTCAGTCTCCGCGAATGAGCACAAATTGTCTGCAATGCGTCTCTTTGCAGCAGGGAAGTCAATTCGGTTGCAAACCGGTTTTGTCCTGGTTATATTCCTATATAAACCAGGTTTCTGAGCTCCTATGACAATTTGCGGTTAAATTGCTGTCCTGCAGCAACTACATCAGTATTTCTGGAGGAATATAAAGTCCTGGCTAGACTCTATATACGTATGTAGATGACAACAGATGGCAACACCTTTTCACTGATTTCTTACAGCTAATATTATCACAAACAGACAATTTGATCCCAGTCAACTGGAAACTGATAGCAGACTAACTCCATCTTATTGTTCTGTTTTATTGCCATCAGACATGGCAAACCTGGTCTTGGCTTTAGAATCAACATTTCAAACATGCTCATAAACATGACAGGTCCAAAACATTAAAAGTGAATGCTGTCTAGCTGTTGGGTGGCACATTCTTACTCTTTGACGGCGCAGCCTAATATTAATTGTACCTAATCTGGATGAAGCCTAAAGCAGTCAACGATGTTTTAATGCCCTTTGCCCAGGTTATAACCCCTTTACGTACTTGTTACGACTGTGATCGCAATCATATGTAAATTTGAGTGCGCAGGTGCTCCTCCGTGGTTGGTGCATCCAGGGTGGATGGCTCGCACCGATTGGCTGAGGACCGGGAGGCAGCGAATAAGAAGAGACCGCCAGGGACTGCCATGTCATTCATCCTCGACCCAACCCAAACGGCAGACCGTTCACCGTGTCACTATGGTACTATGTTGGTTAATGTAAGACCATGTAGGGGTGCCGCCTTTTTGTTTGATCAGTTTTCTCCTGTTTTTGTTAGGCAGGGAGGAAAGTGATTGTCGTTTGGTTTAGTTCTTTTGAGTAGGTAAGTTGTGTTTTTTCCTGAGATAGGCTACATTTTGTTTGTTGTTTTGGCCTTGGGTTCACCCTGAAGTTATGGTATGCTCCCTTCCTTTTTTTAACTGCACTCGTTGTAAATAAATCACTGTCACGAAATATTAAGTGTGTGACGTGCTGCTTGGGGTTGGACGGGGATGGATCACCCTTTATGTTGTGGTCTGGCCGCGCCATAACAGTACTCATTTGGTGACAAACATCTTAAAGTGGATATAGTGTCAATTTAGTTGAACAAGAATGTTAGAAAACACAGTTCTTCTCATTTTACCCCCAAGAAGAGGCCACGTGCCATCCATTTTCTTGACTGGGAGCTATCCCAGCTAACACTGGGGGAAAAGCAGCATACTCTTTGGATAGCGTGCCAGCTTATCACAGGAAAAAATACACACACACACAAGCAAAACTACAGCCAGTTTAGCATCACCAATTAATCTAACCTGAATGGTTGACCTGTAGCAGGGAGGTGGAAAAACCCACAGAAGCACACAGAAAGACTCCAGGTGAACCCAGAACTTTCCCCCTAACCACTTCAATCCAATTTCACCATAGGTGAAGTATAAAGTACAATTAAATCACAGCAAAGTGGCTCCCGTTGCTTGGTCATCAGTGATAAACTTTATGGTACGAACCGTATCCGCTAATATGCCAGAAAAACAGGATGCTGCAAAGTAAACGATAAACAAGGGAGAATTTTACATGTTTTAGGGGAACAGTGCGTGTGTGAAAGGCTGCCGGGAATCGAAGATGATTTGAATGGACGCATGTTTCACAACCATCCACAAGAGGCGGAGTCACCCATCCACCCAGCGTGCAGTCTTCCTGGAAGTTGCGGTAAACGGTAACGAGCATACACTCATGCAGTGTATAAAACCACTAGGTTTGGGATTTAAACCCTGTCTCCATGGCAATTGCTGCAATGATGACAAATTTTCTGTTTCAATAAACAAAATGGCAAAAAAAGAAAAAAAAATCCACAACTCTGTGCGTGTGTGTGTCAGGATTTCACTGATGCACACGTCACATGTGTTACACTGAAGGGGCACATCAACACCACAGGACATTTTACACGGTGTGCCTCACAGACAGAATGAAGCAGAATTGGTTTGTCAGAGTTTGTATTTGCAGTCTGCAGGATCAGACTTTAAGTCAGCAAAGTACTTCAGAAGACGCTGCAAATCGTGAAATGTTTATTTGCAAGGCTACCTGCACCTTGCAGCTCATTCTCCCGAGGATGAGTCATCCACAGGCTACATACAGTACATTTGAGGTGAGCTTTGGATAAGCTCCTGGAGGAGAATGTAGAGGGGCAAAGAACACTGCTGAGCCATCACAGATGTACTGATTTTCTGTCACATTGTTTCACAACAGGAGACATTACCTGGTAAAGGAAACTGTAAATCTCACCCATCCTTCCCCTCCCCTTCCCTCACGATTACCACCGCACAAGGTCCCTGTCAACAGTCAGATGTGTATTGATAAAGAGAGCCAGATATTTGCTGTCACATCTTTTTTCTCTCTCTTTCCTCGCAAAATATGCTGGCTGAATCAGACTGCAGTCAGAAATGAAACGGTTCTGCAACTGCCTGGGTGATCAGCGAGGATGACAAACACATAACCATATATAAATAAAATCAGATAAATCTCTGCTGCACTTATCACCATCACCATCATCCTCTCTGTGCTCCAACATGATCAATCGACAGGCTTTACAAAGTCAACAAAATCAGCAGCTCTCAAACCCCAGCACTTTGTAATGTGTCCAGCGCAATGTTCCGTTTATGAACTTGCTTAGTCCCTTAAATGTTTTAAAATAGTGCAATAGTGCCTACAATTAAACCAAGAGGACCCATTCAAATGAAAGAGAGAAGAGCACTAAATGCTCACACTGGAGTAGCCAGAGTGCAGTCTTGGATAAACAACCTAAACAAATGATCAAACTCACAATTTTCAGAGCACCTGATGAATACATTTATAAACTCTTACCTTGTCTAGAGTACTACACCAAACCACCTTTTAAACCGAAGCACGTCTCCAAATGTGCTACACTTCAACAAACAATACAGGCGAGTTTATTGTGTTGTTAAATCTCTGTTCCTTTGCTTCCCACAGTGGGATTTACTGGACACAAATGTGCACGGTGTAAACAACCATGTTCACATCCCTGTTTTACATGCCAAACCTGGGTGCATCCCAGGAATTTCCATAAACCCCATTTAAATATTTGCATTAGGCATCACGGGACGGGCCAACGAGCAAACGCAAACCTTTGGTGCTTTTCTTATGCTATGTTTTTGTCTCAAAAAAAGAAATGAAAAAAATTGAATGAATGAAAGTTTCTTTTATGCTATATATGACTAAGAGGTCACAGATTTTTCTTGTGCCCCCCCCAGGTGTCACAGCCATGTGATTCAAGGCCAACAGAGGAAAAACAAAAGCCAAAAAAAAGATTAGTGGTAAAAAAAAACCCAAAAAAACAAAAACAAAACAAAAAAGGACAGACACTGGTGGTCAGCGCTCCACTCTGACATATTGCTTTAAGATATCAGGTCATCTAATTAGACAGGGGGCGAAAAGTTCACAGCTGTGACGTGCGGCCTTGTGGGAGTCAGGAACATTGCAGGAGAGATCATACGGTTTGCTTTTATACTGAGCGGTCTGCTCATATAATGGCAGCCAAACAAAACAGAAGGTTTCCAATCAAAAATGTATTAAGGATCATATTAAATGCAATTGTGATTTGTGTGTGTGAGATGGTGTGTGTGTGTGTGTGGGGGGGGGTTAGCAGGTTAAATGTGGCAAATGCTTCACAGGCAAATGTTTCATGGACAGCCAGCATCTTTGCTTTGAGCAGCCCTGTCTGTTGTCTGCTTTTAATCACTCACCTCTGACTCTGCATGAGGTTCACTGAAGGTTATTATGCCTGTAATGAGGAGCAATGAATAAAGGAGTAAAATCTAAATTCCTCTGTATGTGCTCCAGTCAGTCTGGTGATGAGACTAAGACAGGTACTGGTGATAACATGATGGCAATCAATCAATCAATCAATCAATCAATCAATCAATGAAAGAAAGAAAGAAAGAAAGAAAGAAAGAAAGAAAGAAAGAAAGAAAGAAAGAAAGAAAGAAAGAAAGAAAGAAAGAAAGGAAACGAAAGCACTCCTTCTTGAGGGCAAAATGCTATTAAAGTCCCTGCCATCTTCGTTTAACAGTAACAAAAATAGAGTTAACAACTTTGTGACGCATTTGCACAGGGGTGTCTTTTACTAACAAATGACAACACATAGCATGTAATGTCTCTCAGGGAGGCGAGATAAAACAATGGGTCCGACATGATCTGAGATTCTACCTGCAGTTGCTAAGCAACACCCACCTCCAACCTCTCAATCTGTCCCATTGGTCAGCAGGAAAAACGCACAAGGCGTCCCATTGGCTAAGAGAAAGTTAATAAACTTTAGCCAGAACCTGCCTCCCTGTGTGCGCACACACACACACACACACTCTCTCTCTCTCTCTCTCTCACACACACACACACACACACACACACACACACACACACACACACACACAATGAAGAGATTCTTGTGAATGAGAGCATGAGAGGGTGTCAGTGCTTGCGCAGTACAGTGCTGATATATGCATTGAGCTCCTGAGCTAAAAATAAAGATCACACCGAATGCTGTGCCACTGGAAGTTGCAAGACTGAATTCAAAGTGACAAGTCTAGTTCTCTCCAGACAGAGCAATGAGGTCCCACCCTCATAATAGATCCAGCAGTTTTTTTTGTCTTTGGTTTTTAGTATAGATTTCAAACAGAAGCCTGTTCCCAGTGATTCACCACATTTCATCAGTCTAAAAATGTAACACAGGGAAGCCCAAAATATCTTCAAGGCACAACTTTAAAGTGGCGTTTAGCAGTACTTTCCAAAAAGAAAAAAAAAGAAAAAAAAAGTAGCTTCTTATAAGACCATGCTCAAGTATATTATAATGTATGTCTCTTAATTAAAAAAAATAGATATATATAGATATATATCTATATATATCTATGCTGTATTTAGCTTAAAAAAAACTGGTGTGGCAAACGTTGGATACTTATTTCGTTTTTACTTTAATCCTGAGTCTCTCTGTTACATATCTATTTCAGCCATTTGTTTTTTTTTTAAAATGAATTTAAGCTCATTTATCTGTTATTCTTAGCTAAACAATTTATTCATTAGTTGTAGCTGTTTAAAAGAGCTCGACACAAATAAAGAAAACACAAGCAATTTAGGAAACGATTTCACAGGTTTCACAAAACATGTGCATCATTTTAAAAAGTGAGAAAATAACCAAGTACAGAACCAAGTTGAAAATTGCCTACAGTGCATTGGCGCTGCACAGCGCTAACGCATTGACGCCGTGCAGCCCCACACACGAGGCAATCCGCGTGAACTCGCTAACGGAAATCTGCCATGTTAATGCGGTTATGGCGTTAACGTCATTTTAACGAGATTAATGCTGATAGCACTAACATAGTGAGTCAAGAAGAAACCTATTGCATTTTCAATTACAGTGTAACTAAGGGAGAATTCAGGGTCACCTTATCTATTAGCATTATCAAAAAAGTAGTTTTAAGTCTTATCCTAAAAGTAGAGAGGGTGTCTGTGCTGAATTCAAACTGGGAGCTGGTTTCACAAGAGAGGCCTACAATGAATTAGTGCATGACAGTAAACTGATAAGTAGTTTTCTTTTCAATGCAGTCCACCATGATTCCTTTATTGACCACTATCACTCTAACATACCTTCTGTATAAGAAAAAGACTTTTTTTTTTTTTTAATGTATGAGGCAACACCAAAGTGATTTGTATCTCCACCTGGGGATCTTTTGCTCAGTATAAAGGAAATCAGCAGCTATATTGACATAAGCAGAAAACTTGATGGCCCAAATATGAAAGAAAAAAGTAGTCATATATCAACATTTACAGACAGCTTTGCTTTACATGCCTATTTGCAGCTGTTAGATTTATTTATTTATAAATGCTCCAGAGAGACCTCTTTGGTAAGGAAACTTAATTCTCTGATCCTGTGATTTAACCCTAACAGGACAAAGGTCCCTTGTTCAAATCCATGCTAGGGCCATTCTGTGCTCTCTGTGCATATGGTTGAATGCCTTATCTTGCTGCGAGTGGTGCTTAAACCCCATATGAGAGCCACTTTGACATATTTGCCTTACTTGTATGAAGCCTGAATTAAGTTGCCTACATTGGTGTTGGAGTGCAGCCTAACTTTGTGCATTGTTCCTCCTTACAGCCAATACTTCCAAACAGTAACAATGTGACAATTGTGTTACGCTTTGAAGGACAATTGTAAATGGTCTGGCAGTCTCCACCTTTTCCATGTGTTCTTTTTAAACATATTTTTGGCAATTGAACAAAAAACAAAACAAAAAAAACCAAACAGAGCAAAAAACACCCAAACACAACACCAAAGTACTTTCATCTGTAAAGATAGCATCGCTGGAATCACGATCTCTTTCCTAAAAGCATATGAATGTTATAGGAAGACAATAAGAGTTATGTGTGACTCACTCCTAGCTCAGTTCAATTTTGCCTGCCATTGTATTTTTCACCTTCTCTGAGGCCGTCTGATGTCACTTACTTAGTGTTGGAACATCTTGTAACTGAAACGTCATTGAGAACCACATTCACGCGCAGCATCAATGGCACAAAAAGCAGATATTACTTTCTTTTTTACTTTTTTTTGATGAAAAGGATCTTTTTATTGAAAAACCACAGATTCTCTTACAAGCACTTTTATTATGAAATATCTATAAACCCATGTTATTACCTGTACAGGATAAAAATAAGAAACACAAACAGCTCAGAGTCGAGCAGTTTCGATGTTATTAGCTGCCCTGGTTAATGTGGTCACCTAAAAGCTGATCACCATTTGAAAATAGATCAAAGTACATAATGTACAAAAATATCTGCAGGACACACAGTGATTTATCCATTTTTTTTCTTTTTGCTGTTAGTGTGAACATAACTTTAATAATACAGGTTAAAATACAAAGAAAGGCTCCAAACTAATACAAATCAAGAATAATCTGAATGTTCTACAACTGCCCATACAATGCTTATGTACAAGTGAAAGTTCACTTCAGTGCAAGGCTGAAAGGAAATAAAACGCGACTCAGTAGAACTTTTATCCAATTACATTTAGCATTTCTGCATGATTGAGCACTTTCTTCTAAGCTTTGGAGAAAAAAAAGATCTTCTAAAAACACCAATGAGGATGGAAAAGGTTCAGGGTCGAAAGTGTTTTTAAAAGGCGATATGACTTGAGCTCAGTGCTGCCTCACATGCGTTTAGCCACTCGTTTCAGCTGCTGAGATGTTTTATAGAAAATGGACTTGGGTTTCTGCGGTTCAATGAGGTTAAGATATCCTTCAGAAGCGCTCCTCACAACTCTCCGAGGCTTGTTCTCTGAACCTGAGGAAGAAACACCAAACAGAGGATATGGTCAAGAATAAATAAAACTGTACTCCTCTATTCCCGATGGATCTCAGTAGCATTCGGTTACTGATCGCTAAATTCATATGTAATGTGATGAAATCAAAGCATCCTTCTGGTTCACATGTAGAGCAGAATTAATTCTGGAGTTATGAGAGAGATGCACAAGTCAATAAATGCGTTTGGTCTTTCAAAGCAATATCTGGTGTCAATATACACTGTGACCGTTTGCTGGGTCAGGCATTCAATGTTCTGGCTTTACAGTGTGTGTTTGTGGATGTCCTGTTTTGACACTTACCAACAAAACGATGCACTCTGAGTGGCCTCTGGGCCACCAAGGAGTCTTTCTTTACGCGCTTTGCTGCATGTGTTAACTCTTCTCTGAAGCTGCTACAGCACAAAAAAACAAAAATACAAAAGAAAAACAGAAAACGTAATCAGGGCCAGAAACTCAGCACTGTCCTGTCAGAAATGTCTGTTGTCACTTTTGTGGCCATTTTAAACAGCTTTAAGAGCTTAATTGGCCAAAAACACAGAGAGGTATATTACCAGTTAAACTTTCGCTTCCCTTGTGCAGCAGACGTCATACTCATGTAGGTCGGGTTGGTGCGTCTCGCTTCTTGGAGCGGTGCGATCTGTTGTCTGTAGAGCAAAGGTTCATGTTACATGACAAGTCTGCTGTTTGGCACATTTCCCTTCAAATCCACCTCACCTATCTTAATTTTTGTTGTGTATTTCTCAGCTTGATATCTGGTGTGCATGCAATCAGAATTTGGATATACCAACTTTGCTGTCAAAAAGTTGGCTTATGCAAAATGAGCATCCTACCTCATTTTCAACAGTAAATCAATGATTTTTGGTTGGGTGTGGCTCTTTTTTTTTTTTTTTAAACAGGACTCTGTAATCTTGTGGCAAACTGATCTTTCTTTTTCTTTACGACATCACTTCAGTTCATTGAGGTTTGCAGATTTTCATTTATGCACAGCTCTCTTAAGGTCTTTCTGCATCATTTCAGGTTGAGGTCTGGACTTTGACTGGGCCGTTGCGACACCGTGATTTTTCCTTTTCAGTCATTCTGCTGGAGATTTGCTGTTGTGCTTGGGATCATTGTCCTGTTGCTTAACCCAGTTTAGGCCAAGCTTTAGCTGACAGATAGATGTCCTTACATTTGACTCAAGAATACTTCGAAGTTCATGGTTGACTCAGTGACTGCAAGGTGAACAGGTCGTGTGGCTTTAAAACAAACCCAAATCATCGCCCCTCCGTGCTTGCCAGCTGGTACGAGGTGTCTGTGCCAATATGCTGTATTTGTTTTTCACCAAATATAGCTTTCTGCATAATGGTCAAAGTTCACCACTTTGGTCTCAGCTGTTCTAAGGACATTGTTCCACAAGCCTTGTGGTTTGTTCTGGTCAAACAAGTAATATTTGTTCAGTCTTTTTCTAATTGTACTGTTATGATCTTTAACATCTAACATGCTAACTGAGGCCTGTGGAGTCTGACATGTAGCAATTTTACTAAAGACTGCACAGTCTGACGTTGGGGTGAATTTACGACGAGGTCTGCAGCGGGGAAGATTGTGATGTTGTGTTAATGCATACCAGAATGCGCTGCTTTTATTAAGGTGTTCATATATGGCAAATTAATTGTGGATGTTGCATTAACCATACGTAAAGCTCTGGTCTTTTTTCCTCCATCTAGCAGCAGCTGGAGGGCAAGTGCTCTCTTAAAGGCTGGATTAGCAATGATGGTAAATGGCCTGCATTTGTATAGCGCTTTTCTAGTCCATAGGACCCCAAAGCGCTTTACACTACATTCAGTCATCCACCCATTCACACACACATTCACACACTGGCGATAGCAAGCTACATTGTAGCCACAGCTGCCCTGGGGCGCACTGACAGAGGCGAGGCTGCCGGACACAGGCGCCACCGGGCCCTCTGACCACCACCAGTAGGCAAACATGGGGTTAGTATCTTGCCCAAGGATATTTGGCATGCAGCCAGGATGCAGCCTGGGATCGAACCACCAACCTTCTGATTAGTGGCTGACCTGCTCTGCCACCTGAGCTACAGCCACCCACAATATGATATTTATTATTTGAGGAAAAAACAGCTTGTCATGATGCAGTGTATTTGTGCTGTAGTGAAGATGTTTTGAAACCAGGCAGATTGTTTGTGGAGCCATTTCATTGTTTGAGGTGATGCGTTTTGCTTTTGAGGTTGGTCAGGAACAAATTTATCCAACAAGTAAGAACGATTCTCATTTTGTTTGGCACTTCCAGCCGAAGACACAAGGTCACTGCTCAGCTCAGTTGACTTAAGCCTCTTTGCCCAATGTTCCACTCTGAAGACTTGGTGCTGGTGAGAATAACTCTACTCTCTATCTTGTTTTGATTAAAGTCTGAAGGATTTACCAGTTGTGGGTGGTTTAGTTACCGTGTGCTTTGAAACATTTAGGGGATGATTTTAAAGATCTTGTGGAAAGAATTAAAAGGCTGCATTAGTACTTGTAAACCAGCTTTTAAAAATGTAATTTGTTTAACTAATTCTGTTAAGAGTCTGACTCATACAGTTTAACCTACTGTGCTTCTGCTTCTGTTTTTGTAACATTACCAGCTCGTGTTGAGAAAACCTGTTTGGTGGATGAATAAAGGGGTTATAGATCAAGTATTTTTTCAGCTCTCACTCAAGACTAGCAAGAGAAATCGTGTGCAAACTGTGCAAAAACCTAATGTGGAAATGTGCCTGAATGTTGCACCAGGGAGTTGCCGTAGCACGAATGCTGAAGTTGTTTTGCTGTCTTATACAATAAAAAATTAAGCTCTACTGTAAGATACACTCACTGAAAGCATAGATAACAGCTGAAACAAACATTTGCCGTTAAAATTAATTTTTTTTGTTTTTTTATTTTACCGTTTGGTGGTCATCTGATTCCCCTCCATGGCTTTGTTAGGTTGACCCGAGACGTCTGTGGACGTTGATGCTTGACACGGACTACTGCTGCTTATTATGATGGTTGCGTTACTTGCAGCTTGGTCTTCATTGTCTATAACTTCAAAGGTCATGTTTGGATCCATGGCACTGGAGGAGCCTGGCAGCTGGGCCTGGGTGTTTTTTTGACACGGTTCTGGCGTGCACTGGAGAGGAAACATGTCCTCCTCAAATTCTTGGCTAGCAGCAACTGTGCGGGGGCTTTGCGGTGGAAGTAACGCAGATAAATTTCTCCTGATGGGCATTCTGGGAAGTGATTCCTGTGCCACATCTGTTTGATTTCCTTTGCCTGGAAAACCAAACAGCAGCAGTAAAATCAGTCCAAATCAGAAGACACAATAATAAACAACATTATTCCCACCAACAGGAAAGATAATGGCTGCTCTTATTTTTATCAGGGGCCTAACATTTTCTTAAAACAAATCTAATTATTTATATATTTGTTTTTTCTGTTTTACTGATACCTTTTTTGATATCTTTAAAAGCACCCAGACTCAGTAAAGAAAACAAAAAGGCGTGTTGCATCAATCTATCAACTCAGCAAATATCTGATCAGATTCTGATGAAAACTGCGGGTTGGTTGCTTATGCATGGCACTGTCAGTGCTAATCAAAACACACCCACACAGCCCTTTGAAAGCAGATTGATTTTTTTTTTCTTAAACTGTTGGAACTCTTAATGAATATAATTAAAATAAACTTTAACTTTGTTGCTTATTTGGTCAAATTTTGTACAAAGCATTTCTCAAAATTGTTGAGACCAACACATTTCAATGACTGTTAAGACCAACCCATTTCATATACGGATTCTTATCAAAAAAACTAATATTTGAACAGTCACAGATGGTCAAACCTGGACTGAGAAAGTGGAAAAAATTAAAGTGGAATGCCCCTGTATACTGCTTCCTGTTTCCTGAATTCATTTCCTATGCACACACTGTGTATCCAGAGTTTATTGCTCCAGATGCCGTATGTGTTTTCAGCCGGTCACATGATGGAAGAGGATGTATGTCAGCAATGTCCCCATTTTATTCCGTGACTACAATGTTTGCTAACAGTATTAAAACCACCTCTGCAATAGGTTATTTATATTTTAGAACTGAACATTTTGCAGCGTCATTCGACCATTTTCCACACGTGGAAGCGCACGGAAAGGTTATTCCCCCCGTATGGACTTGATCGACACTTAGCAACTGAGTGTACCTTTGACGATTACTGTGTTTGTTGACTATTTTGTCAATAGACCTTTGTATCACTTCTTAGACAATAATTCAAGCCTGTGGCCTGCCCCACATTTGGTCCTTGAGAAATGATTGGCAACAACTAATAAGCTGACATTATTTCGACCTTTCTTATCAACGTGTTCCTCACAACTGCGGGCCTTGGAAGTGAAAGCAAATTAAACCACTTTAACGGTAAACACATTTCTTCCCAAATGATGCAGTCCCCAATACTCTATCAGTTATACGCGCTTAAGAGTAAGCCCTGAGCTAAAGAGTGCAATTTAAATAATGTCACAGAGAAATTAGACCGTTCCCTTAAGTTACACTAAAAATGTGATCACTGGTGTTGGAGCCATTATGCACAGTTCCCAACCTGTAAACATTAACTCTACAAAGTCAAAACTGAGGCGTGCATTGTTATTAAAAACGTGGAGCTTAAACACATAACAGTAGCTACAACTGCTGGTGTTGTTCTGCTTTGTTTTTAACAAATTGATTTAAAGTTACATTCTGAGAAAACGTGTAGTATTTTGTGAGAGAACCTGACCAATGCTCTAAGAGGAGTACCGATTCTTGTCAGAAAGTATGACAATGACCTCAACTGAAACACAATTTGGGTGAACAGTTGAAGCGGCCTGTATGATGCTTAGTTAATACGAAGGGTTAAATGTGTCAGATTCTGGTCAATTGGGTTTAGAGACCAGATGTCAACCAGAAATTAGCCCTCCCAGGATGGCTGATGGTGTTCGCTGGAAGAGTGACTCCGAAAACCTTAGTCAATACGGGCCTAGAGACTGTTTGGGGAGAAAAAAAGTGCATTCCCTGACCAGTTAGTGAGTTGTTGCAGGGGGTTACTTGCTGTTATAATAACTATTATTGTGTAGTATTTCATTCACTGTGAAAATCAACCTTGAAATGAATGCTGATGTGAATTCGACTAAATATTAACATATGTCCACCTTTTTATCCAAATATGTTGTTGTATATTATTTTATATCAAGTATGTTTATACAGATGATATTTTCTGAAGCACGTTTTTGTCACATTGATGTATATCCATGTCGCAGTGGTGCATTTAAACACAGCAGCAAGAACAAAAACTTTTACAGGCTCCATCGCAGAATGAGGTTAAATCAAGGTGTCTGCATCCCATTAGCAGTAGTTACACTCATGGCATTTCCTGTAGCAGTGTGGTAGGGGTGAGGGAGGAGGCTAAAAGGGAAAGAAGCCAGCACATAAAGGAAACGAGAACACTAAATGCAAAGGTGAATGACTGATTTATACATTCCCCTAAATATCAAATGCAATATTTAGCAAATGTGAGTCAGACTTCAGACACCACACAGAGTGAGGAAACGGTGATAAATAGACCTTTCCTGTGGCTGAAGTTGTCCCCAGCAATAAATGGCAGCAGAGTTCCTTCAATCACATATTTTTGGCTTGTAGGGGATTAATACATGCATGAGTTGCTATTTCTGGTGGAGGCTGCACTGAATTAGGGTCGCCTGGTTGCTGCTGCCTGTTTTTTATAGTGCGCCTTTTCTGGTTGGTGGAGCAGGGGAGTTTACATCTGTTGACGTTTTTTCCTGCCCTGCTGTGGATCTGCATTTTCATGAATGAAGCTCAAGAGGGATTGGGAGGGTTAGATGCTAGACAGACACAGAAAAACATTTGAGGGTAGGAGGGAAAGAAAGGTAGAATGGAGGGAGGGGGCACACTGAAAGATGTTTGAAGAAAAAAGGATCTAACGGGTGGGGTAAAAAAAAAAAAAAAAAAAAAAAAAAAAAAAAAAAAAAAAAAAAAGAGTAGATGGGAGAATTTAGAAACAAGATCGAACAGAAAGATATAAAAAGAACAGCCTGTGGGAGGCAGTGGGAGATAGCTGAATGAAAAATCACAGAACTATTAATAAATGCATCTGTGGTCTTATAATTATTAACAGTAAAAGGCTGAAAGTCTCTTTTACTGTGATCACGTTTGTGTAAATTGCTGCTATAAAGCACTCCACAAAGAGTTAACGCTCCTTTGAAACCACAACCCTCTCTAAAACCGATGAAATTTGATTGGCTTTGCGAGCTGCAGGGTGGAGCTATTTTTCTTAACATGCTGCAGTGACTTCCATTAAGAGCCGAGGAAGCAGTGAGGGACTGACAAACAGCACCATGAGAAGATCAGAGCACTTTGTCTGAATGCTAAAAATAAGCCACCTTAACTTAAAAACCTGTGCCATTTCATCTCTGTATCATTATGTCTGTAAACTGGAAAAATGCTTTTTGCGCAGCACTCGTGTGTATATAACACGAGTGCTGCGTGCATATATGACATGCATGTACGACTATTGCCTCTGGACTGAATCCAAGATGGGCAGAGTTGTTTTTGAAGGATGCAAGTGTGCGTCAGTAAGTGCAAGTGAACTGAGATGAAATTGCAAACTGTACATGATACAAATGAAAAAAAAAATAGTGATGCAGTTACTAAGCACCCAAATTACACCACTCATATGATGTGTCATGTGAGTGGTGCCAATCAAGCTGTTGGTTAGTCTCAAAAAGGCTTGCATGCACACCTCTACTTGTCAGTCAGAACATTAAATCCACTGGCAGGTGACGTGGAGCCCAATGATCATCTCTTCGCAAAGCAATGTCCTGCTGAGAAACCTGGGTTTGGGGGTTGATGCTGCTTTTAGTGGATGGATGTAAGCCATAACATTACTTGGATACTACTAAAATTCTTCAGAAAGACACAAACACAGCAGTGACGTCCACTTTACTAACTTGCAGTACTCGAGGTTAAGTCTAAAAACTTCCTGTATCTGTTACTATGATTGTGTTCTTGTTCACATTTTCTGCCTCAGAGGTTACTACTTAGTGGACCAAACCAAACACTGCCGCAGGCCCAGCTCAATCCCCTCCCTTTGCAGCGACGCTCCCAGATGACCGCTGCGTACTGGAAAATAATACAGCCTGCCACATCAGGAAAAGCCGAAGACATGCAACACAGTGTCCAAGTATTCTCTGGGACTCCCGAAACCCTGATCCCATCGGCCGTTTGTGTAATGCACCAGAACAAGCCACGCCCCAAAGGATCTGGCGAGTATGCACTGACAGATTAGTGACTTTAGTGGTTCGAGATACTTTAATGTACCTAAAATTCCTGTTTTTTGTTCATTGCTATGTGCATCGTTATATACTCAATTAAGAAAGATAACTGTATCCATTGGAGTTTTTCCATTAGATGTACCCACAGTTTTCTGGTTGTGTCTAACAAAGCATTAAAAGGCAAAGGTTGTCCATTTAAGTCAAACAAATGCAGCATGTGTGCAGACAGGAAAAGGTGCTGCTATGTGGAACTAATAAGAGCAAATGGAAAAAAGAACAATAAAACCTTGTTTGACCAGCAAAGTATAAAGACTAGTCATGGTCAGACAGACCAAGCAGAGAGTGGAGCCTTTTATATCAGAAAAACAAGTCGGTGCACTATCAGAGCTCGCTTATTACAATATATTGCAGGGAAATTTAATAGAGGTGGTGACAAACTCCCTGATGCCTCCATATTTCATTTCCATTCAAGAAACTCTGGTCATCTGGCAGAAGTATTTTCTTCAGACGTAACATTTCCCACAATAAGTTTCAATGAAATGTAGACCACCTGCAGTAAATATCATTACAGGCAATTTGAACAGCCATATTTCACAAAGATTTTTGTGTGACTTTCCCCTAAAGGCTCTGCATGTACAGAGTTCCCTCTAGAAAACAGCTTGCGAGCATTCAGCTCATTTCATTATTCAACTTTTGGCCGGGACAGAGGGTCAGCGGCGCAACTATAAATCACATTATATTACGTGTCTGATTTTTATTGTGTATTTTATGGCTCTGAACAAGTTCTTCACAGCTAAACACAGCAAGGTAGAAATGAAGGCGAACACATCAATTTCCAGTTTACATGGTAATTAATAAAAAAAAAAACAACAAAAAAAAAAACAAAAAAAAACAAACACTTTACCAACTGGTTTCTGCTTCTGTTATACATAAAACTGTCTGTTAATTTGTGTTTGAGTAATTGATGGTAAAAAGGTGATGAGGGGGAGCACAAATAGGTGAATGACTAAAAGTGAGTAGGATTAACAAGTACGCAGGGACTTTAGAGTAATTACTAACCAGAGAGCAGAGCTGACTTACCTTTTGGTGATGGAGAAGGATTGCACAATCTTTTCGCGTGCCTCTCTGAACCTGTGAATAAAACTTTCAAGTGTCATTAAAACACTACAGGATCAATTTTCTTAGATTTTCTTTCATACAATGTAACATTTTCACAAGTTTTTTGGTAAAATCACATGGATATATATTTTAAAATTGAGTGAGATGATTCACTGAATGCATTCGTGACAAAGAAGAATACGAAGGTGAAACATTTGTGAGCGCTTCTTATCCAATTTTCTCTGTGAAGGCAGCGCAGATGTTCAGTCAGTAACAAATCGTGATTCTATCATGGAAGAAAAAAAAAAAAAAGGCAATCTGGCTAACGTAAAATGTGCAGGACAAACAACATTTTAAAAAACAACTTTGTCAAAGCCAATGCATGATGCACGAATGTGGCAGAGATGTGAAGTCAGGAAAACAATAGCGGCATAAACCTCCAACTTTTATTCATAATGAATTCCCCAAAGAACAACTTCAAGTGTTTTGGCGTGTGTACAAAAACACCTAATAATCATTTACAACCGAAACTATAACCCAAGAGAGGCTGCAACGCCGCTATTCACGAGTGATCGGATTCCTCCTTTTACTGTCGACGTATTTCATTAAAAGTCACCAAAAACGAAAAGTAATACGATACTGAACATGCAAGCAGCGGCGCAGACAGCCAAGTCAAAATTTACTGCATGACAAACAACAGACAACCATCAAAGTAAGTGAATATTGTTGGCCGGCTTCAGTTCATGCTCCACTGTCTGTCATGGCTTATATGTCACGAGGGCCCAGTGCTGCTAGGTCATGCAGAGATGACAGTTAAAAATGAACTGTGCCGTCTCGTGGGTCCCGCCACACACAATAGACCTGGACTAATGCCATAAACACTCCCCCTTACCAGACTACCTTATAGCACAACTGAATTTTTATATTTGATGCTGTAATAAAAACTTGCTTCTAGGTGTCACACATGTAGACTTGGTGTCAGAAGAACTTGTGATCCGAACACTGGATACGCTCAATTGTAAGACAAACTGGGGAGGTACGGGATAAGCATTAACATATGTGAACCTTACATCCCCTTTTCAAAATGTGTTACACTAAATAATGACAATGTTACGTTAAAAATCACAATATACTGAATTCTTTAAAGGTTAGTATTCATATAATGATACGCACTGAACTGGAAACCTTTCACACAGATGTTACATGTCCGCACTTACCTTAGTATCTTAAGTCAATAAACTGATACTGGCTATTTGATTGATTAGTGTAAATCCAGCTTGAGACACCCCAACACTCTTGTGGCATAAAAAAAAAAACTCCTGTATGGATTTACTGAAGGGGTGCTGTGGTAATTACAAACAAGATGTGGATGAAAAAACCTAGAAGCTTCCTTTTCATAACACAAAACTTTTCCTCCCATAAATGACTGACACAGGCTCATTTAGCATCAAAACCCTTCTCTTTATTTCTCTCTTGCTCTCTTTGATTGCTTCTGGTAGAAGTGAGATTGTCAAATACACCTGAAGAACTGGGTAAATGTATCTCCCCTTATTTCTCCAACTGGATTTTGTGCTGTTCATAATTTCTGTATTCCCCGGTGAACTAAAAACAAACATATTTAACGTTCATTAGCATTACTTGCCCTCCTCTTCACGTATGCAACCTAGTAGCCAAAGAGTGAATAGGGTGGTAAAAGTGTGATGACTTACTGCAGGGGCTATTCTGGTGGTATTGCAGATGTGTGAAAGAGAGGACAGGTGCCAGCTCGCTGCGGAGTCCAATTTTTCCTGCCTCATTTGTCTCCTGTGACTCCACACAAATCCCTCCACCTTTCTGCTGCGGCCCCGCCCCTTCCTGGTCAGCCCAGACCACGCCCCTCTCCCTCAGCACAAGGTGTTCGAGTTCTTGGTTGTCCGTCTCGTCAGCTTCTGTGGTCAGCCCGGCTCCACGCAGCGCAGAATAATGCCGACTATAAGCTGGCAGCAAGATATTCACCATTCTGAAAAGAAGCGGGAAAACGATCTTTCAAACTTCTCCGGGTGTGCCGCAGTAAGAGTTCACTTAATTCAGAGTGAATTCACTCTGGCCCAACCTACTTTTGCATGCGCTTGTTTTCCTGATCCTGCAGGTTGGTGAGCTTGACCATCTGCTTGATGTGTTGTTTGAGATCATTTACCTGCAGCTCAAATCTGTGGCAGTGTAGCTTCTTCTCTAACACCTAAACCAAGGGGAGAATTGAGGTCAGACAGCAGAAGTGACAAGTCAAAAGCCATTCTAACATAAGTACTCTGGAGGGCAGAATTAGAAGAAGAAAAAAGAAGAAGAACCAAGAAAAAAAAAAGATGGCAGAGGGGTTAGGATACTAGGGAAAAGACACAAAGTTCATCCATGTTTCACCAGAAAAGCTGTCAACTCGGGGTAAGGAAAGGGAGGGGAAAAAGATGGGGAATAAAAAAAGAAAAAGAAAAAAAAGGGAACGTAACTCTGACGTAAAGAAACTACGAAACAACAGCAGAGAGAACATTTGACCGGGTGGATGCGTCATAGTTCTGGGTCAGTTCCTGGAAGAAAGGATAAAGCAGAAAAAAATAACATGGACATGGTTTTAGGTAACTGGCTGCTGTGTGAGGGATGAGTAAAGGGTATTGATTTATTCTCTTCAGTGATCCACGAGTGAGCTAGAGAAATAAAATGAGCACGGTTCTAATTACTGGGAGAACAGATGGGAAGAAAACAAAGACAGTCACGACACCAGTAGAGACACAGCCCACCTTCCAAAATAAACAAACAAAAAACACCAAGCAGTGAGTTTTGACGGATGTAACCCACATTGTAAAGTTTTTCTCTTCATATAATCGTGCTCACTTGTCTTCCAAGTTATGTAATTAGGTAGTGTTACTTACTATTTGGCTCTACTGATCAAAGACTGACAAGTATTAACAATCTTGATTGCGTAAAATGATCAGAAATACTTAATAAATAAACAAATTAAAGGAAGATAGAAGTTGATTCATGTTTGCCAGTGAATTGCTCTTTTCGTACCGCCAGTTAAACCCCCCCCCCCAAAAAAAACAAACAAAAACAAACAAACAACGGGCCAACGAGTTCAACTCACCTCTGTGGTTTGATCATTCGACTTCAACAACCTAATCTCGTTCTCGACGCGGTGAAGCCAGCCGTCGTTTTCCAGGAAACGCGTTTCTGCCTCCTTCAAACGCTTGCAAATGTGTTGCTGCTGAGTCCGTAAGCTGGCAATCTTCCGCTCGTGCTTACAAGTGGCCTGTTGAAAAACACATCAAACGGTAACATGGATTGTGTTGTGCTCGTATTAGAATTACACACCATTAACTGTGTTCGTGGTCTGAATAATTATAGCTGCGAACAAGCTGTTTTTTTGGGGTTTTCTGGTTTTGAGCCAATGTCGGAAACAAGTTGGGTCAACAATTTGAATAAAATAAAAGACTAAAAACATACGCACATAGTCAAGTACACAGGTGTGGTACTAAACACTTCTTAAGAATTCTCTTTTCTATTTAAAATGCTATCACAGCTGAGAATAACACTGGTACACACACACATGACAGAAAAGAGCCAGGCACTGATGAGCAGTGACCCTTTCCCGTAGTGGCGTAAATGAGAGACTGAGACAACTACAGGGAGCGGAGAAGTAAAACGATGAGTCAGCAGCTGTTTTTCTGCAGGGATGATGAAAACTGTGGATAGCAGAGTAAGCATCAGCTACCTTCTCAGTCTTTTCCTTGGCACAGAGGTATTGGACCTGCAGGTTGTCCTCCTCACTGTAGCGCTGGCGCAGCTCATTCTCCTTCAGCTGTCTCTCCAAATCCAGCTGTTCTTGCCTGATTTGGGCTCGGCTCGAGAAGATTCGCCGCAGCGTTTCTGACACCCTGGAGACAGAGACTTTTTCATTAGAAGCTTCAGCTTAAAATGCCAAACTTTTTTTTTTTAAAAAGCAATATGAATTGACCCACTTGGTGTGTAATTACATAAAGTCAGAGCAGGTGTATACTTTGTAATGTATACTTTTAATGGGCAAATGTGGATTTGCCCTTAAAAAAAAAAAAAAAAAAATCAATAACAGGAGTGATAACAGCTTGCAATGCAAGTGTGAAGCTAAAAGGTTTCAGTTTTGCTGGTAATGTCAAAGAGACGCTCGTGATTTTTGAGGCCGTGGCGCTGCAGCTTTGGGAAAATATTACACTGCAAGTTGCTTTGGTTCCCTCCGATTCACATAGATGAATGGGGGCAAAATATTAGAAACACTTCTTAGTATAATCCAGTGCAATAAAACAACACCACCAGAGGGTTTGGAGCCAAATGTGATTAATAGCTGCTGTGTGTGCAACATGTAAAGGGGCAAATCTATCAATCTATCAATACATTGCAGTGCCAAAAGATCTTAAAAGTTTCTAATAGCTCCTTAAAAGGCCACGAGATATGTAATATTTTCACAACACATCTAATCTGCGTCATTATTGTCCGATACATTAGCAAATGCAATAATACAGCTAATAAATGAAAGTATATGATCTGATGACAGCCATCTCTTATAATGTTAACACGAATCATTAACTTTCACAACATGCCACTTCTGTTTGCACTGCGACCGTAAGATCTTCTTAGCTTCTTCCTGGACTAGAGCTGAGGTGATGTCCAGGTTGGATTCAAAGGGCTGTCTAGTTCAGGAGGAGAGATAGCAGAGGTATGCAGGTAAATAAGGCTGGAGAGCTGTCGCTGAAATGTGACTGCACTCTTCAATGCAACTCCAGTGACGTAGGAGACGTCGTGGCCTTGCTAGACTGCTGAATTTTTAATAGTGTGAGAAGCGTGCAGCCTCTATTCAGAGCCTCTCACTGTGCGAGTTGTGAATTCTGATGCCAGTGAATGAAATGTGTGGGAGGGAGACTCATTCAGCTTTTCCTTGCCCCCCTCCCTACCCCTAACTCAAGTACCCCAACAGATGCCGCTTAATGCCTGAAAGATTACTAGATGTAATGATGGTGATGATGTGAAATTTTTTTTTCCAAATTAAAATAAATAAATGTGCATATATAATTTCATTTAAAAAAAAAAAAAGGCTTTGGAGGCACGGCTGTCATTCGAGACTCAAGATTAAAGAAGAAATCTATCTAATGTGGATTATAGCAATTTTAATCAGCGCTAGCATAACTTGGTCCCAGGAGACACCAACTAACTGCATATTTGTGTAATTTTATCCATGTTTCAGAATACAAAACTGTCCAGTGCCAAAAGTTTCAAATCCCGACAGATAAAATGTCTGCATAGAAATAATCATAATTCACATAATAACAAATATTTAGTTAGTTACTTTAAATGTAGAGCCAAGTGGGCCCTTTACTTATTCTGCTTTCTTTTGAAAGTTCAGTTAATTGCTGTCACACTGTCGATCACTATTATTATTATTATTATTATTATTATTATTAAAATGCATATCCTTTGCACTGAGTTCAGGGATGAGTAAAGGTAAATAATCACGAGGAAATGTTGCAGATGTTAAATTTGCTTGTATCTGCTAGTACAATATTGCAGATTTAATCCAAAGGGGGGGAAAAGCCCATAAAAATAAATAAAGAACTCTCTCTAAATGCTGTGAGAAAGTGTATTTGTGTCTTTTTCTGATGCATTTCCTACACTATACATTACACATTTAATCCCAACAATTAAACCAGTGGTATATCAGTAAAGAGGAGGGAAAAAAGGCTATTTGGGTGGAATGTTTTTTTAATGGGACTTGTTATACCCACTAGTGCAGCATGAGGTCATCACTGAAGACGCGCTGTTTTCCAGGAAGTAACAGTTTTCCAGGAGGCCTAAGCGCAGATTTCAAGGGACAGCATTTCATGGGAGTAACAAAAACAAGCTGCTTAAAAGTAAAAATGATCAGGGAAACAAGGTGGGCTGGACTCATTTCATTAGGAATTTAGCAGGACTGCTATCATTGGCTCACACACTTTGTTTTCAGTACATTGTGGACAGGTCAGCTTTCAAAAACTCTGTTAAAGGCCTAAGTGTGATTATATACGCATGGAGGCACATACAAATAAATAAACAGCAGCTGGTGTTTGCCACTGCACACCAACATTATGTCGGCATACAAAGCATGTAGGATTGCCTTGGGCCAAACAAAGTCACTTTGCTCCTATTTTAGCAACAGTTTTCATGTGCGATACATGAAAAGTGCCACTCCTGGTTTAAGAGTGCATTTAAGCTTTGGGATAATGTTTAGGAAAAACTTGAGGACAAGCTCTTCATAGACTTTCTGCCGTCACAAATCCATCCTGTATCATTTCACAAATTGTCACTGGTGACCGTTGAAAGACAATTAAAATGTGGATTTTACTAGCTTCATTCACAGTAGTTCGGGTGTGTTCCTCTACACTCTGCTAGGAAAAGATAGACAGCACAGATTTATTTAGGAACTACTTGCTTCTCTCCAAAAGAAGGAAATCAAATATCTTTACTTCTTGTTTATCACTGAGGTGAATTTTGCTTGGGAGACTGGCAGGTAGACTGGTATGTTAGATAAAGTAACACGAGTCTTGCAATTGACTGTCAGGAGCTCCACGTGCTGACACTATGAATGATATTACAGATGCAAAGTGCCAGAAGGAGTTTTCGTCACATGGTTCTTCCTTTAAGAACGAGATGAGGGGTGGAGACATTCAGAATGCATCTGCAGTTAAATACCAGCCACTTTTCCTTAAAAAAGGGGCCTGTGGAGGTTGTTAGGGTCTCCGATTAAATCCAAAGGCAAACCCAAACAAAGCTTTAGGAATTCTAGATAATCTTGTTTGGACTGGGAATGCCTTGAGAAACCCTCCGGAAGTACTGGAGAAAGGTGACAGTGATGTCTTGCAACTAAACACCACTTTTCTTAATCGGCTACAAAACCCCAGATTAATTATCAGAAAATACACAGAGCAAAACAGGCCGCAAGACAACAGCTACATAAAAACTGCTCGACTGTTCATGCAGAACTGTGATTCCGAGGTCTGGTGTTCAAAGGTACCTTTTGTAAAGTGGCTGTCTTTAAAGTGGAGCTAATGGTGGATGGCCAAAGTCAGTGCATGTGCAAGCAATCCCTGCGTTAATAAAAAGCTCAGGCTTCAGACTAATACTTGTTTCACATTTTTTCTACTCCTGGATATTTCTGACATCAAAAAGAGCTTCCTTCATACGGTCATCCCACCTACCTGACTATGAGCACCTGAATCCCTATCTATTGTTAAAATCTTCTGTTTGACAGGAGTAGCCAATCAGAAGACAGTGAGCTTAAAGGGAGGCCTGTAGGTGATGCAAAACTACTCTAGTAGAGTCCAAGGGAAAAAAAAACCCACATGGAGGTGGAAATGACCATCCTCGTTACATGTCATTTAATAGCCTATTTAGTAGGGATGTAGTCACCTTAACTCATACCTCATCTTTGAACAATGCTGCGTGCTATTTAAAGTTGTTTTTTGGTGGTTTGCTTTGTTTTTAAAGCTCTAGATTAGCTAAACCCACCTGAATACACTACACCTGCCCACCCTAATAGCCTAATAAACAAAATATGTTATTATTATTTATTAAATTATAAAATAACAACGAGCATGCACCATCATTTCTAGAAGACTTCTTAAACTAGAACTGCACCCTATAGGAGAATAACAGTGATGAGTCTCATGTCCTGAGCAATAAATTTCACAAGTCTATAATAATGGTTTCATTTTGAACACAGAGGAGCCTTCATAGCTACTCAAAGAGGCCAAAGGCATCAGGGTTATGGCTGAACATGCCTGCTATTATATTTGGCCATTAGATCAAAGATACTGAAATATGCCCACACTCAAAGCCAGACTCGTTAAACACAAAAACTGGAACATCCTCATGCTGTTTTTAAATAACACGCCATGTTGGTTCTTGAATTGTGGGGTGCTGTCTGCAAAGTTTTCAGAATGCCTCCTTGGAGACTTCTTTGACAGGCTGTCAATAAGTTTGGAGCCAACGCTGATTAAAAGTTGAGTGAATGTAAACATTAAATAACGCAGATCTAGCAACTCATATAAAGGCTTTGTACGATGCATACCAATTCAAGACAGCATATTTATGCCACTGACCTCATTTTATTCCATCAAGTGATGGTTTTAGTATAAATCTTGAATCAAGCAGCTCAATATATTCTCAAGCTGCTGAGCAGATTTAATAAAAGGCTCATTGCTATAAGCTAATTTCATAATATTTAATCTACCACAAATGCCAATGAACAAAGACAAAGGGCCACATTAAAAATGCTGTAAATTGGGATATCATTCTTGATTATACAACCTGACCCACTACACCCAATTACACCTTACGTTCCCTGTTCCACTTCTTTATAGAATCTAATGGATCTACAGCTGCCAGAACCATTTACAAAACCACATAATGCGTCATTATTGTCCGATACATTAGCAAATGCAGGCCACAAGCTCTCTGCCTGAATCATTGTCTTCATTCCAGTTACACGCTTTACAATAAAAGTGGTTATGACACATAAAGTAACAAGTTACACTCTGAGTCACGCTCATGGACTTGCTTACCTTTTGAACTCTTCTTGCTTCTGGGAAGAGATTGTGCTAAAAGCCCCAGCCCCCGTGCTCTTCGTCTCATATTCTTTTAGTTTCTGCTTCAACTGCATGATCTTTAGGGATTAAATAGAACATTGATATCAGTCAGGACTTATCATGACCATGTCCGATTGTCCAAATACAAAGTAATTAGTTGTCCTGTTTGTTATTTTGTCTTACCTCTTGCCGCTGCTTCTCACAGACCACAGCATACTGGCCAATGTGACTGTCCAAGCTGACAACATTACTCTTCAGCTGTCAAGGTAAAGGTAGAGAGAAAAACGGATGGCTAATATAATGTCATTTTGTATATTCATGGTCCAAGAATCACAGCTAGGATTACAACTGGTGACCATAACACAATATGACTTGAACACTAACCGAGGACTTGATCTCCTTAGCCCTGTTGGCATACTTTAGGGTATTATGGGTGTCATCATATGATTTGGAAGAGGGGCTAACATTGGCAATCATAACCGTCCTGCAGTTGCCTCCCAAGGAGTCTTTAAGTATCCGCGTCAGCTTGCTGTCTCTGTACGGTATATGAGCCTTTTTACTCTGAAACACATGAGAAAAATCAGGGTTGGCACAAAAAGGGTTAGGTTTCTTTATAATGTAGATAGACAAGTATCCAGAAAACACAGGAAACTCTCCAAGCTTGTGCTTACTTAAAAAAATGATAATAAAAAAAGAAAAGGAACAAACTCAGAATTGAGATTTTTACTAATTAGACAAAACAACACAAAAAATAAACCTGATTGAACCTTATTTATACTTTATGCAGAGTAATAACCCTTCATGGGAATTGCCCTAGGATGCATCTCCATCTGGACACCCGCCACAAGAAAATCTTATTGACATTTCACTGTCTGGTGGGGACCAATAAACCTAAAAGGGAACAAAATTCAGCACGGAGTGTTCATTTTAGATTTGAAATCTTTCTCAGCTGGTCTGTGAACATAGCTCAAGTCTTAATAATGGCAGCAGATAAACTACAGCTGCTTAGGTGAGTCAGAGTCTCGTGAGCATTGGGACTGCAGAAAGTCACATTAAAGACGAGTTAGCAAGAGGAGTGTAAAATGGTCTCTTTTAGGGACCACAGCTGTGCCTCCACTTCTCTTTGGGAAGAAAAAAAAAGATAACATCTGGATTCAGCCATTGTTCATGTCAGGTCTTGGGAGTTTCAGGATAACCGTGCCTTTTGGGGGGGAAACAAAATCACCGTTTTAATAAGATCAGGAGTTCAAAGTTGTTCCAAAGTCAGTATCTAGAAGGTAATATGTCAGCCAAACTCCAACTGTTTGTTTTAATTTCATTATTTCATTATTATTAAGTCTGTGCAAAATGATCACCACAACTTATAGGTGAATATAAGAATCTGAACTCATCTAAACATTGCAAGTAGCTACGAAATAACACCAAATTCACATTCGCAGGATTGGAAACAAGCCAACACCTTTTACATATCAAAACAACAGGAAAGTTAGCCGAGGCTCTTCTTGTTAAAAATACAATATCCTTCAGAAAAAGTCATGGTCCAGTCACTCTATTGATCCATCTCTTTTCTTTAACACATACAAACACAGTTGAAGAAAAAGTTTGCTTACATGGGATACGTGGAGACGATCCATATCCCATATGTGGAGGTCTGTTAAAAAGGTTGTATCAAAGCAAAGTGTAATGTGTGCATAATAATGACATGAGCTGGGAGAGAAAGCTGGGGGCAGCTGTTACTTTTTGCACTTCTGATAGAGAGCTACCCATCCACTACACTTGGGTGTGCTACAAAATGGTAAAATGGTATTATAGTCATTGTTCAACAAAAGTACAGCCACATAATTAAATAAAAATCATGTGGTTCTTGCTAGGTCTTAAAACTAGCTAATAACAACCTCAGATGAACAAGAACACATGACATATTATTCACTTCACCATTATTTACTTAAAACTAAACGAAAATGCAGCAGCAGTGCGCGAAAAACAGTCCACCCTTACAGTTTCCGTATGAATTAAAACAGTAAGTAGCAGCTGGGTGCTGCCAGTCAATGCATTTGATTAAATGATCATCAGCAAATGTGAGCACCTCTCTAAAAGCAAACGTTTTACGTCTTCTTAGCAGGTGAGGTGTTTCTTAACACAATGCCAAGGAGGAAAAAATCAATAATGACATTAAAGAAGCAACTGTTGCTGCCAATCAAACTGGGAATTTCCGAACATTCCACTGAAAACACTCAAGATATTTCCCAATCACACATTTGACATGTTAACTCTGGTCAGAGACCTGACATGCATGTTAAATGTTAAAATTCATGACAGTACAATTTGAAAAAGACAATAAAATAATGCTTATTTGGAAAAGTTCCCAAGAGAAAGAATCTTCTCTCTAAAAAGAATGTGGCAGCACAATTAGGCTTGCAAAGTCCCATCTGATCACAGCGCAAGACATCTGCAACAATGTGCTTTGAATAGACTATACTAAAGTGGAAATGTTTGGCCATAATACACAGAGTCATGGCATATCAGCACAAATATTTCATACCAACTGTCCAGCATTGTTTTGTAGCCACAAGACCTGGGCGCTCTGTAGTCATTGAGTCGAACATGAACACTTCTATAAACTAAAGTATTCCTGAATCGAATGTGAGGCCACCTGTCCAATAGCTACAGCTTGGCCCAAACTGACCTTATGAGAGTTGCGCACAAATTAATGTCTGCAAACCTCAATAAACTGAAGCGACATCGTAAAAGCCAAGTGGACCGAAATTCCTCCAAAATAACGTGAGACCGATAAATTTATATAGAAAACAAGTACTTCAAGCAATTGCTGCTACAGGTGTCTCTGAGTCGCAGAAGCTAAACTACACTATACTGCCAAAAGTATTCCCTCGTCTGCCTTTACATGCATATGAACTTGAGTAACATCCTATTCTTAATCCATAAGGTTTAATATGATATGTCGGCTTAATCTTTGCAGCTACAGCTTCAACTCTTCTGGGAAGGTTTTCCACAAGGTTTAGAAATGTTTTTATTGGGAATTTACGGGACTGTTCTTCAAGAAGTACGTCTGTGAGGGGAGATAGTGATGTTGCATGCCTCCGCTCTTATTAATCTCAAAGGTGTTCTAGCAGGTTGAGGTCAGGACTCTGTGCAGTCAAGTTCTTCGACACCAAAGTCAGTCATCCATGTCTTTATTGACCTTGCTTTGTACACTGGTGCACAGTCATGTTGAAACAGACAGGGACCATCCCCGAAAAGTTCCCATAAAGTTGCGAACAAGAAATTATCCAAAATGTCTTGATGTGCTGAAGCATTACGAGTTCCTTTCATTACAACGAAATGACGTAGCCCAGTTCCTGTCCCACAGCATAATCCCTTGTCAACTTTACCAATTTTACATTTGGTAATTTACTTATCTATCAGTCTAGAGATCAAATTTGTACCACTATAGAGTCCAGTGGCGGCGTGCTTTACATCAGCGGCCCCCAACCCCCGGACCGGAATTGTTTGGTACCGGGCCGTGAGAGTTGAGGCTCGGGTGTGAAATTAATGGTTTTCAGGGTTTTTAGCGTTATTTTTTTTTTAATCGTTAACTTGATTTCCCTGGGTCTTTTCGCGTGTGTTATGAATAAATCTTCTTTGTTATGGTACCAGTACTGGTTTTATTTTGTTGTATTTAACTGCGACACCTTAATGGCCAGTTGTGTATCTGACGGACGAAAGCTGAACCAGTTCCACACCACTGAAGTTGCAGCATTCTTACAAACCAATTCTGGTTCATCTGCTTCATTCATCAATCCGCTTTCACCCTTCTCATTCTCTGTCGCCGCCATGCTTTTTCCACCATGTGCATATCAAAACAAAGGCACTGCGCATCCGCGTTTTACCCATATTCTATTGCAATTAGGGCTGGGCCATATTATACCGTTCACGGTAATACCGGTATAATGTTAGGCAACGATAGGAAAATGAAATATCGCGATAGAGTGGGAGTAAAACGCGCATGCGCAGTGCCTTTGTTTTCATACGCACATGGCCGATTGTTGAGTGAAACAGATGAACCAGAATTGGTTTGTAAAAATGGTTTAACTTCAGTGATGTGGAACTGGTTTGGTGTTTGTCCGTCAGATACACAACAAAGCACATTTTTTTTGCAGAACATGCAAGCGGCCGTCGTTATTGTCGTATTTGTCGGACTAAGATGCTCTTAAATCTGGGAGTAATCTGGGTCCTAAACTCAGTACACTTCAGGTCAAACAAACACTGCAGCATCACTGAGAGTTAACTGTCTAAATTCTTTCATCTTTAATAAAACGATCAGCATTGCTGCTTTACCAGGTGTAACAATTCAGTTTAACTTCCAGGCATCCATGAAAACAAAATTTATTACATTTAACGGAGTTAGAAGTTAGCAGGAAGCTAGCGGAAGTTAGCTCGCTAGTTTCGCTAGTTACCTAAGCATGATATAGCATGTTCTGACTGAGAGATTTCTGAAAAAAATCAAACGTACAGCTCTGCTATCACTTCCAACATAAATGAAGGCAGGAAACTAAACAGCAGTGACGTTTGTAGGGTTACTGAAGTTGGGCTAGCTGGTATATAATGATGTGCTACGTGATCGCTAGCGACACAGCTATGTTAGCATAACATAAACAGTGAAGCTGGAGGATGAACACTAAGGTTCCTCATGGTTAGAGACAAATGCAATCGCATGGCAGGATGCTGTAAACGGACCAAACGTCAGTCAGGAGAACAACTGAGATAATCCATCCACAATACAAGGCTAGTCATTAATATACTGCAACAACATGGGAATAATCAGAATCAGAATCAGAATACTTTATTGATCCCTGGGGGAAATTATTTTTTGTTACAGTGCTCCATTTTAAACCAACATTAAGACAAGACAGAATAGAGCAGCTGCCAGAGAATTCAACATCAATGAATCAATGGTACAGAAGTGGAGGAAGCAAGAAGAATGAGTTTAATAAAGTTTGATTTATCTAACTGCTTTGTTTAGCTCAATGTGCCTTATGGTCCAAAAAATACGTACTGCACACTACAGTTTAATGTTGCAAAGCACCTCTTTTTAACTTCAGTGGATATTATATATGGTTATGCTCAGGATATGTCAGCCCATTTCTACTGGAAATGCCTTTTGGTTAAACTTTCAGCAAGGAATTTGCATTTGCACTGTTACATTTTTATAAAGCTTTAATGTACATAAAAACCAGCTTCTTGTTTAAGTGAAAATTAATGGAAGGTTGTCTTTTTGCGCTAGTAATGTTGTGGAGTATTTTGTCTCGCATCAATTATATCGTCAGTTATATCGTTATCGCAAATTTTCAAATGTATATCGTGATAAATATTTTTGGCCATATCGCCCTGCTCTAATTGCAATATTTCATTTTCTTATCATTGCCTAACATTATACGGGTATTACCGTGAATGGTAAGATATGGCCCAACCCTACTAGATCATATTTGATTATATCCTTATATCTAAAAGCTAAAAATTGACAAAGGATGCACCTTCTCTGTAATAAAAATGAAAAAAAAAAAAAAAAAAAAAAAAAAAAAAAGCTAGGGTTGATAGTAAGGTACCCCGCTACAACATACCCTAACTGGCTCATGTCAACACTTTAATAAAGCCTAGCTTTGCCCTTCTACGAGAAATGAACTTTCAAATATATCCATATTCTACAACAGTTTCAGAAAGTCCCCTTTTCATGACCACGAAACAGTGGCCTTGTGTAGATAGAAGGCCAAGCTGGAGAGTAGGGTGCATCGTAAAATGTATCTGAATTACTTCGGACATTGCCTAGGGCAAACAACTTACAACAAAAACCTCTGTGCAACATAGCATGAAGATGACACACTGAGCAGCCCAAATGCAAGTACACACATTCTTCTCACTCAAACAAATGGCATGTCATCCCAGACACAAGTGAGGACATTCTTTCCTGTAAACAATGGCCACAACATGAATTCTTGATCTGCCAGCAGCAGACAGTGAAACACCAATAACCATGGCGACAGGATGTGAAACGAATGCTGGGCATTGTAGGCATGACTGCAACACTCAAAAATGGTGGGATGGTATGACTCTAACTGGACAGCGCCCATGAAAGGACACTGCTTTAACTCAAGTATGAAGTAACCTGTTGAAGTTGGATCACATTTCAATATGGCTGTGGTAGATCTGCACAGCGCTTCCTAAATGCATGTGGCCTGCTTACGCCTCGTCCCTTGAGACTGTGTGTAAAACGAGAACACTGCTTGACAGGTTAATGTATGCAACTGGAATGAAATAATACCCAAATACTCAGTTGACTCTGTACTTCACAGGCACTCTGTTTCATATAGAGACTATTGGTTAACTTTATGTACCTACAACCACAAAAATCTTAACATTATTTTTTTCACTTATAAATACAGAACAGCAAAGGAATAATAAGGTTAAAAGTTTGACCTTCTGAAATATATTTTATGTTCACTGTATCCGTTTCTATTTATGGAGACATCTACATATAAACCTTATAAATAAACATTATAAATAAATATACCTGTTAACACTGTTGTAGAGTCTGTTGTTGATGATTACGTAAGTGAAGTCAATAGAGCCAACTCAGAATGTAAAACTGTTGAAGTAAACTATACATGACATAAACTGCATTTTCTTTTAGTCTTGCTAGTTATTATAGTATTGTTTAAAATACTGAATTATTGTATTATTTATTTGTATTTACGGTTTCCAAATGAAGACATTTTTATAAATACTCCTTAATGTAACTTTTTTATACCAGTTTTTTTATACCTGGCACAATACTCGCTAAAGGTGGTAAGTCATAAAAAAAAGTATGTGTTTTCTCAGTATATTCCTCTGAAATGCTAAACCAAAGAGATGTAGATCCAGTGTTAAATGTAATGCTTGCACAAAATTTCTATTTAAAAAAAAAAAAAAAGTTGCCAGATATCAGTTTCACAAATTAATTGTACATTTTTAAACAAAACTAATGAAATACTCTTAGTGGTTCTAGTTTAGAGAAGTCTATTAGCACACCTTCATTTTGTACACTATATACTTAGTTGTACACACTTCAATGGGTTAGTGTTATCTGTAAGTTAAAACAGCATTTAACATTAGTTACGTTCGTCTGTGACTGTTGCACCAACTACGTCGTTTTGTGAACGTTTCAACTTTTTGTGCCTCTGAACACATAATGCTTAACTTTGTTATAGTGAAGAGGGAAACTTAGCACCCATAAACTATAAATAACAAAAAAGCCTGTAAAAACGAACAAATAAAAAACATTAGCTTGCATGCTATCCTAAGCATAATTGTTAATGCTGGTATAGCTCACTTAAGTTGAAAATTGTTCAGTAGTTCCTCTCTTTCCCAAGCTCAAAGGTCTCAATCCTGTGTCCTGCGCCACATGCACCATTTGTTAGGCGGTATTAATTTCTTTGTTTAGTGTCAGAATAAGCTACTATTAAACTGATTTGTAACAAATAAAGTTAGGATTCAATGTGGCCCATACAGCTTTATACTTACACCATGGGCTGTGGCATATTATATTGTCCACAGTAATACCAGTATAAACTTTATGCGATATAAAAATGCCATATCTCAATATCATTGCTATGGCAACACCATGCCTTTACAACAGCCTCCAAAGCAGCACAATACTTGCTAAAGGTGGAAACAGCAAACTTGTTTCACCACTTGAGACAAAAATGCTGTCCAGTACAACCAGGTTCTGAAAGAGGAGATACTCAGAGGTAGGGATGTGCTACCCAGATGTAAACAAATGACTGCACCCGAGGGCTCGTTAGCTGTAGTGCATATAACGGGAAGAGCAAACGGTGGATGGAAATTACTAATGCAGTTATATGGTGGGAAAAGCAGGGCGTTAAGCAGCTGGTTAAAAAGCTCAACCCTGGAGACAACATCCCAGGTAGAAAATTATTTTCTGTTTTATTATGCAACAATATTCTTCAGCTCCAGAGTTACATGGTTATTAAGTTACTCTAATTATTGTTAAACTCAAGTGTTAAGTTGTCCTTTTATACTTGCTTCAAATTCGCAGGGAAAACACTACTTAGAATACTTTTGTGCTTATATTTGACTTATGTTGTGTTACTGGATGTAATAGTATTGCTGGTACCTTGTTTCAATAAATTTACACTTTAAAATAATGCCACACTATTAAGCATTATTAAGGTATTAGCAAGTGGTTAATTCATCATTTAAATAGCATTACTCCTCCTCAGTATGCCATTTGTGAATACAGATATATTATTATGACTATGCTTATGATTATTACTAGCAGTGATATAGTAGCAGTGATAGCTGTACATGGTGCAACAGTATCAGATGGATAAACATATCTGTATTTATAAATGGAATACTAAGGAGGAGTAATGATATATAAATGATGAATTAAGCACTTGTTAATACCGTACTAATACCTTTCTAATGCTTAATAGTGTGACATCATAATAAGAATATAACAAGTGCTACCGAGACTTCTTATTTTGAAGCGTGAATTTATTGAAACAAAGGTACCAGCAGCAGCATTATAGCCTGTGATTAATGACAGCTCATCGGAAAATAGTGATGTGTCGGTCGCGAACAAAATGGCTCTTGGAGCCGGATCTTTGACGTGAACGATGCGAGCCGGCTCCTTATCGCGAGCCATGGGTTTTTCTTTTCTTTTCTTTCTCTCACCCTCTCTCTCACAATTTTTTTCCGCTTCACTCCGCACGCGAGCCTTGTGCTTTGCGCTGGGAAGAGGGGGGAGGGGCGGTAGTTACACTTGCAGTAGCACAGGAACCAGTGTTGGGTGTAACGCGTTGTAATTAAATTAATTTTCCACTGAAAAAGTAGAGTAACTGATTACTGTTCATTTTTAGGTATTTTAATTACAGTTACTTACAATGTACTTGCGTTACATTGTAAAATAATTAAACTCGCTGAAAATCATTATTTAATTTCAATAATTTATCTTCTAAACGTAGAAGTAAACTCTGCCGCTTTAACATCGCTGTATTACAGCTGTACGTCATTTCGCGCCAGTTTGCTGCATAGTCGTATTCTAAAGCAGAAGATGTCGGACTCGGCTGAAGCGAGTGGCTGTTTTACAGTGGGGCAAAAAAGTATTTAGTCAGCCACCGATTGTGCAAGTTCCCCCACCTAAAATGATGACAGAGGTCAGTAATTTGCACCAGAGGTACACTTCAACTGTGAGAGACAGAATGTGAAAAAAAAATCCATGAATCCACATGGTAGGATTTGTAAAGAATTTATTCGTAAATCAGGGTGGAAAATAAGTATTTGGTCAATAACAAAAATACAACTCAATACTTTGTAACATAAACTTTGTTGGCAATAACAGAGGTCAAACGTTTACTATAGGTCTTTACCAGGTTTGCACACACAGTAGCTGGTATTTTGGCCCATTCCTCCATGCAGATCTTCTCGAGAGCAGTGATGTTTTGGGGCTGTCGCCGAGCAACACGGACTTTCAACTCCCACCACAGATTTTCTATGGGGTTGAGGTCTGGAGACTGGCTAGGCCACTCCAGGACTTTCAAATGCTTCTTACGGAGCCACTCCTTTGTTGCCCAGGCGGTGTGTTTTGGATCATTGTCATGTTGGAAGACCCAGCCTCGTTTCATCTTCAAAGTTCTCACTGATGGAAGGAGGTTCTGGCTCAAAATCTCACGATACATGGCCCCATTCATTCTGTCCTTAACACGGATCAGTCGTCCTGTCCCCTTGGCAGAAAAACAGCCCCATAGCATGATGTTTCCACCCCCATGCTTCACAGTAGGTATGGTGTTCTTGGGATGCAACTCAGTATTCTTCGTCCTCCAAACACGACGAGTTGAGTTTATACCAAAAAGTTCTACTTTGGTTTCATCTGACCACACGACATTCTCCCAATCCTCTGCTGTATCATCCATGTGCTCTCTGGCAAACTTCAGACGGGCCTGGACATGCACTGGCTTCAGCAGCGGAACACGTCTGGCACTGCGGGATTTGATTCCCTGCCGTTGTAGTGTGTTACTGATGGTGACCTTTGTTACTTTGGTCCCAGCTCTCTGCAGGTCATTCACCAGGTCCCCCCGTGTGGTTCTGGGATCTTTGCTCACCGTTCTCATGATCATTTTGACCCCACGGGATGAGATCTTGCGTGGAGCCCCAGATCGAGGGAGATTATCAGTGGTCTTGTATGTCTTCCATTTTCTGATGATTGCTCCCACAGTTGATTTTTTCACACCAAGCTGCTTGCCTATTGTAGATTCACTCTTCCCAGTCTGGTGCAGGTCTACAATACTTTTCCTGGTGTCCTTCGAAAGCTCTTTGGTCTTGGCCATGGCGGAGTTTGGAGTCTGACTGTTTGAGGCTGTGGACAGGTGTCTTTTATACAGATGATGAGTTCAAACAGGTGCCATTCACACAGGTAACGAGTGGGGGACAGAAAAGCTTCTTACAGAAGACGTTACAGGTCTGTGAGAGCCAGAGATTTTCCTTGTTTGAGGTGACCAAATACTTATTTTCCACCCTGATTTACGAATAAATTCTTTACAAATCCTACCATGTGGATTCATGGATTTTTTTTTTCACATTCTGTCTCTCACAGTTGAAGTGTACCTCTGGTGCAAATTACTGACCTCTGTCATCATTTTAAGTGGGGGAACTTGCACAATCGGTGGCTGACTAAATACTTTTTTGCCCCACTGTATGAAATGGAAATATTCACGTCACTTCACTTTTCTAAAACAAGCAGACAAGAACATTACAGTAATATGTAAACTATGTCCTGGGGAGAAAAAACTATCGGCCGCTGTCAATAGCACGAGTAATCTACTGAAGCACCTGACACGGCAGCACAGACAAACCCTTCTGAGTGATTCTTGTTCATCATCCATGGATAACACCGCGGCAACTCCTGCTAAGCAGGCAAAATTTTTTACTTCAGCAGCACAGAAAGTGTCTGAAGGTGAGCTTAAAAAAAAAGATTGCAGAAGAGATGCTACCGCTGTGTACTGTAGAGTCTCCGTCTTTTAGGTGCATATTAAACAAAATACCTGTGTGTGGCAAAAAAGTAGCACTGCCCGATCGAAAAACGTTTTCTACTTACTTAGATAAGTGTTATGCTGACATGGAAATGGAGCTTAAAGGGACATTCGAGAGTTTGGAATATATTTCCAAACTGCTGACATTTGGACCAACCATAACAAAAGTTTTCTCGGAATGAGGGCACATTGGATTGATCCTTCTACTTTTGTATGAGGACATGCAGCGCTAGCATGTAAAAGAGTTTGAGGGAGACACACATATGATGTCATCTGCAATGAAATTGAGCAAGTACATTCGGCTTATGGACTGAACTCTAATTTTATCAAAGCTTTTAGAATGTTCCAAAAATCAGACTCTGATGAGGAATCCGAAGAAGATGAAGAGCAGACCCTCTCCACAGAATCTGAAGGACAGTTTTCTCTCCCTCCACACTTAAGGTGTGCATCATACACACTGAACTTAATTTTTCATGATGTTGAGAAATGGCTTCAAGCAAATGAGGCAAAATTCATCTACAGAAGTGCAACTTCAAAGTGTTCTGCAATGTGGACAAAAGCAAACTGTTCTTCTGTTGCTTCAGAGTTAGTAGATAATTTTTTCAAGAAAAAACTCATAGTAACTGTTTCAATATATATATATATATATATATATATATATATATATATATATATATATATATATATATATATATATATATATATATATATATATATATATATATAAGATGAACAGGCACATGGGTCAATACATGAGCGGGACACAGAAAGGAATTGGCAAGAATACCAGAGGCGCAAAACACCAGCTACTGGTAGACAGAACAATCAGCCGAGACTGCAAGACCAGACTGACCAACCTGTGCACTGCCTGGATTGATTACAAGAAGGCCTATGACTCAATGCCCCACAGCTGGATACTGGAATGCCTAGAATTGTACAAGATCAATGGGACCCTAAGAGCCTTCATCAGGAACTCAATGGGGATGTGGCGTACAACACTAGAGGCCAACTCCAAGCCCATAGCACAAGTCACCATCAAGTGCGGGATCTACCAAGGAGATGCTCTGTCCCCACTGCTGTTCTGCATAGGCCTGAACCCCCTCAGTGAGATCATTAACAAGACTGGCTACGGATACCGACTACGGAACGGAGCAGTTGTCAGCCACCTCCTGTACATGGATGACATCAAGCTGTATGCCAAGAGTGAACGAGACATCGATTCACTGATCCACACTACCAGGCTATACAGCAATGACATTGGAATGTCGTTCGGACTGGAGAAGTGTAGTCGGATGGTAACAAAGAGAGGGAAGGTAGTCAGAACTGAGGGGATTGAACTACCAGAAGGCAACATTGCAGACATAGAGGACAGTTACAAGTACTTGGGGATCCCACAGGCGAATGGGAACCATGAAGAGGCCGCTAGAAAAGCTGCAACCACCAAGTACCTGCAGAGGGTCAGGCAAGTCCTGAGGAGTCAGCTGAATGGTAAGAACAAGATCCGGGCCATCAACACGTACGCCCTGCCCGTGATCAGGTACCCTGCTGGGGTAATAGGCTGGCCAAAGGAGGAGATAGAAGCCACTGACATAAAGACAAGAAAGCTCCTTACCATGCATGGAGGGTTTCACCCCAAATCCAGCACCCTGAGGCTGTACGCTAAGCGGAAGGAAGGGGGCCGGGGACTGGTGAGTGTCAGCACCACAGTCCAGGATGAGACAACGAACATCCAAGAATACATTGGGAAGATGGCCCCAACTGACCGAGTGCTCAGTGAATACCTCAGGCAGCAGAAACCCAAGAAAGAGGAGGGAGACGAGGAACCATCATGGAAGGACAGGCCCCTGCACGGTATGTACCACCGGCAGATAGAGGAGGTGGCTGATATCCAGAAATCCTACCAGTGGCTGGACAAAGCTGGACTGAAAGACAGCACAGAGGCACTAATCATGGCAGCACAAGAACAAGCTCTGAGCACAAGATCCATAGAGGCTGGGGTCTATCACACCAGGCAAGACCCCAGGTGCAGGCTGTGTAAAGATGCCCCAGAGACAATCCAGCACATAACAGCAGGGTGCAAGATGCTAGCAGGCAAGGCATACATGGAACGCCATAACCAAGTGGCCGGCATAGTGTACAGGAACATCTGTGCCGAGTATAACCTGGAAGTCCCGAGGTCAAAATGGGAGATGCCCCCAAGGGTGGTGGAGAATGACCGAGCTAAGATCCTGTGGGACTTCCAGATACAGACGGACAAAATGGTGGTGGCTAACCAACCGGACATAGTGGTGGTAGACAAACAGAAGAAGACGGCCGTAGTGATCGATGTAGCGGTTCCGAATGACAGCAATATCAGGAAGAAGGAACACGAGAAGCTGGAGAAATACCAAGGGCTCAGAGAAGAGCTCGAGAGGATGTGGAGGGTGAAGGTAACTGTGGTCCCCGTGGTAATCGGAGCACTAGGTGCGGTGACTCCCAAGCTAGGCGAGTGGCTCCAGCAGATCCCGGGAACAACATCAGAGATCTCTGTCCAGAAGAGCGCAGTCCTGGGAACAGCTAAGATACTGCGCAGGACCCTCAAGCTCCCAGGCCTCTGGTAGAGGACCCGAGCTTGAAGGATAAACCGCCCGCAGGGGCGTGCTGGGTGTTTTTTTTTTTTTTATATATATGTGGCCTTACCCTAAAATAAATTTTTGTTTTATTTATCATGCTCTTATGTGAAGTGTCTGACGTATTTTTGTCTCATAGGTGATCAAGGTGCGCTTTTCCTCAATGATGGACAATAAAGAAGCTCTCCTGGCTGCAGTCACTTTACCTAAATTTAAGTTACGCTGGATCAGAGAAGAAGAGAAAAAAGACATGGTTAGGGCAATGCTTACTACAGAGTGCCGTGGGTTGTCTCTTGAAGGACAACAACCTGCTCAAGATCACAAGAACCCTGCTGACTCCACTGATGACTTTTTTTCATTTGAGGAGGGCGACTGTATCTACTCTGCTGAAACAGAGGTGATGGAATATTTGAAATCTGCTGGGTCTGAGCTGGGTGTTCTTAGCCAGTTTCCCAGGATTAAGGACATTTCACTGAGGTACAACACAGCCACAACATCAAGCGCACCAGTCGAAAGGCTTTTTAGCCTCAGCAATCTTGTGCTTACACCCAGAAGGAACAGACTGTCAAGTGAACGCTTTGAGAGACTTACATTAATGAGATAAAACAAGTTTTTCAAAAACGAGACAACTAAGTAGTACAAAAAGGTTTTTGGAAAACGTGAGTGCATACAGCATGCAGGAAATATGGTGCTCATTGGTTTGAGGAAGTTTCAGAGGAATTCTGTTTGTTAACCAAAGGTCAGAGTTAACTTCACTTTGTTGAAACACATGACATGATTACATACATTATGTATGAATATGTTACTCATTGCTTTGAAAATTAAAACATTTTAATGTTTACAGCGTGATACATGTCATGTTTAACATTTGTTAGGTTAAGCTTTTCTGTTATTCAGATATGTTGCTAAAGAAAGTTACATTTCTTACCAAAAAATGTAATTATTAAAGAATGTTTTTTTTTTTATAGAATGTAATAAAGATGATTCAGAAAGCTAAAAGGCTAAACTATTTCATGTTGACTCGTATGTTTTTAAAAAAAAAAAATTTATTATTTAAAGAGTTTAATTTCTATTGTTTGTCCACTCAAGGTTTATAGGGATTTTAAGAAGTATTTAGTTAAATTACTTATTGAGTAATTAAGTTACTTTTCAGACACAGTAATTAGATAATCAATATTGTATTTAACATACTTAAGTAATTAATTACTTTTGTATTTAACATACTTAAGTAATTAATTACTTTTTTAAAGTAACTTATCCAACACTGACAGGAACAGAGCGGGAGGGAAAGAGAGAGAAAGAGAGCCAGGGTCAACAACGTCACATTATGCTGGGCTTACACTGTGCGATTTTTGGCCCATTTTGAGCCGATTTTTGAGTCGTGCGACCGTTTTGGCGATCGGCCCGATTTTAGCCTTCATTGTGCGTCGTGTAGTATACGTGGGGTAACGAGAAGCGATTAACACCTCACGACCAGCTCCCGATCATCAATCGCTTGGTTGTGAGGATTTCAAACCTGTTTGAAATCCTTGCAACCGTCGTGAGCGTGTCACCGCAGTTTCTCACACAAATGTCAGTGAAAAAGACGGTGCAGCACAGCAGTGCAGCGTGTGATCTGGACACAAGCGATGGAGGCACAACTTGTAGAACTTTGGAAAGCTCATCCGAGCCTTTTCGATGTGGCCTCACAAAATTATCACGACCACAACAACCGTGAAAATAGTTGGATCTACATTGCTGCTCAATCACAGCTGCCTGATCAATGTTTTTCATTAGCAATTTAGCAAAGTTGATGGTGGTGGTGTGCGTGTCTGTGTGAGTGAAAGACAGAGAGGGAGAGCGAGCGACAGCATTTCTGTTATAACCTTCATTTTATGTACGCACAGTGTGAGCACTCAGGTCGCATCAGAGCATCGGGTCGTATAGTGTGAGACCCTGCATCGTGACCTATGAACTTCTAACCCCTGCGAGTCAATCGTACAGTTTGAGCAGGAGCTGAATCACGCGACTGGGGGAAAAAAAAATAAAAAAAAATCGCACAGTGTCTGCCCAGCATTAGAAAGGTATAGTGATGATCCACAACTATTTTCAGTTGCGGATAATATTTAATTGTGCTGTGGTTTGCAGTGTTTTGTGTTATTTCACTTTAAATTTGTTTAAAAGGAAAAAGCTGAAAATTTAAATAGTAATAGAAATGTGAATAGTTGTTTTTTGTAATATTACATTTTATGTGGAGTGAATAAATAAAAGTATAATTACTTTTGGCCCCTAGAGACAAAACACATAAAAACTCCAAAACACGTAAAAACTCAGAAGAACGTGAAAACAATATACATATGCTTTCAATTGTGTAATATAAGTGATCTAGGTAGCTCTGTTTTGGAAGTTCAGTTAACGCAATAAATGTGTTTTGGAGTTTGTACGTGCTTTGTCTCTTGGGGCCACCGCATATATTTATATATAAACATATCTAAATAAATCCACTCTTTTTTTACATTAGTAATTCCTTTTGTGCATAATTTTATATTGTTGTTAATAATAAATTAATTAAAGCAACAAAACAACCTGAAGAGCCGGTTCGGAGCCGAAAGAGCCGGTTCTCTAAAAAAAAAATCCCATCACTAGAGGCGAGGCCGAGTAACGTTGCGTAGAGACAAAAGTGGACGAAAGAGAGGCAAACTTGCGGCTCCACAAGTATAATTATAACGTAACATATACTATATCGATATAAACAATATTGTCACATCTTATATCTCGTATGAAAATATATCGATATTTTTAAAAAACTCGATATATCGCCCAGCCCTATTAGTAATGTTAATAAACATATATATAGAGCCTATATATATAACCTAAAAGGCTAGTAAGGTAAGATAAGAAATGTATACTTTATCTTAAAATTTGGAAATTATTTTCTTTAAAAAAAATAAAAATTAAACAATCCTAAATCTAATATCTAATATAATTGGCATTAAAAGGCTGTTTTATGGCCTGTATAGATTTTTGGGTTTGAGAATTGAGGTCAAAAATGTCTCCTTTTATAACAAACATATTCAACCCTTGTACTCTGCAATATGGCAGCCGCTTAAGCCGAGACGTGTACAATGAGTTGAGCATACTTATAGTTAAGGGTTCTGTTTACTGCAATATTACAGTTTTAAAACATCAGGTGCTGCCTTATAGTAACCATCCAAACCTTTTATTTGCCAGTTAGGAAACAATATTATCAACTCATTGTTTTTTTTAATGTTACTAAGTTTTTTTTAAGCTTTTTAAAAGGTTTTAAATGGCTCTCAGAAACAGCTGTGATTGTAAAGTAGTCCCTTGTACATTCACTTTCACTCACCTTTGGGTCAGCAAGAGCATTGATGACATTTCCCAGGGCGAGGAGTGAACGGTTGATGTTAGCGCCTTCTCGTAAGCGTGCCCCTTTAGCGTTGGTGGCACTGGCTCTCTCTGAGCCTGCCAAGTCAATCAGGCTCATTTTGGCAACACATACATTATGATTGAGGCTGGCAGTTTTGTCCTGCTGTCTCAAATATATCTGGAGGAAAACAATAGAACAAAGTTCATTCAAGGTTATCAAAAACTAAAGTCTGATACACTGTTACATGATTGGAGCGATAAGGAGTCTTTAAAAAAACGTAACTTTTCTATTTATATTTAACATTAGTATTTATATCTTAATTTATTGATGATTTCTGGTCATTTAGCTTACCTGAAATACAGCATGGGAACGAGAAGAGGTGGCGTTCATATCAGTCGGGTGCTGTGTCCTGTTTCGATTGCCAGAATCCAAAGCCTCGAGAATCTGCTCTGCAGATTTGGGCTGTCAGTAAAAACAAAAACAAAGACGTGAACATACACAGGACGCCACACAGGGAAAAATAACTTGCAGTGCACTGCCATCAAAATACATTTCGCACAGCAGCAATCATGATACGATAATTAAGTGAAACGCAGTCTAATACTGCAAGATAATCTGTGATACATCATATCTGCCCCTGACAAAATAAAACATACACCTAAACATGCTTTTATTCAGACATTTACATTTTTTCCCACGTGTTTCTGTGCAATATCATTATTTCTCAGTCTTAATAATGAGGCAATTCATTTAATTAGCTTCGTGATTTGCTTTCCCCTGCCTTTATCCCCTGTGAGTTCCTTCTTCTGCAACATGAGTTAAATTCCTCATTCATTTGATAAGCACCATCTCAAGTAGTCATGAAGTAGTGATTCTGGTTAGTCACATTGGCAGAGGAATCTATTTAAAGAACCAGCCTGCTCAAATAAAAATATATAAAATATATTATGGTATATAATATTATGTGTAACACAATGTAATAATTATACATTACAAGAACAAGTGCTATGATATATTTCCCTATATGGAACCGCCACTGAGCAATTCTGGAGAACAATTTTAATGAAAGCAGTAGTTTTACTGATTTGCAAGTTTCTGGTTAAATGGAAAGATAGTTGAACAAACAGAAGTTAATCTTTACAACTGCTGACATCACAAAGTGCAAATTTAAATTTGTTTTCTCCCATATTTATTTCATTTAAAAAAAAAAAAAAAAAAAAAGACAATTATTACTATAAAAATTTGCATTTCCTGCGAAAATGCAGCGTGGATGCTTTAAAGCTGAAGCTGTATGCAAAAACTAGCTGAAAAAGCTGAAAAGTTGCAGAAATTGTAAAAACTTTGCAGAAGCAAAGGAACTTTGCTAAAATGTAATAACTTAGCAGAACTGCAATATCTTAGAGGAAACATAATACTTGGCAGAAATGCAATAGCATAGCAGAACTTAGCAGAAATATTGTAACTTACCAGAAACATGATAACTTCTCAAGAATACAAGAATTTAGGAGAAATAGTATAAGATAACAGAAAGAATATATTTAGCCAAAAATACTTGAACATTACAGAAACACTATGATTTAGAAAAATAGTACAACATAGCAGAAATACTGTGATTTACCAGAGACACTGTGATGAAGTATGAATATTGTAATTTTAAATTAATACTATGTTTTAGCACAAATACTATAATTTGACAGAAATACTATCATTTGGCAGAAATACTGTTTCAGCACAAATACTCTGGTTTAGCAAAAATATTATAACATAGCAGAAATACAATTATATAGCAGAAATGCTATATTTAGAAAGAAAAATATAATATAGTAGAAATAGTATGATTTATCAGAAATACTGTAATCAGCACATATACTGTAACATGACAGAAATTCCTCCACTTAGTAGTAATACTATAACATAACACAAATGTTATGATTTGGCACAAAAACCATGATTTGGCAAAAATACTATGATTTAGCAGAAATACTATGATTGAGCAGAAGTACTAAGATGTAGTACAAGTACTTTGATTTAACAGAAATACAATTATGGAGGAGTAATACTTTAAAGTGGGAGAAATATTGATACACACACACACACACACACACATACACAGAGCCTAAAGGGAACAGTATTTGTGCCATGGAGTGTTAACAAGAATGTGAGGTCCATATTAGAAAAGCTGGTAAAATCATAAAAGTTTGCAGAATACTGTAAAAGGCTTTCTCTCTCTCTCTCTCTGTGTCTCACACACACACAAACGGCGAGAGAAGCAAGTTTCTAGGTCAGTCAAGCAGACTGGGAGCAGCTAAATTTGAATCCACCAATCAGAGAGGCTGTGTACTTTTTCCCGCCAAAACAGGTGCACACACGCGGCACACAGACAGGATTTTTGTAGTCTATTTCTCATAGTGAGGACTCCCCTCAAACAAATGACCATAATTTCCTAACCGTAGGGGCTAGAACGGTCATTCTTACACGGTTTTGTTCAGAAGAGATGGGGGAATCTTCAAGTGTTGACAATTTATCATTAAAATATGGATTTTTAGAGATACATGACATGGATGACTTGTTGGCTTAGAAGCCACGAAGGCCCCAATATGCAAATTTGAAGGCCTCAACCCACATATATGATTGGCTGGCTGGGAAGCAGTCCAGGCCCTGATTTGTAAATTTGAATGTCTCATCCCTAAGATATGATTGGCTGGCTGGGAAGCCGTGCAGGCCCTGATATGTAAATTTGAATGTCTCAAGCCTCACAGAGGATTGGCTGCCTGGGGACCTGGCAGTAATATATAGAAATAGTATGATTAAGCATAAATACTACATTTAGTAGAAATACTATGTTTTAGCACAAATACTATAAAAAGCAGAAATACTATATTAAGCACAAATCCTATAAAAAGCACAAATAGTATGATTATGCATAAATACTACATTTAATAGAAATACTATGTTTTAGCACAAATACTATAAAAAGCAGAAATACTATATTAAGCACAAATCCTATAAAAAGCACAAATCCTATATTAAGCACAAATCTTATAAAAAGCAGAAATACTATATTAAGCAATATAAATATCCTATAAAAATCCTTTAAAAAGCAAAAATACTGTACTATGATTTGGTAGAAAAACTATAATTAATCAGAAATACTATATTTGGCAGAAATACTATATTTAGCACAAATCTTATAAAATAGCAGAAATAGTACGGTAATAACTTAAACAGAAAAATTGGAAAAGCAAAATGGACAGCTGAAAAAATGCTGAACATGCTGAGGGTCCCTCAAATATACTTGTTAAATGAAAAAAATCGGCAAAAAATATATATAACAGCCACACAATCAGAAATATGGACACATATGGAAACACACATGCACAGAGAGAGACACACACAAGATCCAATTCAGTCAACCAGCCTAAATATATTGAATTTGAATCTTAAAATGAGATCATCACATTAAAAGTCTTTCTCTCTCTCTCTCTCTGTCACCCACACACATACACATACACACACACGCCATTTAACATGTTATTTAACGTTTATCTTGTCTGGACATGTCAACAAAAATATTCAACATAATTTAATATGTCATTTAACGTTTATCTTGTCTGGACATGTCAACAAAAATATTCAACACAATTTAACATGTCATTTAACGTTTATCTTGTCTGGACATGTCAACAAAAATATTCAACACAATTTAACATGTCATTTAACGTTTATCTTGTCTGGACATGTCAACAAAAATATTCAACACAATTTAACATGTCATTTAACGTTTATCTTGTCTGGACATGTCAACAAAAATATTCAACACAATTTAACATGTCATTTAACGTTTATCTTGTCTGGACATGTCAACAAAAATATTCAACACAATTTAACATGTCATTTAACGTTTATCTTGTCTGGACATGTCAACAAAAATATTCAACACAATTTAACATGTCATTTAACGTTTATCTTGTCTGGACATGTCAACAAAAATATTCAACACAATTTAACGTTTATCTTGTCTGGACATGTCAACAAAAACATTTGACAGTAACACTTTCCCTTATTCACAGGTTTTTGTTTAGGAACAACAGCATATTTACAGTTTTCCCTCTAAGTCTGCTCCGTTTTTTGCTCACAACCTCTCCTGCTTTTGAAAAGATTCTCTCTGCAGGTACAGAAGAAGCAACGATTCCTAGGTATCTCACTGCAAGTCTGCTTAGGGATGGGAAGGTTTGTTCATGCTCTTGCCACCAAACCAATGGATCCTTATCTCGGGGAATCAGTTTTTCCTCTGAGTACCGGCGTATTTCAATGAGTACATCACTGGAAGCTGACCGGTGATGTTGGCTTGACACAACCTGCATGTCAAAATCTGTCCATATCCCTCCTTTTGTTGCAGCTGGACCTGCGGGTGGAGGACTTGGGATAGACCCTGAAGTAGAAGGCCCTGAGGCAGAGCTAACAGCAGGCATTGAGCTTACAGTTAGAGTGGGAGCAGACTGTCCTGTCTGATAGACTTCTTGCATTTCAGTGTGGAGATGTTTCTTTAATACTTCAACATTGTCTTTGTCACAAAAACCAAGGTGTTTAAACCTAACCTAACATCCAGAAATGTACTTGCAGCTAGACAGTGAATGCTCTGAATACCCCTGAATCTGCGCTGGCATTGCTGTGCCAGCTGTGTGGCAAGGGAGCTGTCCTGATATTCACAGGCTGCTACAGCCTTGTGAATGAGTGACACAAGTGGAATAACTTTGGAGACTGAAACATGTTTTTCAGATGAAACTTCCTGTGTTACTTCTTCAAACGGCCGTAGTGCAACAACTGTTTCCTTGATCAGGGATAATTCTCCCGCATTTAAGCATAGTTGATTCTTCCCTAAAAGGCAGAGGGCTGTGGTCACGGCTTCATTTTGCTCACAGAGCTGCTCCAACATGTAAAAGACAGAGTTCCAGCGGGTATCTACTGACTGAATTAGCTTGTGCTCTGCCACTTTCAATTGTTGCTGAATATCCTTAAGCTTCTCAGTAGCCTTTGTGCTGTGGTGAAAAAAGGACACAATCGCACGGCATTTTTCCAGCACCTGCACCACTTCTGGGACAGCTTTTACACTGTCCTTTACAACTAAATTCAGTGTGTGTGCAAAACATGGAAAATGCCTCCATCCAGCTTTGTGCACTGCAGCAACCATATTTGCACCATTGTCTGTGACAACTGCAACCACCTTCTCAGTTATGCCCCATTCTTCTGTGATTTGCTTAAGTGCTGAGCTGATATTAATCTGCTGTATGCTGCCCATGGAAAGAGTGGGTTTCCAGGACAAATTCTCTCATTTGCCAGTTTTCAATGAGATGGCATGTTACAGTCAAATATGCCTCTGTGGACACTGAGGTCCACATATCAGTGGTGAGAACAACACTGGAAGCATTTCGCAAAGATGCTCTTACTTTGCCTTTACATTCATCAAACAAATTTACAAGATGAGTCTCAGTCAGTGATTTTCTTCCTGGGAGTTTATATTTTGAGTCAAGAGCGCTCACAAATCCCTGGAAACCTTGGTCCTCCACTATGGACAGAGGCTGGAGGTCCTTCACAATCATCTCTACAAGGCATCTTGCGAGTGTTGCTGCTCTTGGGGATGCTTAAAGCATCCACACAATTATTTTTTCCAACCTGCTCCTGTGTCCTGGCCCAAGATGAGCTACACAGGTTTCATGCTTATTATACAATGAGCTAGCACCACCTGCTTTTACCCAAATATTGCTCACTTTCATGCAGTTTTTTAATGTTTTTAAAAGGACGGGCATTTTTCAACAGAAGTGCATGCATGGAAGTGTTTTTGTGTGTGTTTATTTTAATAATAGATGGTAGTACTGACCTTATGCAGTGTGAGGCCTTGTACAACCACTCCTTTAGAACTGTCCTCCCTGACTGCAAGAGGTCCTGCATTAGCCAACAAATCTCTGATCTGTTCATTGTAAACCTGTGAACACGTGCAAATACAACAAAACACTATGAAACCACACAAAGACAAAAATGTATGGTCAGGTAAAAGCTTGCAGACACAATGATACTGCAAGGTGTAGAAATCATGAATGCGTACCTGCTGCGATACCTTTACATACAAGCAGTGTAGGTTGAGAACACATTTTACAACTTAAAGTCTTCTGTATAAGTCTGACTATCCAGACTTGACACAGTGATGTTGCACAAACAAACAACGTAAGAAACAACATTCCATAAACAACAAGGAGAACAAAGCAAAGTAAAAATAAAGGTAAAAATAAAGAATCCAATACTCACTTCAAGATATGAAAATGCAACTGCAAACTCCTTCTCCTCCTTGGCGTCATCCATGCGTTTGAAGAGCTCTTTCATTGTGCGGTACATGACCCCAGGGTCATTTTGTGAACCTAACATGGTATGTGTCTTGCCTGCTCCGGTAGCACCATAGGCAAACACTGCAAGTGAAAAAGTAATTAAGAGTTACAGAAAACTCTACAAAAACAGTTTCAACATAAAGCTTGCTTAGAAAAGAGCATAACCAAACATGTAATGTGAAAAACTTGGAATGTGAGCAATGGAAGTATCAAGTATATCCAAAAGGAGGACTGAACTTACACTATTTAAAAGTCTCAAGCCAGCCTCCAATGTTTAAAATTTTTCTTCCAAGGAAGAAATTTTGTAATTGTTTTTTTTATATGTTCTTGAGCAAACACAGTTTTTCTCTGGACATTCACTGCTTTTTCATTTATTTTTGGTCCAGTTCTTCCAGCTGACAATTTTCCAAGGAATGTTTTTTGTTGTTGTTGTTGTTGTTGTTAACCCACTTAACACCGATTATATGACTCATTCATAAAAAGAGCACCTAACCCAAGGGATGAAACAGTGTTTTCTCAACACATAAGAGAGAACTTTGCACAGTTATAGATGGCATCTTTAGGCACTTTGTCATTTTGACAACACTGAGCATGTACAACCATCTGTAAAACACATTGGAGGCTGTCTCATGGTTTGGGGCTGCATTTCAGCCAGTGGTGCCGGGGATCTTGTTAAAAGTGATGGAATTATGAACGCAGAAAAGTACCATCAAATTTCAACCTACTATGCAAAACCACCTGGAAAGCATTCCATTGGCAACAGCTTCATTTTTCAGCATGACAATAATCTCAAGCCTACAGTCAATTCAGTAAAAGTATACCTGGATCTAAGAACACACAATGGAACACGATCAGTCATGGATTGGCCTCCCCAGAGTCTGGACCTCAACATTATTAAAGCAGTGTAGGATCCCCTTGACGGGGATTGATCTACCAACATCTAAAGAATGTGTTTTGAGAAGCCTGGAGAACTATTCCTGAAGACCACTTTTACTTGGTATACTGTTTTTTTTTATAAATATTTACAGATGCTTCGATAAATCACTGCAAATATTTCCCATTATATTAGCAAAGCATAAGGGAATGAGAGGTGGTTTAAGACTTATGCACAGTACAGAACTATACAAAGTAATACTTTCTCAAGCTTTAAATTCACATTAGAGAAATAAATACAATTCTTTCTTTTTTTTTTTTGGCTTAGTCAATTGCACCAAAATATATGGTAAAGAATAACACTCTGCACTCCATTTATCCAGCCCTGGAATAAAATCGTATCTTTGAAGGTCTATCCCCTTCACAGCAGTGAGGGTAATTTGTCGCTGCAGACAGATAAATAACTAGCACACTACAGAACGAGTTAATCAGCTCCACATCTTTTTATAATTGGCAGACATCATGACTAATTCAGACAGACTGTAGCTGCAGCTTGTACTCATTAATTTGTCACCTGTACAGTTGAATCCATTCATCACCCCATCCAGCACTCCTTTAGTGGTGTTCTCAAAAATGTCGACTTGTGTAGCATTCTCGTCGAAGACTAGGTCAAAAACAAACTTCAGGTCTTTGTTAGCCTTCTTATTGATGTTTCTGTTTCGTACTCTTTGTGACCCAAAGCACGACAAGTCCTCTTCTTTGGGGTCAAATATGAGCATGTGGTTATCGACGACCTGGACCACATTTCGACAGTTTTCGCGCTTTTCACTGTCATTGGCCGGCCTCACTCGAACAACAACCTTTACATGGCTGCACACATCACTCGCCATCTTGGTTTCCCTGCAAGGAATGAAGCATTACAAAACAAGACAACAAACAAATAAAATGTTAACTGGATTTCACAATCTTGAAAATATGCTGATAAAATTCAAACATGGTCTGAGGACTTTGAAGGCAGAGTTGAACTTGTTTTATGGTAAGCGAACAGCCTAAAAGTGTTTTCATACAGAATGCCACAGGAATGAGTCCTAAAAACTGGAAACACTTTAGCTTTTTTGAACTTCCAGTTCCATCGTCTCAAAGTGCAGACTAAGGTCAGGTCTCACTGTAATTTATAATATTTCTTGTCTGTTAACTACCAGACAAGCAATATGCACTCTGTGTAGAGCAAGGTTTCAACATTTGAAATCAGAGCAAGTCAAAGCTGTGCAAAGCTTGTGGTCAGAGGTCTACATACACTCATCATGACTGTTCTTTTTCTAGAGTGAAATGATTGTACAGGACACATCTTTACCTACTTAAAAAAAAACAAGAATTGGGTGCACATGTTTGAATTTATTTGGGATTTATTTGAATCCAAACAGGGTCAAACATATACATACAGGTTCAAATATATAAATACACCCCCACACTAATATTTGGTAAAATGTCCCTTAGTAAGTTGCACCTTAGATGATTTTGGTAGCCATCAACAAGCCTCTGGCATAATTTTGGCTCAATATTTGATCAATCTTCTAGGCAGAAATGGCTTTGGGTAGGCAATTCCACAAGCTTACTGTTTAGTGCTTTATCCATTCCAAAAGCAGTTTTTATGTGTGCTTGGGCTCAGTGTCCTGCTGGAACACCCAACTGTGACCATATTTCAACCATCTAACTGTTTATTTGAGATAAAGTTAAAGAATTTGGAGGTTGTCCTTGTTCTTCATTATTCTCTCCACTTTGTGTAATGTACCAGTATCACTATGAGTGAAAAAAGCCCCAGAGCATGTTGCTACCATTACCATGCTTGACGGTTGGTACAGTGTTTTTAGGATTTATTACCATGACATGAAATTACCATGGCATTCATGCACATGATGAGTCTATCTAAACCTCTGACCACAACTGTACATAAGGATACTGAAACTTTCACAAAACTAATAACAATAATCTTTAAATAAAAAAAAATAATACAACAAAAACCTACACTTGTGTTTTAAACGTTTTGGGTTAGGGACTGATACTCATGGACATTTTTCAGTGACATTAAAATAAAATAAAGATATATATCTATATATACACACACACATACATATATATCGTGGTAATCGGAGCACTAGGTGCGGTGACTGCCAAGCTAGGCGAGTGGCTCCAGCAGATCCCGGGAATAACATCGGAGGTCTCTGTCCTGGGAACAGCTAAGATACTGCGCAGGACCCCGAGCTTGAAGGATAAACCGCCCGCATAATATAATCAAATGCTGTCTAACATGTATTAACACGCAATTTTCAGGTACAGCTAGCTCAGTACTATTAAATGGAATAAACAGTCGAAGTCGAGCACACGTTACAATGTGATGACAATCCTGCCAACGTAAATACAGCAGGACTGGCCAGCCCCTGCCATCTAGCTAGCTGTAGTACAGTCACTAACAGTAAGATGGCATTGATTACTTCGTCTCCGATGCAATCTTCGGTCTTACCTTTTGTTAGTAACGACTATCGTCCATATCCCTACTAAGGCGACACTTTCAGATCAAACGCTCGGTTTAAAAGTAGCTCGAATTAAGTGAATAAACTCGCTAACCTTGTCGCTAGCACAACCGCCGCCAATATTTTCAAAAAAGCTGTCGTCTTCCTCTGTGGCATCTGATAGGTCGAGAGGGGCGCGTCACTAGGCGGGCCGTGGTGACGCACAGTGCACGCTGCGGAAGGTGGAGCTACTCCGTGGTGTGCTACGGTAAGCTACTGCCGCTTTCTGTGCATAAGCACGGTTGTCTGGCTCAACATTTGTGAAACTTGATTAAATGGACCTGACTACACCGTCGGGTCCTTTTCAGTATATTTTATTGACAGTCTCTGTAGGTATGAAGCGCGGTCATCCAACATGGTGGCATAGCAACGGTATCCTCTGCATCGCTTTATTTAGATGTAACATGTCCAGCCTCTGCTGATATCATAGCCTGTATACACGTATTACAGAGCATTAGGGTGGGCTAAACATTCAAAATTTAATAGATAATAGCTTTACAGTCATGGCCACGTCAAACACGTGCATGCCTTTTTGTATCTGCTCCATGTTCAGGCGTTTTTAGCTAGGTAGATAGCTAACCTTTACACCAAAATACTGTTTTTGTGTGGGGAGTTGCTACTAAATATCACCATAAATGATGGCACATGTTTGTTTAAGGGAACTGCTAACCTCTAACAACCTACAGATAAGTTAGTACGACCTTCCTACTCCTAGCTTGAAGGATAGCAGCTAACGTTTAGTAAACAGCAAGAAGAGGTAGGTGTGTGTGTGTGTGTGTGTGTGTGGGGGGGGTTCATGAGAAAAAAGGACCTACTTATTAAACTACACAATAATATCCGCATCAGTCTTTCCCTACAATACAACTCTTATTGTAGTTGTAGGCTATAAAATACAAAATAATCACAGGCATCTGAGGACAGACAGACAATAGTGAGGTGTGTGATAGGAATGACAGATGGGTTCAAGGTAGGGGTGGGATTACATCAGGGATCAACTCTAAGCCCCTTTTTGTTTGCAGTGGTGATGGACAGATTGACAGATGAGGTCAGGCAGTAGTCTCCATGGCCTATGATGTTTGCAGATGACGCTGTGATCTATGGTAAGAGTAGGGAACAGGTGGAAGAGAGCCTGGAGAGGTGGAGGTATGGTCTAGAGAAAAGAGGAATGAAAGTCAGGTGAAGCAAGACAGATTACGTGTGTGAATGAGAGGGAAACAGGTGTAACAGTGAAGCAGCAAAGGACAGAGTTAGTGAAGATAGATGAGTTTCAATACCTGGGTCAGCAAATCAAGGCAATAGAAAGTGCACAAGAGAGGTGAAGAATAGAGTCCCGGCAGGCAAGTGTCAGCAGAGCAAATGGCCTACCACCTACATAAAAAGGGAAAAAACTGTAAATAGAAACTATTGAGATAACTTCATGTCTTATGGCTGAAGCTGAAATGGGGACGTCATTTGCCTGGAGGAGTTTACTCGTGCTAACATGGTGTCATGTAGTTTAGATACCTGCTAATGAAGCTCATTGCAATAATAATAATAATAATAATAATAATAATAATAATAATAACAATAATAGGTGTTTTCCTAGGTCCACAAGATAAAAAAGCGCCGTCAATTGACAATAAAAAGAAATATTGCTGTGAGATGGTATACAGGTTTTTCACACACATGAATTCACATGTGTCTGAACCACTGCTGTAAAGTATGTATAGACGTGTATAGAATGCTTCACAATATTACTGCAATCATGAACTGAGAATCATGGCCACATCTTTAAATATATTCAAAATGAAGTGTGTTATTGGAAAGGTTTAGTCAGTCAACAGTTTTTGCATCTGCCTTGAATTTAGAACCGTAATGTTTTCCTCTTCCAAGTAACGTAAGATAGCTTTTAATTCATAGTTTTGTATTGTTCCTGTTCCCACCTGTTTGGTCTCAGTGCAGCTGTTAAACTGGATAAACCCCGGAGTATACTATAAGCTTCTCCAGAGCACAGCTTCATGATGATGGAGTGTCAACTTTAAAATAGTACTACACACCAAGTTCCTCTTGATTAGCTTAACCTTCCATCTTTCTTCTCATCATGTAACTTTGCTAATTTACTTCTCCACAGATCATTATAACGATCATGATTTTCCACATGACTGTCCGCTCTTACCCAATGATGCGAAAAACACATCTGGCTGCGCGGAGAGCATGGAGAAGGCTAAGGCCGAGATTGAACTCCTGTTTCGTTGGTGCATCTTCTGGTCCAGGTCATGAGGACAGATCCGAAGACCCGTCTGCTGTTTCAGCTGAAAAGCCTCCTCACATGCCTGTCATGTTGAAAGAGGTACTTCAATACTTAGACATTCAACCAGCTCAGGTACAATTTTTGGTGTCCTTAATAAAGTTCATGTCTGTTTGTTTAACCATTCTTTTAGAAATATGTCAAATATTCATTCGGACAAAATGAGGGCTTTAGGCGGGCATTCAGGTAGCAGTGGGTTAACTTTTTACTTGTGTTTATTAACATTATTTCCAATTGAACCTTTTTACCTGGTGTATTTCCATATTAAAAAGGCCCTGGAATGTGCTCAGACTGTAGGCAAATCTGACGCAGGACTAAATTGAATCTCCAGACTGACTGCCGACAATATTTGCAAGTGATTAGATCATATTTGTGTTTTCAGGGATTGTTATCCGGTCTGCCTCGGTTGCTGTGGTAATAGCATAGGCATGCAAACTCATACTGAGAGGTGTTTCTCATGTCCCCAAATTTTGATTTTCTTATGTGTGTCAGAGCTTTTGAAAGCAAGTTATTGGCAGGCTGTTGCGTGCATTGTGTCGGCTACTGAGGTTTACAAAAAGGTCTCTTCTCATTGTGATTTGAGGATTGAAATGACCTGTTTCCTGATTAATCATCCTCTTCACAAAGGTGTTTGTTGCTAAGGTAAAATTCTGTTCACACACTACATAACAACTTGTTGTTATAAAGGCATTCATGAGTTGGACAGGGTGGCAGTATCTTGGCTTTCACTTAATGTATGTACTACCAGGACAGATGGGCATGAGTCAAAAGCCTTCTGGCGTGGCAGGCAGGAAAGGAGGGAAAAGTAATGGCCCCCTCCACCCCTCAGATAATGGATGGTCAAGGCAGGTGGGGGCCATGGGTCAACAACTTAGTCAGGAATTGCGCCACTGTAAGTCTGTTGGCAGGACACAGGGTGCTGCATCGCTCCTGCCTGAACTTTAGCACCTCTAAACTCCTCCGCTACCCGCCCATGTGCCAACTGTCCCAAGACAGCTTGCCAATCAGATGCTATTAAAAACAGTTTGATAGATTTTATTTTTTTTTGTACAGTATGTGCTGTAGACCTCACTTGGTGTGACGTTCTGTGGAAATGATGTGTGATTACCTTCAGAAGTCTTTCTTTAGTGTTCCTTCACTGCAGATGTTTGTTCTTTCATGTGAGAACATAGTGTTACAAATGAACTTGGTCTTTATCTACAGCAATGTTACAACCTTATCGTGGTGCTGACTCATAGTCATTCGTATTCATATATCTACAGGGCTAAATATAACTGCATAACTACAAAAATATAACTATAACTTGTCAGGGAATCAAATGTGAATTCTGACATGGCTCTGACAGAGCTGCCATTTAAGTGCTTAAATTTGTAGTGGGCGTGTGGTGTTGTCAGTAACAGATCAGTTGCTTTGAGGAGGAAAACCTGCCCTTAATTGCAGACAAATGTCCAAACGATTAAAGATTAAATGGGCTTTATAAAAATAATCACTAATATGTAATTGCTCTTGTTGGCTGAAGAAGAGTTTGTATGAATGGAGGACTTACACGATGATGGGTGTCAGAGCAAATACTGCAGTTAAACTGAAGTGTGTAAATGGAGGCTTTCAGTGCCCTGCTGCCTCCCACACAGGACGTCTGGCTGTAAATCTGTATGCAGGTATCTAATTTGCAGTGGTAGCCTGCGCTCTATTTTCTCAGTTTTACAAATGGCCATCATGCTTGTTGGGTCTTGATTGATAGTTTGTCATATTTCTTGTCTGAAATTGTATCCTTGCTTAATGAAGAACACTCTATCTCACCATGAATTGCCTTCAAAGCCCCATATGATGGCTTTTCTTCCTTGGTTTAATGCAGGTCTGTGTGAAACAGCTTGCTGGGACAGGACTAAACCTAAGGTGATATTTTCTTTTCTCTGCCTTTTTAACTATTTTGTTATAGGGATATTTAAATTGGTGTGTCAGGCCTCCACTTTGATATAGACTGAAATATCTCAGTAGATAGATTATTTGTGTACACTAAGGATAAATTAAAATGGCCTTTAACAAATGTTAATTCTGTTATTTGATTTTTTTTTTTCACCAGAGAAATCTGAAATATGGTATGTGATGTATCTGAGGGATGTGATGGCCAGGGAAAACAAGATTGTTAAGCTGTGGCTATGTAGCCAACGGTTAACGTAAGTTAACATTTTAACTGTTAGGTTAAAGATTTCAGTTGTATTTTTTTTATGTATTTATTTAAAGTTAGGTAGGGCACTCTAGATGGCCTGACAGCAAGCTATAGCGATAGCCTTAGCCTTAGCTATTAGCTCGTATTAGCTTTGGTCAGTTATTTGGTCAATGTTTTAAAGGCCCTACCTAGTTGAATAGATAGAGACCATGACTTTAACTACATATATGGAGCTACCAGTCAGATTTAATAACAGCTGGTTAAAAGGTTTAATGACTTTATCCAAAGTTGACTTTAAAAAGTTTTTATATTCGCACAAGTTCCTTGACTTTATTTATCACTTCCAGTGGCGCCAATCAACATCATTGGCTCAACCCAGCAAAACATTTGAACAATGCCATGCCATGTTAATTTGCATTATGAATGCAGCAAGCTAAGAAAAACCTTTGCACTGAACCATGCACCGTGTGTGCATGGTTCAGTGCAACAAAAAAATGGGACTGTATGTTTCCCGATTTGGCTGTTAACTGGCTCTTTGGGGTGCAGGGCTGGGATATATGTGTTCAGTATTCTTTGAGTGTTTTTGTTTCTCCCATATAATGTTTCTGACGTAATTAGACACGATGGTCAGCTGATATGAAGTACTTTATTTATCCCATATTTGAGTTGATTTGAATTGGAGCCTGCTCATTCCCTTGTTGTATACAGAATTTGTATTTGTGTTTTCTAGTTTAGCCTGTTGTCATGGACGCCCAGGTACTTGTACTCCTCCACCACATCAACATCCTGTCAAATTCACCCACTAGTGCTCTGTACTCCTCCTGCCCTTCACTAATACATCCAACCACTGCAGAATCATCAGAGTGTTTCTGTAGGTGACATGACCTGGAGTTGTACTGAAAGTCTGAGGTGTAGGAGATAACACAGTCCCTTATGGAGCTCCTGCACAGCACCAAATCAGACAGAGCACTGTCCAGTGTCACATACCTACCTGTCTGTCAGGCAGTAATCCATGAGATGGTGGACAAGTTCACTTGCTTGCTGACTTTTTCCATTTCCTCCCTGAGAAGCAGCAGCTGGATCATGTTAAATGGATGTGAAAATTCAAAGACAATGATTCTCACAGTGCAGCTGTTAATATCTACGGAAGTGCAGTCTCTCTAGAATGTAGATGATTACATCATCCACTCCCAGATTATGTTGATTTGTTAACTGCAGAGGGTCTCCCTGTGGTCTCAGGTGGGCTAAGACTAGTCTCTCCAGCACCTTGATCATCATTGGTGCTCATTAAGTTCTGATGGTTTGGACTACAGGAACCAGACAGGAAATATTTTACAACACTTGTACTTTCCTCTACTTCAGACTCAGGTTGTAAATGTGACTCAGGATCACAGACAACTGCACAGGTCAACTGAACCTAGGTGCTGTTACTATCGGGTTTCGCTCCTTTTCCATTATGTACTTTCTGCAGCTGATGCCTAACCTGCCCAGAAGAAGGGCAAAATCACTGACAGTGGTGGGGGGGATGTGGAGGCCAGTGATTTTCTTCCTTCCACTCGAAACATCCCTCGTGCTTTTCTGCTCAAGTTTAGCCTTCAGCTTCCTCTTGTTCCTCCTACTGCACCCTCCGGAGTACTTACTAAGATCTGAAAGTTATAAGAATGCAGTATTGCAACTTTCGGCATGGAGGATTATATTTGCCATGTGCATCTTTACCTTCAAAACGCTTTTCTGTTAGCTTACTGCATATGTTTCTTTTCTGTTGCTTTGTTTTCTGCTGATAAGCTATTGCGCGGGACGTATACCAATCTGATGTTGCCGATGCAGTGGGCGGGGCATAGTCTGTTATCTTCTGACTACAGAGACAGAGAGAGGTAGCGGTGTCACAGGCTAAATTATTTACTTCATTTTTGTACAGTTTTCTTAGTGTTTCCTACTTTAGAGTCACAGATTTGTTTATTTTTTTTAAATGTGTAACTGACTCGACAATTCGGCACTAAGAACACCCCTAACTGCGATTGCGGTATTGTTCCTGAGACGGCGCTGAGTGAGTTTATCATGGCAATTTGCAATCATAGAGATTCTGGCAGCTAAGAGTTGGGAATGACTGCTCAGATTTTTCATGAGACGCCGATGAGAGCTGGAGTGACTCAACTCCACTGTGTGCAGACAGAGATGGAGTTGTATTTTATTTAATTAAAACAAATGTACTCATTTTTAAACTTTTCTTTGTTACAGTGCTTTCACGTGGTTAAAAAAAAGTTTAAAAGGATGGAGTTGTACACTTGCGCAGGCTATCTGTTTGCGTAGGGGCCGTCCTCTAGAATAGATTAATGAGCCATCAGCTGAGAGTCCAGGAGAAAAACCCTGAGCTGCTGTAGGAGGAGAAACGAGCTGCCTACTCTTAGATGTCAGCCTCAACACACTCCCCCTTGTGGAATTAACGAGGCCATGTTAACCTTGCCTCAATATCAGTCCTTCAGCAATCAATTAAATATTGAGCACCATTTCACAACAAAATAACTCTAAATCGCATAACATTATTCTTTTGTCATCTATAGCAAGGGTCAAATATCAAACTGTATCAAACGTGTTGGGATTTAGGTGGTGGTGGGTTTAGGTTAACACAATTATCATCCTATTGACAGTTTCTGTTCAGCTGTAACATGGCTGTAGTACTAATACTCCTACAACTTTACAAATCCAAGGCAGCAGCAATAAGTAAAAATAATCAATATAAAAACTTTGATTAAGTGTCCCAAAGAAGTGCATTAAGCCATTCTGGGTAACTGTAAAGAAGAGCAGAGAGCAGGTGGCCACCGATGTGGTGCTTGCGATCCATAAATAGCGCAGATTAGGCTAGACTCATGACGACAATAGAAATGTAGCACAAAAATACAACAAAACAGGCAAACCACAGGTGTTGTGGCTGTTAAGTTGCTGAATCGTTGCAGACTTTGTTGAGTGCTGCGTTTTTCACTTTGTTATTTGGGTTATTGAGCTTGCTAGAATTCGGACACATGAAGAGGCAATCCTTTCTGGGAAAGGTGACCACAAAACACTGCCAGCTGTTTCTTATGAATGGTAAAATGGTAAATGGCCTTTATTTGTATAGTGCTTTTACTAGTCCCTAAGGACCCCAAAGCGCTTTACACATCCAGTCATCCACCCATTCACACACACATTCACACACTGGTGATGGCAGCTACATTGTATCCACAGCCACCCTGACAGAGGCGAGGCTGCCGGACACTGGTGCCACCGGGCCCTCTGACCACCACCAGTAGGCAACAGGTGAAGTGTCTTGCCCAAGGACACAACAACTGAGACTGTCCAAGCCGGGGCTCGAACCGGCAACCTTCCGATTACAAGGCGAACTCCCAACTCTTGGGCCACGATCGCCCCTGAAGAACAACAGAACACAGAAAAAAATATAGCGTGCCCCTGTGTGATTAAAAACAAGCTGTTAAATGACATTTAACAGCATTAATTTAACTTAATTTAATTTATAATTTTTAAACCAGATGGCATTTAGAATTTGCACTGAGCAGCCTTAAGAATAATAACTACCTGCTTAATACTGTGTATGTCCCAAGTCTTGCTGCCAAAAACACCTCCAATCTGTTGGGGCATGGACACAGCACCTCTGGGGTATCTTGCGGTGTCTGGCAGTGGGACATTGGCAGTGAATGCTCTAAAACACATTAAGTGAATGTGTTTTAGAGCATCCCTTGGATGCTAAGTCAGATCGCAATCTGAATTTGGATCCTGGGCTCTTTGTCGAGTTCTTTAAATCAAGTCCTGTGCAGTTTTTGCAGTATGCTTGGGGGAGGGGGCGTTCCCATCAGGGAGTGGCATGATTGTATGTGCCCAAACAAACATCTGCAAAAATGCAAGGACTCTTATAATGATAAACACTATTAATACACCTCACCTGTTAGTAGTTTTTTAATTATCTGTGGCTGATCTGTATATACTTTATTGTAGTTTAAGGTAATGATAGATCACAATCCTTTTTTTTTTACTAGGTACTGAGTGTACCAGCTTAGAAAGAAGGGCATAGTTGAGGCTAATATGATCTTGTCTCGCTAAATTAGTTTAAAGTCTTGCAGATGAATTCTGGACCTCCTTAGGGAAAAAGAGAAATCCCCATGTGGACAAATCCACAGTACAGAGAGTACAGTTTACTTTAAAACTAATATGAAATCTCTCTTTCGATTTCTTTTTTAAATATATCCAGTATATCCAGTCCATTGTCAAGGTGAACTGCTGTTGTCAACACAAGCATACAAGCAAGGGGTAATATGATCTTGTTAAAACCATTGAAGTTGCTGTTGCAGTCAACATAAATATGAAGTACACCAAGTCAGACAAGTTAGACGGTGAAAATGTTGTTGTTTTTTTTAAATTTTGTTTTGTTTTTGTAACTAGCCTTAGAACACAGTTGGGACATGCAAAACATATTATTAAAGGTTCATTAATTTTATAAAAGACTTTGACTAGTAGTTAGCTCAAGACATTGCTTGACTTTAGTCAGAAGTTCATTTTATCAGTATCCCTGCAGTTTTGTCTTTTTTTTTTTTTTTTTTTTTAGCTTATCACTTTCTATAGTTGGGTGTGTATTAATCTGCGAGCACTTGTGCCCATTTAGTCATTCATTTAAAAACAACATCAACAAAGTCAGCTTACCATTTTATCTGTACTTAATTTGCTGCCACAGTGTCTTCTGGGTCATGCTGGTGTTCTTTTTTCTTTTTTTTCTCCTTTACACTCCTTTTTTGGAAGCACTGAGTAGTGAAAGACGAGGCTGGTAAATAATTGATCCTCGTAATTAAACACTCCAGCCAGGGATGCTGGGGCTGATTGACGGCCAGATATTAGGCCCTTGTCTCGTAAGGTTGCAAGTTTAGTCTGAGGTTATCAGTGGCCAGAAGAGTCTTTCTCCCTCCCTGCCTCATTACTTTCATGAGTAGAACATTTCATAGTGGAGTGGTGGGTGGGGGTGTGGTGTGAAGACAGTCTGGGACTTCATTAGCCAAATGGGGTGCCTCAGTCTACAGAGCGCCAAATCGTTCAGCCTTGCTGAGCAGACAACCCCTTTGTGGGTGCCGCACCGCACTGTCCTGTAGACATGTTTTCGTCCTTTCATCTTACACATTCTTCAGCCGCCAGTTCACTTTAACAACAATAAACAAACAAATAAAGAAGACTCTTTAGTGTGCCTCGCTGTTACAGCTTAACTAATGAAACCTTCCCCCTCCCAACTTCCAAAATCTAAGTGCTCTTTTTTTTCCAGTTTTGCTGCATCGCTTACAAAACTATCTTACAGTTTTTGGCACACTATGCTCCTGAATCTGAACACTCCCTTCGAAGTGAAAATTTTCCTAGTTGTTGGACCTTATTATTATTTGACTGGCTTTACCACGGTAAGACAATTTAAACTGCGCGTGTGCATGTATGTGTGGATACAAGTGGGTGAAGGGAAAGGGGAGAGGCAGAAGGTGTGTGAGAGAAATCTTCCAACAACTCACGCACACGTAACATCGCAGAACAGCAGCATAAATCGAAGGGGAGTGCTCTGCTACAACATCAATTCCTGAGTTGTATTTGCATATAGTTTTAATAACAATTATTGACACTGTATAACTCACACGAATCAAATGTTGTTAAACTTGGCAAAAATACACTGGAAACTCTCCTTCATGTCGAATTGAAGCTATTATAGCAGGTTTTATTGCAATATTTACATTTGTTCCTGGTGTGTGAGTGTGGGTATGCAAATCAGATACATGCCCTGTGGACAGCTGGATTGAGATGACTCATTCCTGCAACACATCTTCATATGGTGTTTGTGTGAGGTCCAAGTACATTATCTGAATGGTCTTTCTTTTAAATATGTTCAGCATGAATCTATAATCTATTATTATAGCTTGCCTTTGGTTAGCTCATTTATCTTTTCTTTGTTGACTGTGATTTTTTTTTTTTGAATCTGTCTTAAATGAAGTTGTTCCCGTCGTTTTTATTTTGTAAGGGCTTCAAAATGTGCAGACATAATTCCTGTAATTTGGACAAACTATTTTGAACCCTAAATGGGGTAATTCTACTCTTCACCTGAAAGCTGATAGTTAAGACAGTAGTTGTAGAATCCCCTCTGTTAGTATTATTAGCCTAGGTCATGTGGCCTATTCAAACTGAGGATGATTTAAATCAGCTTTCTTTGTGTACTCCTTTACTGATCTTCCTCTGCATGTGTTCCTGCATTTAAATGAGCTTTATTAAACTACTGTTGTGCCTTTTCTGATAAAAGTCAGTTGCAGTGACCTTATCTGTGTAACTAACATTATCTATATTCCCACAGCATCCAGATGAAGTGCTGTTGTTCTCAGCTGGAGTGCTCCTACTCCTCGCAAACCCTGTTCCCTGACTAATTTGGCAGGGAAGACCATGTCCGCTCGACACTACATGACACTACAGACCTAAACCAGTAGCAGAGGTTTCCCACTTATGCTCACACAACTTCCCCGCCACATCTACCTCCACAGTTTTAAAAATACCTACTTAATGAACACAACAGCGAGCACATTTCAAATATTTGTAGGAAGGCATTTCTGAGGACTACTGCATCAGTTCGAACATCAAGTCCCACAAGTCTCGCCCTGTCCTCTTGACATTGGGCAACTTCTAAATTTAATGCTTTAGAGGCCAGTTATGCTTTCCCCTCACCTTTTGCTGATGTGTACCCGAAGGAAATGTATTTACACTGGCACCACACCCAGTTGTAGTGAATCGCAGCATCCCTATATTAGAGATGGACCGATCCGATATTACGTATCGGTATCGGTCCGATACTGACGTAAATTACTGGATCGGATATCGGAGAGAAATAAAAAATGTAATCCGATCCATTAAATATCAAAAAAGCACCTCACAAAACTTGCGACATGGCGTAACTCTGCTCATAACCGTAGCACGTCGCAGCAGTATGCGTCACGTGATAGAGCGGCTGTGTGTATTTGTAGCCTCGCTAGCAAACCGGCATTTCATCTCCGATGAAGTTATCCCAGAGAGAAGTAAAGCAAGTGTGTAAGTTCATCTCTGAATGTTTGTAAAGCATTCCCGCGTTAAGCTTAACAACCGATATATGGAGTGACTGCCTCTTCTCTCTCCCTCCCTCTCCTGCTGCTACTTCAATCGTGAAACTGCTTAATGATCAGCTGATCGACTTTTCTGTCGCGAGTCCATCTCTCTTGTTTGTTTATTGCCCTATTTGCGCCGGAAAGAGGAAACCAGCGGCTGAACAACAGCAGCAAGTTTAACCTTGATAATCTGTTGTTAGAATTTATTTAATATTACTTTCTACACCAGGATCCTTTTCTACGTAGCTGATGCTGGTAACTGTGCAGGGGTGGATCTAGCAAAGTTTAGCCAGGGGGGCCGATAGGGCATGAACAGGGAAAAGGGGGCACAAAGACATACTTTTCTTTCTTATTCTCATTTAAAATGTCTAGCTTTTAATAAATAATTATCCGAATCTTACACCCAAAGTTTTAATCTGATGTAAAATGTATAGAAGTCCATTACTGTATATAGTAACTGTTAAGTCTAATATACCCTAGTAAGCTATAGTACTTTTTCCTTTGGGAAGATACCATCTGTGCAGTCTGCAATTCTGTTGAATTGCAGACAAGAAAGATGTTGAATCTATTTAATTATTATTCAAAATAAATTGATTTCTGTGCATTTTTTTCACACTGCATCAAATTAAAGTTGATTACGTCAATTAAGCATCATGAGGTGGAGGGTGGTTCCCTATTTTTTTTAATTTATTTTTTTTGCTGGGAGTTTTAGAACCCTATTAGTTAGGGTGCTTACTCTTTAAAATACCAGAATAGGGAGGATGGAGTAGGTTTAAGTTTATTAGATTGATCAGTTTTGCTGAACTATGAAATATTTTGGGTGCAGTGTATTTTTTGCATACAGGTATAACAGAATAGCTTTAGTGTTTTTTGATTTTTTTTTTAACTTGAGTGTGAACTTAGTTTTATTGATTAAAAAACACACTATATCGGATTAATATCGGTATCGGCAGATATCCAAATTTATGATATTGGTATCGGACATAAAAAAGTGGTATCGTGCCATCTCTACCCTATATCAGCAGCAGCATACACGTACCCTCTGGGCAGCTTATGGTTTGTGATGCTGACCACTACCCCCCAAAAGACTTACATGCCTCAGATTTAAAGCATCCATCCATTTTCTTAACTGCTTGTCCAGTTCAGGGTTGCGGGGGTGCTGGATCGTATCCCAGCTGTCACAGAACCAAAGGTGGGATACACCCTGGACTAACTTTGGGAGAAGAAACTCCATACACGCCCCAGTCAGCCAGTGGATTTGAACTCAGGACTTTCTTACTGTGCTAACCACTGCGCCACTGTTCTACCTTCTCTTTCTTTTCTTTTTACCTTGTTATTTCTTCACTAACCCAATGAGGTGGGGACAGGAACCCCAGTCTGCTTCTAGCTTTTGGTGTCACCCACTGGGCACATCACGCTCTGCGGAAAGGTGGGGAGTTTGACTGCAGCAGTACACCTGTCAAACTGTAATGCATGCATTATAAGGCAAGCTCAGGGAGGACAGTAACCTCCCATGGGGCAGAAGGGCAAAAGCTCACCCAGAACTTTGGCCATTTATATCCATATGCTTAGACAGTTTGACCGTATAGACAGCAAAATAATTAAAATTTGTCAGGCGTGAAGTGTTATTACCATGATAGAGTGGTTTCAGATATCTGATTTGGATGAATCTGTAAAACAGTCACTAAAAATCGCCACAGAATAACCAGAAATGGAGATGAGATCAATACAGCAACATGTTATTGAGCATATTCATCCAGTTCACAAGACTAAGGTCGGAATGAGCCGGCATGTTGTTGAGCGTGTTGTTGCTACTTATTCGTTTAGGCTTAATGCACCATCCCAAACAGAATAATGGTGAATTGATAATGAATTAATACAGATTGTCCAGTCACATGTGTTGTCACTTTTTCAGGGTAATGCATTGAAATGTGTTGTCACTTTTTAATAAGCACGGAAGGTACCAAACATTGGTGGACAGATTATAGTAGCAGTCGTGGAACAGCCCAGGGCAACTTTATCAAAAATCTGTGTGTTGCACTATGAAGCTTCCTTCTAAAGCTTTCCATCAAGCTACCTCCACTGCCCTCCTCCACCCTATTACCTAGTTCCTTTTATTTCATACATTGTCAACCCAGTCTTGAAACTACAGTAAGCATCTTCATAAACGCCTCTAGATGTCTTTTCCCTATTACCAAGCCTGCCACCATGTAGCCTTCATTTAGCTCAATTCTTCCTTGCACTCCCTAATGGACTTGGCCCTGTTCTTCTTTTGTCTTCCTTTAGTGCTAGGAAATTCACCTTCAGGAGAGATAGCCATCTTTCCTGATGCTTCTTTACATTTTGTGAATATAGTTAAGATGATTTCACCCCCTCTTTTCAGTTCCACTCGTGTTTACTCTTGGGCTTTATGCAGTTTGCATTGTTTCCTTAGCACACTGCATTGACGGTGGTGTCACACTTAAGAAAAATCTTTCAGAGCAGGCACCAATGAAGCACATAATCATTTTGAATAGATCCAGGGCATCAGATTTGACCTTATTTCGCATTTCCTTTCAAAACACAGATTTACAGTTTCTGTTTTTTATAGGGTTTTTTTGTATTTACCATCCAGCAGAAGTTAGCAGTCTGTTCTTTGTATTTTAAATCAGACTGATATATAGTCTACAAATATTAAGGGCCAATACTGGCCTATCACATATACTGTAAATATATCAGCTTTAGCAGATAGCTTCGTTGCTATTATTAAAATTTAATCAGAAAAAGATGTTTGGAATGGTAAATGGTAAATGGCCTGCATTTGTATAGCGCTTTTCTAGTCCATAGGACCCCAAAGCGCTTTACACTACATTCAGTCATTCACCCATTCACACACACATTCACACACTGGCGATGGCAAGCTACATTGTAGCCACAGCTGCCCTGGGGCGCACTGACAGAGGCGAGGCTGCCGGATACAGGCGCCACCGGGCCCTCTGACCGGAATGTTTGTGCATGTGTGTTTGTATATCTTAGAAGACATTTTACTGCTTAACAATCAGTGTTTATGGGCAACATTCCCCAGAATCTAGGAGAATGACCTCTAAAGAAGCTTGTCAGAGTAGGATTGAAAACTGTTTCCATTTTCAGTTGAGTTGATTCTGACAAGAAAAAGAAGACATCTTTTTTTTCAGCTCAGACTGCCAGTGTTTAGTCTCAGTGACACATGTACAGATAGACTGACACACAAGGCGAGCACACTCAAAGGGAGGCGTGTTTCTGTCGATACTTTAGACCAGGGTTTGCCCCTCCTCTTCAGCCCACACTCAGTGATGATTTATATTACTTGTCATGGTTATCTTTCCACAACCTATTTATAGATGTTGTAGGTACCTAAATTTAGCCATAACATTGGCACTGTCTATTGCCATGGCTTTTTAGTTAATAATAGCCGATAATTTTTTGCTTACTCCAGTATCAATAACAGATTTGCTGCTGATACTAAAGGTACACAATACTCTGCTTTGTGATTTCTTGTCTAAAGTGCAGCACAATGGCAGTATCTTACATATAGACTTGGTATAGCTGGTATATCTCATTCACAGATTCTTAGTACTGGAGAAGTCCAAACTGGTCTGATTTTTATGAAATTGGTTTACATATTTTTAGTATATGCAGGTAAGGATCTATAAGCTCATGCAATGATAGGATGTCTGTTCTCAATTCACAAGAACTGCTATTGCAAGAGGATTGGTCTGATTGCAATGTTCACAAAATGGATGTAGCCCTCACCCATCTCTATATGAATACCATGATTAGGTTTATTTATTCCATTTTGTGCACAAAACCATTACAGTTACTATTTGGCGATCCTGATTTTGAAAACGGAGATTTTCCGTTTTCGTTTTAAAAAATAATCCCGTCCACACGTAAACGCAGAAATGAAGGAAAACGATGCTAGTAACATGCCAAAGCAGCAGGTGGCGATATATTCCTAACCGTGTAGAAATGTTGGCCAATCAGAAGTCTAGAAGTCTCGGTGGGAAATAGTAAACAAGGATGGGGCATAGAAGCAGAACTGAGTCGTATGTGTGGAGGGACAGTAACTGTGTGTGTATATGTAAGCATTTAAACACTGCAGAGAGTACAATTAACAGTAACAGTATTGTAGAAATTCATTTCACCGAAACAATAATGTGGCGCAGTGTGACGTCAAAAAATGCGCACACCTTTGACGCTGCGTTTTCTCCGTTTTTCTCGTCCACACGTAAATGCAAAAACGCCGTTTTCAAAAATATCCACCCTGGACGGAGTTTTAAAAAATCTCAGTTTTCAGTGACCGAAAACGCCGTTTACGTGTGGACGAAAGGTGCAAACGCATAGAAAAATCTGCGTTTTCAAAAATACCCGGGTACATGTGGACGTAGCCTAAATGTCTCCTGCATCACTGAGAGTGAATTCTCAATGCATTTGTGTTTTTGAATCACATTTTGTTTAAGCTGTGTATTGGATCAAGGCTCAATTTTCAATCTGTTGTGATGACACCTATGTGTAAATACTAGGGGTGCAACAATACACAAAATTCACGGTTCGGTTCGGTTCGATACTTTGGTGTCACGGTTCGATATTTTTTCGATACAAAAAAAATGTTCATGCCTTTTTAATTTGTCATTTATTAAAATTATAAATATATATTTTTACTCAAAAGTACAGTTTTTAAATTTAATGTTGCTGAAACAACAAAGTAATAAAAAATATATATATATATATGATTGAGGAATCACTCATCTTTGGAAAAGAGAGTTTATTACAGAGAAATGTCTCTTTCCAAAATAAAAGCTATACTATACGCTTCTTCTGGGGTATATTCTCAGCAGCATATTAAACATATCAGGTCCCCATAAGGAGACTCATGTGCTAACGGCTGTCTAAATGACTCGGGTAAAGTTTGTAGCATGCGTGCTTGTTGTTTTTGTCTGCTTCCACTTGTCTTTGCACTAGGATGATGTCGGTGTAAATGTGCAGTCATATTCGTTTTGTTCCCACTAGTGCTGTCAGCGTTAATCTCGTTGAAATGACGTTAACGCCACAACACGGCAAATCGCCGTTAACAAGCTATCGCGGATCGCCCCGTGCATGGGGCTGGACGGCCAACACGTTAACGAGCTAACTGCACTAACACACTAGTTCCCACCAATGTAATTGAGCATTGCGTGGCACATCCAACATACTGTTTTACTTTAGTCCATGACGCGCTTACCTTCAGGGTCATACGTCACATGAAAACCAAAATAATTCCAAACGCCACATCTGATTGAGGGTGGGGGAGGTTCAATTTGCCATGTTGCAAGGAGAGCTTAACTTCTGTCTCGCTAGCTTGCCCTGCGCTCAGTGAATCTGCGTTTGACTACTCCGCCTAGGCTGCACTGTCGAGCGGAGATCCACTGAGCGCTCAACACAGACAGCATCGTCAGAAGGAAAGTTGATAAAATAAATTACAAATTTTGTATTGTTCGATACATATGCATACCGAACCGAAAGCACTGTATCGAACGGTTCAATATCGATATGAGTATCGTTGCATCCCTAGTGAATACACATGCTAAATTCTGATTTTTATGAGCACAGGGAAATGTTCGTCATCAGCAGATAGATATGGGTATAACTTATCTCCAGGATTTCTGAAGGTCTTTCAGAGTTTTTCGTTGGCTACCTTTTCACTCTTTCTGTTTTATCATTTTCAGAGGAGTGTTTTTTTTGTTGTTGTTGTTGTTGTTGTTGTTTTTTGTTAAGCCACTTAACACTAACCTGTGAATCATTCAAGCATAGAAAACGTGCCTAACTCAAGTGATGAATCAATGTTGTGTCTACGCATAACAGACAACTTAGCAAAACAGTTTTAATTTGTGTCTTTAGGCACTTTCTTGCTGGTGACCTGTCTCAAAAAACAAAACAAAGAACAACAAAACCAAATGAAAAAACCCAATTTGTTCCCATTTCCTTATTTGAATCAAGGAAAAATGCCAAATACATCAGTTTGAAAGGCTTAAAATGTAGTATTTTTACACCTACATGATGATTCCCAAAGAGCTATTAGCTGAAAACCTGCCATATCTCAGCGTGTTGTGCAGTGTGTCCTTTAAAAAATGAAAAAAGTGGACAAGTAGAGGACAAACAAAGAAGTGGTAGACCTAAAAAACTACCTACAGCAGATGAAGAGTATCTGAAACTCATGATCTTAAGAAGCAGGAAAAAATCTGGAAAAGACCTAGCTGGACCTTCAAGTGATCCATCTGTAAAAGTAAAAGAGTAGCTGTAAGTCATTCCTAAAGCCTCCCCAGAGCCTGGACCTCATTACTGAAGCTTTTTGGGATCAAATTGAGAGAGAATTGAACAAAAGGCAGCCGACATCCAAAGATCTCAAACTTTCAAACAAACATTGTATTTTCCTAGTGAAATATAAAGAAGTGAGAGGTGGCTCAAGAGTTTTGCACACTCATAAAATAAATGAATAGCAACAAAATTTGTTGATAAAACTGTGTAATTATATAGAGATATAGCCCTCTTGGATATTTAGATAACAGCTGAGTTGTGACAATGTGTTTTACACATTACAACCCTCTTGCCCCTCTTTTTTTCAACCCAAAACTGACCTGCCAGACTGTGAGAAGCTTTAATTTAATTATTATGAACACTCTCTCCCATAGCTACATGGCACCGAAGTAAGGCCATAGTCTGTGTAGACTGTAAGCCTGTTTTGTATGGAGCCTCTCTGCTAAGTGTGTAGAAGAATAAGTAGTTGGCTAGAGAATTAACAGTTTCTGTTAACTTAACTAATAGAAACACATCTCCTTATGTATGATTTTGCACTGTTTTACTGAAGTAATTTTTTAAACACTAGCTTGAGCTTGTTATGTTCAGTTTTGACCCACAATGTTGTTCTCACTAATTTGCATAAGACCTGCCATAAATTTAATGTAAAAATGAATCTTACCAGCTGAGAAAATGTTGCTCAGTAAATCTCCAACCTGCAGGGAAAAAAAAAACAAAAAACAGACAGTTTGGCTGGGGGTGAGGTGGGGGGTGGAGAGTGATGACTCATGCACGCAGTAGAGGTCCCTCCCTTTCCACTTTTTTCAGTGTCCAATCATTTTTTTCACAGCTGTCACTCACTGCCTCCAAATCAAATCCTCACAATGCCTTATGTACTTTATTTGCAAGGTCTAGAACATTTGAGGTAAGAAACAATGCAGCTCACATCATTTTATTACACAGATTGTAGCATGATAATATGATTGTTCTGAAATACACGTAATAGTCCTGTGAATCCTGGACATGTTGTTTATGTTGTGCCAACAAAATTTGACTCAAAAATCCATAAATAAATTTCCTTGTGCTTCAGGATGAAAGTTTAAATTGCTACTTCATAAACATAGACATGTTTATATAAAACTATGTTTTGATTTGAAAAACACTGGGAAAAAAGCTATATTAATTTGCCATTTTTAAAATTTAATTGCTTTCAGATTACTTCTTCAAAACATAAGCAGCATATAACCCAACAGAGAGACTAATCGCTGCACCGGGTTGCCCACGTACAGTAAATATTGAGTTATTGTCTCATAGTTTGAGAGAAGATACAAGTGTCTGCTATCCCCATTTCTCCAGAGAGCTACCCAGCACAACTGTAGTGTAAGAGCCAGTCTCGGGACTCCTTGAAGTGAGCGGATGCTTGACATGTGCTTTATGAGCTTTATGTAGAGGAGGACAGGGACTGGGGGTTTTCCTCTTTGCAGTCAAGTTTTTATTGAACATTTTAACAAATGTACATACAGAACAAAGGCAGACTCTGCATGAATTATGTGAAAGTAATAGTGAGGGGGAAAGAAGACCAAATAAAGTGGGAAGATTAAGAGATTGTGACAGGTTTTGGGAATGTTATGGTGTTTGACGAGGTGGGTAGAGTACTACAAGAACCTCCATAAATCGGCAGCTGTACACGAAGCTTTAAAACTACTCTAGTTAAAACCATTAATCCCAAAAGATGAGATCCAAAAAAGAAGCAACGTGATGTCAAAGTGACTGTGACCCTAAATAGTCGCGCTTAATCCCAGCTCTGCGCTCATGGCCTGCTGCAGTGCAGTTTTGGGTGATAACACCATCGGGTAATTAGGATTCTGCACACTGTTTCCAAATATATCCTCAGCCTCTCGGAGCCCTGCCTTCTATAAATGTACTAAATTATGCTTTCTTGACAGCAATTTTTGCCACCTGTTTAGTTTACCTGAACTAGGGGACGTTCCTGGTGGTCCCAGGATCAGCACCTTGGACAGCGATCATGACAAAGTTATGAAGACAATGTAAAATAAAATTTTAAAAAAATTATATCCACATGGTTAGGAAGCACAAAGATCAATTAATACTCCTGAACCTTTACCACAACTGATCAGAATATTATTTTATTATCATCATGGAACTCAAGACACATAAAATCATATGAACCCTGGTCCCATTATTGGAATCGTAACGGGAAAAAAATTAAAAGTCATATGAATTAAAAAATAAATGTTATTAAGTTAATGTTATTCAGTAATATGACAATAAATTTCTCAAATACTTAAGTGACACAGACCTGTCGTTGACCATCTGACAACCACCAGTTGCCAGGGAAAAGTGTGCATTCTCTGACCGGTTGTGAGTGGTTGTTGATGGTAGCTTGATGTCACAGTGAACATCTAGAGACCAGTCAGTGACCCCTCCTGGTAACTACCAGGCACTAGAGGAAGGTTTGTATTCCATGAACTGCTGGCGAGTGGTTGCTAGAGGTGGTCACTAGAATGAACTTGGTGACAAAGAGATAAATGCACCAAAAACCTTGTAATGGCTTTGTTCGCTATCAGGTTTCCACAGTCATTAGAGTCATTATAGAAGACATGAACTTGTCTGCAAACACTTGCCAACTGCTTGCCAAGTGGTACTGAAACTTGAGTGTGATACAAACCAGAAGGTGTGCCTTACCACTGCTACCAACACTTTTCAGAAAGTGCAAATTTTACTTTGAAGGTGAATTCTTTCCATTTCTGCCTTTCCAAAGGCAGAAATATTTGTGTTGTTAGTTTCTGTTGCACTTTTTCAAGTTTCACTACAGCTTGGAGAGTAAATGCCAAGTATTTGCCGAAAGTCAGCGTCTTCCTTGCCAATAACTGGTGACCACAGAAACATCGCAAGGTTTTCAGTGAAGGTATCCTCTTTGTGACCTGTTTCCCCTGGTGACATCAAGTAACTTATGTCAACCACTCACCAACTGGCTGGGAAGCACACATTTGCTGGGGGTCTAGGGCTTTGTGACTGAGACATACGTTATGTAGTGGTTTCTTCCAAAAAAAAAAACATGGTTTTGCTTGTGTCTTATAAAATCTAACAAATTATTCTTTTGTTTTGTTTTTGATTTTTTTTTTTTTGTTATACATTTGCAGGATGTTTGCAGGATGTTTGCAGGATGTTTCCAGGAGTTGCCCCTTTCTGTTTTTTTCCAAGAAGGTTCTGACAGTTTGTCAATTCTAATTTGATTTGTGACAATTTTATCTCCTTTTCAATTTTGTCCTGCAAACTTATTTTTTGACTGGCAAATTAGCCACATAATCATTTGGTGTGTTTAGCTTTGACTTTAATGATGATTGATCTGTTACAGTAAATGTAGAGATGGTTTATTTGGTGAAGGAAAGCTGCAGGGACACCCGTAATTTTTGAGTACACTGCTGCCATGAACTAATTAAATTGTTAATTAAATGAAATATTCACTTTATTTAATTTTTATTACATATAGACTTTCAATTTTTTGAAGTCTTATATTGGATGGGAATTTTCTGTTCCTGGCAGTTGTGCTGTAGTTGATGGAAAATTTGAGATTATTGTGTGATTTTTCTCTTTACATGTCTAAAGAACTGCTGCTTCTGTTGGTTTGTAAACTTTGAAATTTGAGAGTATTATTGGTCTAGAGATTTTTTGCGAGGGCACTTTTCTAGAAGTACAGATCAGTGTTATTCTTCTTGACTTTATCAGCCCACCAGCTTCACTCTCCTCCTCGGAATGATTATCCCATTTTAAGTAAGCATACATTACTATTAGGAGGCAACTGGTCTATTGTTTACATCAGCTTCGTCTTTGTATTTGACTGCATTTTATTGTATATTACAGTGTGCAGTGTGTTGCTCTATGTGTCCAACTCAAAGATGTGAGTGTAAAAACTGCAAGAATAATGTTAAACTTAATAAATATATTGTATTCTGTGTTTATCAAAATATTTTATATTGATAAATATAGTGCATTTGGAAAGTATTCACAGTGCTTCAGTTGTTCCACATTTTGTCATGTTGCAAAGTTAATTAAATTCACGGCCTTTGCCATAAGAATTGTGCTCAGGTGCATGACAGGATTGTATCGAGGTACGGATATGGAGAAGAGTAGAGACATACTTTTGTAGATGGGAGTTTGGAAAGTTTGGATCCACCAGTTATCGTCCTAGATGTGGTTGCCTGGCCAATCTGAGCCATTGTGATAGAAGGGTCTTAGTCAGGGAGTCTGACAGAGCTCCGGTGTTGGTCATTGCAGAGAGGAGAACCTTCCAAAAGAACAACAATACTGTACTACTCCAGCAATCAGGCCTGTATGGTAGAGTGGCCAGATAGATGCCAGTGCTCAGTAAAAGGCAAGGCAAGCTATTCGAAGTACTTTAGAAGCGAAAGGAGAAAAACGCATTAAAATGAGAAAACAGCACATGACGGCTTGGTTACCAAAACTCTCTGGTCTGATGAAACACAGAACTCTTTGGCCTGAATGTCAAGTGTCATGTCTTGAGGAAACCAGGCACCACTCATCACCTGTCCAATATCATTCCTACAGTGTAGCATGGTGGTGACAGCATTGTGCTGTGGGTTTTTTGGCAACAGAAACTGGGAGTCAGGATTGAAGAAAAGATGCAGCAACATAAAGAGACATCCTCCACGATAACCTCCTCCAGAGTTCTCTGGACCTCTGACTGAGGCAAAGGTTCATCTTCCAACAGCACACAGGCAAGATAACAAAGGGACCACTCTATGAATATCCTTGAGTGGCTCAGCCGGATCCCAGACTTGAACCCGATTGAACATCTCTAGAGATCTGAAAATGGCTTGACACTCCCCATCCAATGTGATGGAGCTTTAGAGGTTCTGCAAAAAAGAATGGGAGAAACTGCCCAAAAATAGGTGTGCCAAGCTTGTAGCATCATACTTAAAAAATACTTGAGGCTGTAATTGCAGCCAAACACAGTACTGAGCAAAGACTGTATGTATGTACAAACACTTATGTACAGGTTATATTTTTAATTTTTAAATTTTTAATAAATTTGCAAGAATCTCAAGCAAACCTTATTAACTTTGCCACTGTGTGGTATTGGGTGTATAATCTTGAGGTGAAAAATGAATTGAATCCATTTTAGAATAAGAATGTAACATGACAAAGTGTGGAATAAGTGAAGCGCTGTGAATACTTTCCAGAGTCAATGTATCATGGATTTCATTTTTCTCTACAGATTCCGTAAATAAGCTGCTGTGTGTTCATGGCTTTATGAACATTAATGGCAGTTTTCCAGCCTTACAGCAAGGTGACATAAGGAAGAACATAAAGCCACTTAACCATCCAGGGACAGATTGTGCCTAAAATTTGCTATATATGGTGAGGGGAGACACTATGACAAACAGACTAGCCAGCTTCCTGAAATTGTTTAGATAGTTTTCCAGTATGTCCTCTGCCTTGTGCAGCACTAACAACTACACACATTTGTAGACCAATAGCCATGCCCTGTAGCAGCTATTCCAAAAAAGGGATGTCTATAAAAAAAAAAAAAAAAAAAAAAAAAAATTGGCTTAAAAAACAACCCAAGAATGTTGTTTTATTAATGTCTTAGTTGGCAACTTTCCCAAGAAAGAAAGAATTTGACAAAAGTCCAACATTTATCATGTGAAGCTATTTTTTCAGACTCTGATAGTGGGTTTTGACTCAGTTATCTTCACTTTGAGTATACATGGCTGACACTGAATGCTACAGCACATGCACTGTGTCTGTGCAGTGCAGGGTAATGCTAATCTCTGATACTGTGTGACTCTTCATCTCTTCTTTTTCCCAGTAACATTTGTCCCAGGGGAATATCTTTGAGTTGATGTTGCAACTTCTGCACAAATCTTTTCAGCGGTATTTTGTTATTGATTGGATCCAGATTGGTGCTGAGGAAACAAAAGTAGAATGGTGACAGTTATGAAAATGTAATAAACATTCTTGTTATTAGTGCTTTTTTTCCCCATTTATGGGTTTGTTTTATAATTTGAGTCAATAATAATAATATTGATTGAGTATATTCAGATAATATGCTCACCAACCACTTCAATAAGTACACTGTACTAGTACTGGGTTGCGCCCTCTTTTTCTTGTAGAACTGCCTTAATTCTTTGTGCATAGATTGAACAGGGAAACTTTGCTCAGAGACTTTACTTCACATTGACATGACAGCATCACACAGTTGCTACAGATTTGATGCAAATCTCCTGCTCAACCACATCCCACAGGTGCTCTGTTGGACTTAGATCTAATGTCTGTGGAGGCCATTTGAGTACAGGAAACCAGCTTGAGATGATTTGAGCTTTGCGCTATCCTGCTAGAAGCAGCAATCAGACACTATGGTCCTAATGGAATGGACATAGTCAGCAGCAATACTCAGTTGGACTGTGATGTATTTTTTATGTTCAGTCGGTATTAACAGGACCAAAGTGTGCCATGAAAATATGTCCCACACCATTACACCACCAGCCTGAATCACTGATACAAAGGTGGATATATTAATGACCTTCCTTGTCATGTTGTTTACACTAAATTCTACCATCTTAATCTGGCTGCAGAAATTGACTCATCAGACCAGGTAATGTTTTTTCCAATCTTCTATTGTCCAGTTTTGATGAGCCAGGACAAATCAGTAGCATCGATTTTCTGTTGTTAGCTTGCAGGACCTGATGTGGTCTTCTGCTGTTGTAGCCATGGGTTTGATGTTTGTGTACTCAGAGATGTTCTTCTGCATACCTAGTTTGTAATAAGTAGTTCTTTACCGTTGCCTTTCTATCAGCTCAAAGCAGGCTGACCATTCTCCTAGATAGAGGTGTATCTAATCAAATAGCAAATCAGTGTATTTAAAAACACACCATGTAGTCATTTTGGAATTTAGAATAGTCATAATGGTCACAATAAGATATGTCTCTTAAATGTCTCTTAAATGTAAATGAGAAGTACTTTAGTACTTCTACATGCGCTTCACCTTGTTAGTCATTTTCTATTATTTGTATACTATCTAGACATTTACAAATGATGACATTTAGATAAGTAGAATTCATTGTTTCAGGACTATCAGCAAGATTTAATGGAGATAATCTGTTTATTCATCTTGACGTTTAACTTTGGGCAGAAGTGGACCACAGGAAGACCGAGGGTTTGGCCAATAGATTAGACCAGACCAGGTTTGAACAGCTGTGCATAAAGGTCATCCATTAAGGATCCAATTTCTCTCACATTTTTAGATGCTAGATGTAAGCAAGGGAATGGAGCAAACAGAACTGTAATAGTTTATATTTTAGCTTTTAATCCTTTAAAAGTAAGAGCAAAACCGAAACCTCATGCCACTGGAATAGCGTCATGAGTTAATTTCCTTGCCTGAGTTTTGACAAAGTTTGTCCCCTGCTGTGCCACTTTTTTTTTCTCCTTTCTTTACAAAATTCCCATCATTAATTTGTGTTTCTGAAAAGGATACTTAACCTTGCATAGGCACTTCTGAAAAAGTCTGGCCTTCTTGATGTCTTCTAAGTGCCTCTAACATGATTTGCTCATTCTCAGGCTATAAATGACCTACAAACTTGAGACGGGTGTTATTGTTGGCAGATGAACTACTGCTGTTTTTGCGTGCATAGACGTGTCTTGTCTTAACTAGCTCAAATACCTCCTCGAGCACATTTATTTAAACTTGTGCCAAAAGAGGGCAAGCGGTGCTGAATAGATGAGGAATGAAAGTATTTGTTGTAACTTTGCAGCATTCCTTTAACAAAAGAGAGATTAGTTCAACATACGCAGAGGCAGGAGACTTCTGGCAAAGAGTTTTGTCAACAGTTTTGTGCTTCCCTATCACTTGTTCATTCTCACTCGCTCACTCATTCACCCACACTTTAAAAAAAAAAATATATTTTTTTTTTTTTACTCACTCTCAGTCCACTTGTCATATGTTAAGTCCACTTTAAGTTTAGGTAGGTGAGTCATGTATGTGTGTCAGACATGAGTGATCACCATCAAGATAATATCATGTCTGCTTTCACTGGCCATCTGTGTTGGACACATTTGCCTCCTACCTGGTGAAGTTAAAGTCAAAACGTGTGTGGAAGCAGTAATGAAACAGACAGTTTGAGGCTGTGCTGCGGAGGTTCGGGCGTGAGATACAGTTGGAACATAGCAGTGAGATTTTATGTCCAGTCAAGTTCACATTGGCCAGATGTGTAGCTATCGGACTATTCTCTACAGCCACCAAATCCCGCATTATTACCACTGATTATATCAGGGTTTCCACACGAATCATTCTGTGCTCTCATCCTGCAAACCTGCTAAAACTGGGCACACTTGTGTCTCGCCATGAACTTTGTGTGACAGAGAAAGAAATGCAAACCGGTTACCTCCACTCTTGCCATGGCAACGGACGCGACAAGAAAAGCGATCCTGTACCTGTGTATCTGTCTCCCAAATGGTCTGTGTGTTAGTGTAACAAGATCTGAAAAAACTCCCCTCGATGACATTTTAGATCCCCCACTGTAACTGACCTGGGCTGGGGAGTCACAAGTAGGATTTAGGTGAGTACTCAGGCTTCTCTCAGGTTCCTGTTTGTCTTTTCCTAATGAATTCAGCCATAAGAAAGCTCCAGATAAGGCCCATTTTTTCCACATGGCCAGGATATCATATACTGGTGCACGAGCTGTTTTTTGTTTGCTTGATGCAAAAGCTTTATTTTTTAGATATGTATGTAAAATATCTCTCTTTGATTTGACATATGAACTGATGAAGCATTTGTCATTTTACTTTGAGAAAAAAAGTGCTCATTAAAAATGCTGTGGGATGACTGCTGAGGTGTCCTGCATTATAGCACCTTGCTGCTTCACTGTTGGACTGCACCACTCGGCCACTCCTAACTCTCCTGTTCCCTCTGCTGGGAAAGGCAGATATTGCACACTCCAGACGAAGTACAAAACGCAGACTTGGAGTAAGTAATTTTGTTTTAAAGATCATTCTTTGCATTGCATTACCGAGAATCACCTGCGTCTTGCTCTGGTTTGATTCCAGTCTGCCGCATTCTCTGCAAAAGGCATGGCCTAGGTGAAAGCCTTGCTGAAAACCCCTCGGTATAAAATATTGTGAATGAGTCATTCCCAAGTTTGGTGTTAATCATCATTTCAAACGCCAAACCTATTATCACCAAATCTTTTCAAGAAGTTCTTGTGTCCATCTGGTGGCAGAAGTAGCAGGTTTGCTTTTCTTTTTCTTTTTTAAAGGGAGGGAGGAGGTTTTTTTTCCCTTCTTTCTTTTTTGCAGCAGCATTCAGGTCGTTTGAAAAAGCTTGTTATCCTCCAGCATAGGAACCAGATTTTTAGTTTACCTTGTAAATGACCTTGTAAACATAAGGCTTCCTTTTTTTCCCCTTTGGACATGCACTCAATTTTTAGGTTACTTTATTTGGTTTGTGCATGCGTGTGTTTGTGCGTGTGTGTGAAGGAGGCGAAACTTTCGCTGAACCTTGTACAGATGGAGTGTCTGTGCTTGGTGCAGTAGTTATTCAAACAAGAATTAATACTCAGCATTTGCATTTCCAGCTAACTGCCTCTAAGAATATTGAGCATCAGCTGTCTGTCTGTCATTTGAACTGGTGAAATAGATCAGCGTTACCTTTGTTCTTTCGGCCACAGCTCCCTCAAGATGTGACAAAAGATTGTTGTGACAAGTGCCTCACCCTCCAGCAGAGGACCAGTTTGTCTCCCGTTTGCTTGTGTCGACTGTTTGATAAAAGCCAGCCTACTTTTGCTGTTTGTGTTTCTGTTTTCGTTTTCCTTTTTTGTATTGAATAGCACAACAGGCAAGTTCATTATGCGTGTGACTCATCCCACTAGCCCACACCCCCTCCCCATCTGCTGCTGTGCGCTGGAAAGGAGAGGGAACCGCCATTGATCACTTCTTCCCTCACACATGCACGCACACACCCCACCTTCAACGTCACTATCGATCGACATGTTTAATGTTTTTGTGGGAAATAGCTGGCATTTCCTTTTTGTGTCCTTTTACATCTGTTCCCGACCATTTGCTGACATTATAATAAATCACGGAGCAGACATGTAGAAGATGAAAAGTAAAAGATAATCTAGCGAATTATTCAGACAGTGTCAGACCATTCAGACTGATTGTTGGGGGAAAACTCTGTAAAAAACCCAGGAGAAATAAAGACACAATGAGACAAAGTTACTTTCTTTATCAAACGTGTACACGGGTGAGCTGCTAAGGACAACTCACACCATGCACAGTGGCTTGGTAATTTTTATAGGAAAGACAGTGAGAACAGGATAAGAAAATACAAAACAAATAAAATAAACAACTCCATATGTGGCGCTAGTCTCGTCAGCAGAGAGCTGGGAGAAGGCTGTGAGAGATAAAACAATCTAAAACAATATGTCCCAAAACAGTATGTCTTTGCTGAGAAAGTCTAAAAAGATAATTCTAAACTAATCTAACCATAGACAGAGGGCAGACAAAAGGCATCTTTGTACATTTAAAAGAAGGTAAAGAAACATAGAATCATTTTTCCTGTAACATTCCCTCCTGTTTTAACTTATTTTAAATGTATACAACAATTGTCTGTGAAGGTTATTTATTAAGTATCTTAAGCAATTTTTTAATTTTCAAAATGTCAGCATAGCAGAAATGGCAGTCATTTGGTCTAAAGAATAAAACAAAAGAAAATAATAAAAAGAAAAACATAGTAAATGAAATAACAAGTGGAATAAACAAGAAAAAATAATAAAACTAAAACTACAAAAAATAAAGGATATGTTTTAAAACGAAAACTTACAAAAAATAAAGGGTGAAAAGTAAAATGAAAACTTTATATTGAAAAATGATGAAAACCTAATATGTAAAATGAAAACTTCAAAAAATACAAGGATGGAAACCTTATATTATAAAATGAAAACTTCAAAAACAAGCATGAAACCTTATACTTAAAACGATGCAAACCTTAAATTGAAAACTTTATATGCAAAATAATGAAAACTTCATATTTAAAATGGAAACTTTATGTTTAAAACTGAAGACTTCAAAAAATAAAAGCATGAAAACTTTATATTTAAAATGAAAAACTTTGTTTAAAACTCAAGACTTCAAAAAATAAAAGCATGAAAACTTGCATAACCTACTAATGTTTTAATCAGTGCATGATCACTTGACAAGTCATTTTTAATCACCACGTCATTTATTAGCAGCTAGTACAAGTTCTCCTCTAACAGAATTGCAACGGGATGTTGTTCTTCTTCAGGCACGGCAACATAAGCAGTCATTGTAGTTGTTATCATCTGTGAAATCATTACTCTTAGGCATGGCAACACACACAACACTAATATGAGCAGTGCTATCATGATGAGACCTAGAAGGAAAAATGGCTTTGCTACAGCAGCCAGCCATGAACCGCTGAACAGCCAGTCCAGCCAGCTTTGTGCTGTAGCTGCTCCAGGTGTGTGTTCAGTGACATATTTTTGCAGAGCGGTCAAATTCTGCAAAGCTTCATAAATGTCTCCTCCAGTTTCGTATCCATCAGGGATAAAAGTGCAACATGTTTCCCCGATCAGCTTGCAAACTCCTCCTTGTGATGCTGTTAGCAGGTCTAGTGTCAGTCTGTTCTGCAGCACCATCGTTCTGATGGCCTGCTGTTCACCTGCTAAGGCGGTTCCCAGGGTCTTAGTTAAGTTGATGTGTCGTAGCAGAGCATATCGGTTGATTTCCACGTGATCCCGCACCTCGGCAACTCCAATGCCGGGGATCAAGCTCTGTAAGAATTTCACTCCTCCTCCCCAGATGCGAAACTCTCCCGGCACTCCAGTGTCCACGGTAATGCCGAAAGAATTGGGGGAGGCGATGTCCACTTCACGTCTCTGCCGGCTGCTTGGGTGATGTGCAACACTTTGCATGAAGAAAACGTGATCTGATAATTCCACCAGGGCGCACAGACCTCCCCAACCTTCAGGGAGTGACAGATAAGCCTTGTTGCCACATAGGAAGTACCAGTCAGCCAAAACTCTGGTTCCTCTGCTGCTGGGTGCCGTCCGTGCACATCCTGTCTGGTACTGAGTCTTTGTTTGTAGTGGCATTCGGTAGCTGTAGTCGGAGCGACAGTTTAGGCCCATCAGCGTCGTGTTACTGGCACAGGTGGCGTTGATTGAACAGGTCATACACTTCCTCTCGTTCCTTGGTGGGCAGAAAGTGTATATGGACTTACATAGGTGAGTAGGCAGCTCCCCCACTGCCCGCGATCCATTGTTCATCACACATACTGGCAGTTGTGATGCGTTCAGTTTGTTCAGTAGAATTACATCAGGCAGTGGGTCTGAGACTTGGGGCCAGGTCAGTAGGTAGGTCTGTCCAGAACAGTTCACATTTGTGAGTGATGATGACCTCCAGGTTGCTTTTGCTGGGATGCTGTAGTTGGCTTTGGACCAAAGAGTACCGTAGCCTGGATGTGTTGCCAGGCCCAACAGACACCAACTGCGATCTTCAGGTATGCTGTACGGCCACAGGCCAGACGTCTGTGAGGATAGGGGCATATGGGTACATGCATAGCAGTCAGTTTTGTTATTCAAATGAGCTGTAGTGTTCATAAACTGCCACCAGAAGTTAGTGGCGTAGCCATGGGGAAACTTGGTGTACTTTCCTTTGTCATACAGTGTCTGCCTTTTCTCCATATAGCGTGACTTGTTGTCCCTCACGGAAGCAAAGATGAAGAGCCCGGCCATGGTCAGGGCCGCTGCAGTTGATAAGAGCCACCACCTCATGACGACGGAACACACCCTCCTGTCGCGAGTAGACCCCCCGGCCAGGAAAGCTGACCCCTCCACCGGGCGAGATCACAACAAGTAGGCACGCCTGCCGTCAGCTGTGTTTAGATGGCTTCACTGACTCGCCTGCAGTGACTCTGATGGACCCAGGATGGTCGTTCCGCAATTTTGCAAGCGGTCGGTGTAGTGAGGAGGACTTGGTATGGCCCCTCCCACCTGGGTGTGCTCCAGTTTTTCCTTTCTTTCTAAGATTTGTGGTTGCACTTATTTCCTTTAATAAGCTATCTTTGAGCTGTGTTAAAGCTGCGGGGCTGCACGTACCCTCCCACCCAGGACATGACGTCTTTTTAGGATTACGCCATCTCCTTGCGCTGATTTTTCCTGCACCTGGATATTTATTTTCTATCCATTGTTCGTCATTAATGAACTTTTGTGTATACTGCCCATTATTGGCAAGAGGTTTAGAGGTTTTATTCCCCATTTTTCAATTTTTATTGTTTAGTGTATCTTACTTATGTATTTATTGAGTTATTTATTTTTATTTATTTATTTATACACTGGCAATACAGCTGCTATCCACCTTCGCTGGTATGAGGAATGAGAGTGGTTGTTCACACGCCCTTCTACTTTCGGACTATTTCCAAAAGCGGTGTGAACTTTACGAGGCGGAACTCGACCGTTCTCCCAAGCCACCAGCACTTCAGCGAACAGCAGTGAAAGAAAAACACAGTAGGAGCGGCTCAGTCTCTTATTGGACCGTGAAAAGTCAGCTTGCTCCGTTAGTTACAACAATACACACATACATTCACATTCACACTTATTCGCGCGATCGGAACCCTTATAATAAGGGGAGCTGCCAGTCTTTCTGTAGACGAGCTACTTATTCCCTTGACCCAGCTGGGGGGAGCTACTCAGAGCTCCAAACCTAACCCACAAGAGTGGGGAGCTTCCAGTCGACGAGCTCCAAGCTACCAGCCGACGAGCTACTTTAAACCCACAGAAGTGGGGAGCTTCCAGTCGCGACGAGCTACTTTCGCTATTTTAAATTCCCTGAATTTAAAATACGATTTTACGCAAGATTGTGTCAGTGTGTCTGTATCTACCTGGTCAGTAGTGTCGCCGGGTCTGGTCCACCTCGATCGGGCCCCACCACCGTGGGTCGCTTTCTAAGAACGTTGGCCAAGACTCGAATTTAACGCCCTTGGTCTTTGACCACACACCTAGTGTGTGGGCTGTCGACAGACGAGCAACGTGGACTGGTCACGGAGATGGGACACGATGGAGGCGATCCGGCTCCGAAGGACCAAGAAATGTTGGGGGAAAACTCTGTAAAAAACCCAGGAGAAATAAAGACACAATGAGACAAAGTTACTTTCTTTATCAAACGTGTACACGGGTGAGCTGCTAAGGACAACTCACACCATGCACAGTGGCTTGGTAATTTTTATAGGAAAGACAGTGAGAACAGGATAAGAAAATACAAAACAAATAAAATAAACAACTCCATATGTGGCGCTAGTCTCGTCAGCAGAGAGCTGGGAGAAGGCTGTGAGAGATAAAACAATCTAAAACAATATGTCCCAAAACAGTATGTCTTTGCTGAGAAAGTCTAAAAAGATAATTCTAAACTAATCTAACCATAGACAGAGGGCAGACAAAAGGCATCTTTGTACATTTAAAAGAAGGTAAAGAAACATAGAATCATTTTTCCTGTAACACTGATTGAACATGCTGTGATTTCTTTTTTTCCTTTTTTTGTAGCAGGCTCAGTCAAGAATATATAAGGAAAAATGTCTGGATAGGAAAACTTTTCTTTTTTTTTTGCATGTCTTATTCAGTTGTTACAGCTGGTAACAGCAAAGACCCCGCAGAATGGTCGATAAGCATTACATATATCCTGCGTAAAACATTTCCTGACTGCCCCGCTCTCAATACTTGATTAATAAAATAAAAAAAACACTGACATCCACATATGAGATTATTTTGAAGTCGATGATTAATATTTTTAACAAACGTTCAAACACATTTTCCCTTTGTTTGTCTTCTCTTACAGTGCTTTAAAAAAAAGTAAAATAGAATAAGAGTTGGTTTATGGAGCAAACAGAAACTTGTGTGCTAAAAAACTGAGAAACATCACAATGAAATCAAGGCAATAGTTTTTTTCACTTTCTCATCTTTCTGACTTGGTCTTTCTTTACATCAAGAACTGAAAGACACTGTTCGTCGATGAAACAGTTTGCAGGTAGTGTATGCTGACTTCATAGCAGTTCTGCCCTTCCAAAAGGTCCAATCTGGTCCCCAGGCTGGCTCTGAAAAGTGTGAAAATTGCAGAAAGGAGGGTATACGTTGTTAAGAATGGATGACATTATGAGATTGGTTGTCTGAACTGTTAATTTAATCCGAGTCAGAGTTCTGAATCATCCTCACTTTTACAGTCTTCCTACTGACAAAGAAGTTTTTCATACCACACCAAAGAAAGGTGGTTAAACCACTGTGTCCTGCTGATGCATTATAGCACATATTGTTGAAACTGCACCTAATTTTGTTAAAACAGCGCATACTGTAAAGGAGTGGTGGAGATCGAATCGGCCTGCGTGCAGCCCGTGAACTGAGTTTGACTCTTCTGGTTTACAGGGATTCCTGCAGCCTTATTACTATAGTGCTTCCCTGCTGCACTTGAAACAAAGAGCACACTAACAGCGATTGAGCTGACTGTTAAGGCCATGACTTCACAACTAAATTGATGATGAGACACGATCCATTAGGGCCTGTCTGATGGTGTCTTGTACATGCATGCTGAGCACTAGTGTGCGTGTGCGTGTGTATGACACAATTATTGTCTATCAGCAGAACACTGCAATATCAAGGGAAAAGAAAGCAAAGAGGTTTATAAGTAAAAAAAAAAGGCTGAGGTAAAGATCTCTTTAGGACAGACAAAACAGTGAGTAACCCTTTTAACTGGAAACTGGGGGCTGAATGTGTCTATAGCTTCTGAAATGATGATGCATGTCAAGTTTGCTTCACCACTGATAAACAGTACATATATGGTTTTTATTTAGTCAGGTAATCTCTTGAATTGGATTGATAAGAAGGTTGGTAGAGATGAGAAAGATTCCTATGGGAGCGACTTGGGAGTGTTCTCTTCATCAAGGCGGTTATATGATGAAAGAGTCTGTTGTGTGAGGATTAAGGTCATGTGCATTAACATAATAACAGCACTTCCATTAATTTTGGTTCAGTTACCTTGAATTACGGGATTTGGTGAAGTGTTTATATTTGTTTTCAGGCATTTCTGTCACTGCAGGTATCAAAAAGCTTCTCAAAAAAGTTCTTACAGTATAATTTAGGCTCTAAGGCTAACATGAATACATTTGCATTAGCACATCGTCACATCCAGTTTATTAGAGCTTTGTTGCTGAAAACAACTGCCTCCTGCTGTTTAAAATGACTCTGATTTCCTGCAGGGGGAGTGAACTAAAGTTCAGGGAAGTTTTGAGCCGTCAAAGCAAAACAGTGGACTAAAGATGCTGTGGACTAAAAGCCCTCTGTAAAACCGATTGAAACTACAAAGTCAGGTGATAATTCTGTGTGAATTTGGGACTAAAAGCAAAAGAATAGCTATTGGTTTCAGTGAAACAGACACCTTATATGACTTAAGTAACATTTATATTTATTTATTAACATATATATTATATTTATATATTTATATAAAATGTATGCATTATGCAGTCCAGATCTTCATCTGGAATTTCTGGATTAGCATCCATCCATCCATCCATTTCTGGGTCAGCTGCCATGGTGTGAGAGGCGGGGTACACCCTGGACTGGTCACCAGTCTGGCACAGGACAGACAACCATCCACGCTCACATTCACATCAAGAGCCCAAAGTGAACACACGCAGACGGAGTGAGAGCATGCAAACTTCACTAGAGGTGTGAATCACCATACATCCCACGATACGATATTATCACAATACTTAACGCACGATACGATATTATTGCAATATTTTAAAATATTTTGCGATATTCAGATTCTGTACATAAAGGTAAACTTTATGAATATTCATTTTATCTAATATCAAAGTCTCACACTCAGTCTTTCTCTCATTTCAGTCAGTTTTATTGTTGACAAACTGAACGTTTGTATTACAGTTTAGTCCCAACTTAACTGAATGCAACCATCTGGTACAATTATAGCTATTCTGAACTATGCAATTTATGAAAACTATGCAGCCCATTCAGCAACTGAAGAACTTGAAAGTAAATTAAAACAAAATATAATTTTACATTAAATAAAAAAGTTTTAAACTTAATTAAAATAAAACATGTCTTAAATTAAAATAAGTAAACTGTCATGTTTATTGCTGCCAAAAAAAAGTTAAACACATTTGGACAGTGAAGGAATGTCAGGATTCTTGTTCAGAAAAAGGATCAACATGCTCTCAGCACAAAAACCTCTTTTGTAACAAAATATCGATTTCTGCTGTCCCTGTATTGATACATTATTAGCAAACAAAATATCACGATACTACATAGTATCGATTTTTTCCCCCACCCCTAGACTTCACACAGAAAGGTCCCAGCCTTGATTCAAACCCAGGAGTTTCTTAATGTGAGGTGACAGTGCTAACCGCCACGTTCATAATGATTAAACTTCTAATAAAAGCTCCACTAAGTTTACCAGAAATTGTCAATCAATCCCAGTTTACACAGCGTTATTGCCACAGGCTAAAGACTGTGCTAAAGAAAAATTTTGCCTGCTGAATGGCTAGGTTGCGCTCCCAGGCTTGTTGGTGCACTGAGTGTGGGTTCCCTGTCACAGCCAAGAAAGTTGCAGAATAAGGTTTGGGGGGAAATATTGTATTGTTTATTTGTAATGTATACATGACGAACTGTTCAATAAGCTACATTTTTCAGACATAGTTTGGAGAGATATTTGCCGACATTAAGGTTAAGATATGGTAAAATATTGGGCAGTCTGTCTCGGTTTTTGGCCAGCTTTTGCCCTTTAGTTTGAGACATTTTGAAATTACATTTATTTCATTATGATCAGGAGGTACTTTGGTACTTATAGGCCTTTATAATTGTGGCTTTAAAATAAGGGTTGGGCGACTGGACGAATATATCGACTATCTACGATAGGCTGAGCCTTTCACCGATTGTTTTTAGAAGAGCGATTTATTTATTTGCCCATGAGTATGTTTGCTAATAATGTTGGTTGAAGCTAAGAGAAGCAGTCAATGGAAAAAATAATAGGGCTCTTTAATGGCACCCTCTTCCATCTGCAAACAAATGCACCCTCCTCAGAGTGCGCCCAAATGCAGCGATTCATTTACTCAAATTCATAACAGAAAGAAAGAAAGGCAGTAGCCTATGTTAAAAAACAACAACATTTTATTTAAATAAAAAAACAACAACACAATGGTGGGGAGGGAAACAAACAGCAACTGCCTTCTTAAATAAATAAATAAATGAAGAATCCGAAAAGTAGCTATATTAATACTGAAACAAACAAGAAAAGAAGGTAAAATATTCCCTCCAAACAAAATGTATAAATTCTAAATGCGCAAATCCACGCATGATTACATTGCTCCACCCATGTGCGCCTGCACATGCCTTTATCGTCATTTATTGGACTGACGATTGTCGGTTGGAAAACTTTTACATATCGCCAAACCTTACTTTGAAACAAGTCCAGGTACAGGATACCTTGGATAAATGTTAGTTTTATATGTATATACTGAGCATGTTTACCTTGAACTTACGGCTTATGTAAATTTTAGCTTTAATGTTGTTAATCCATGAAATAAAAATACTTTTTATTAATTACAACACCCCTCAGTGTGTTGTAATGATCGTGAAATCACTTCCTTTTTAACGTCTTTATTGCTAAATTTGATTGCCCCGAACTGAATGTGAAAAATTCAAATGAATTCTTTTGAAGGCTTGGTCTGAGCTATAATGCATTCATACAGTGCTGTTAAAAGGTATTTTCCCCCTTCCTGTTTTCTTGTTTTTTGTTAAGTCTTTTAAAATGATAATTTCATTTATTAAGGTGAAACGATTATCCAAACTAGTCCTATGTGAAACGTAATTGACCCCTGTAGTTATGAATTAACTGTGACTAATCACATTTTTGTAAAATGGAGTTCAATCTCTCTTGCCACATCCATGCCTGCTTACTGCCAGATCTGTTGGATCAAGAAATCACTTAAATAGAACCTGTCTGACAAAGTGAAGGGTAAAAGATGTTAAAAAAGGACCAAAGTCACTGACATCTATCAGTCTGGAAAGAGTTACAAAGTCATTCCTAAGGGTTCGGAACTCCAGCTCTTATACACAAATGGAGAAAACTTGACTGGTGAACTTTCCCAGGAGCCAACCAAATTACTCCAAGAGTGCATCAATGACTCAGGAGGTCATAAAAGAGCCCAGAACAACAAAAACTGGAGGCCTCAGTTAAGGTAGTGTTCATAATACTGCAATAAGAAAGAGACTGGGTAAAAATGGCATTCATGAGACCATTTCAAGTAGAAATCCACTTCTGACCAAATGTTAATCGCCAAAACTTTTGGGAAAATACTCTTGGGAACAATGAGGCAAAACTTGAACAGTCAAACATGGTAGTGTGGTCTGGGACTGCTTTACTGCTTCAGGACCTGGACGATTTATTGTAATTAATGGAACCATGAATTTTGCTTTCTACCAGAAAATCCTGAATGTCCAGCTATCAGTTTGTTTCCTGAACTCAAGCACACTTGGGTTATGCAACTGAACAATGAAGGGAAACATACCACCAAGTCATCTCTCAATGGAAAAATAACACAAAATAAAGTCTTTTGGAGTGGCCTAGTCAAAGTCCAGACTTATATCAAGTTGTGATGTTTTGACATGATTTAAACAGCCCATTCCTAATCGAAAACCCTCCCCCTACCCAGAATTCAAACAATTCTGCAAGGATAATGGGGCCAAACTCAATGACTCATTGCACATTATGAACAACTCCTTGATTGCAGTTCTTGCCTCTGAGGTTAGCACAACCCATTATTAGGTTTTGGGGACAATTACTTTTTTCACACAGAGCCAGGTGGGTTGGGTTAACCTTTTTCCCCATTAATTAATAAAATCATCATGTAAAAAACTGCATTTTGTATTTACCATGGTAATCTTTGTGTAGTATTAAAATGTGTTTGATGATATAAAACCTGGACCTCATTTTTAAAAATCAGGTAAGTGCTTCAAAAGTTATGTGGATAAACACACTCTTTCACCTATTGTTGTTGGTACCATAGTTCTTGAGGTATAGACTTTAAACTTGATAAAGAGGCTGGGGAGTTCCCCCAATCAGAACTTTTTACCATACAGATCTAGATGGTGTCACAGACTAAAATGGAAGGTGACAATGTGTGAAAATGTGGGTGCCTATGCATGACACATGTCAGTGCACCACCGTGAGTTAAACACTTAAATGATGAACTAACATTGTGATGATAAAAGATGATTCACGTATATGGAGTCATGTTGTGAGAACTGTTCTTGTGCTTTCTCACATGTAGGTGGTGCTGGACATGACATTTGGAGGTGGTGGTCATACCAAAGCAATTCTGAGCACAGTTCCCGAAGTCACGGTCCTGGCCTTAGATCGAGATCCCACAGCAATTTCTCTGGCCCAGCAGTTAGCCAAGGAACACTTGTAAGTGATTTATTGAGAAAGATCAACTAGACCAAAGTTGAAGCTTCAAGCTACACACTGTTGAGACAAATGTTTATACCTTATCATGGCTAATGTTTGGCCATCAGTTTTTGTTGTTATAGCTGACAGCTTGACAGTTTTAAGCAGTGTGTGTGGTTTGTGGTCATTTCTTAAAGGATACTGTGGGTTTGATATACGGTGTTGCAGCTCTCCCTGTACTTTCTCACTTCTTCCCTGAGCCCGATCAAATACTGCTTGCCAAGATACAGCCCCTGAGTTCCACTGTCCAATCAGAGCCATTCGTCCTTCTTAACTTAAAGCTTTTCTCCCCCCACGCAAAGCTGGTGGGCCCAGCATGTAATTTGTCAGAGTAAGGGCCCACGCCTGCTGTGTGAGGGAGATGCTACCTCCCACAGAGGATCTATAAGTTACTGGTGGGGGGTGTGGGGGTTAAAAATGGAGAGAGAGAGAGAGAGAGAGAGAGAGAGAGAGAGGCAAAAAAAACAAGAGAGAGAGAGAGAAAATGAAAATATAAGAGAGAGCAGGGAGACACAAGGACACAATGCCAGGGTGAGAGGGAGTGTGTGTGTGTGCATGAGCAAAGCGCGGGTGGATGAAAATAAGATGTTCCTAAGACCATGGCGTGGGAAGGAATCCTTTTACGTAGATTCTGGGGAAACCTCTCTCAAGGGAATCTGCCAGAGAAATGTGCCTGTGAGCGGGGAATGACAATTAAGAGAGAGAGAGAGTGAATGAGAACACTGTATTCTGTCAGCAGCAATATACCCCTGCTGTAAACTCTTCCACGCCTACTCGTGATGCAAGTTGAGAGAGGCTAGAGAAATCTAGCAATTAACCAATATTATTGGATGCCTGAGTAAAAGACCCTGGCAGCCCACGCAGTGCATCCACACAACAGGGTTAGAGGATTTTCTCTCTCCTCTGCACTCCTGTTTCTTGAGGAAAGTCTAACCTCAGTGCAAACTGTTGAGTTTCGGTGTCAGTCTGAACCCAGTTTTACAGCACAAAGAGAACAATTTCAAGTCCAAACATTTCAAAATCGTCAGCTTATGAAGGTAAATCTCTTTTCCCTGAATAATATTCACCCGTGTACTTAATGGGATTTGTCTCCTGCATGTTGAGCCTTGCTATTCTCTGCATCATTCTTCTTGTTGCTATGACTTCCCTCCGCTCGAAGCTCTGCAGTAGTTGTGCCCACAGTACATGTTATAAATCTGAAAAGGCACAGCACGTCATTGAAAAGTCAAACATTGGATTTACATGTACATATATGGTGAAACTGACTGATATGAAGTGAGATCTGAACTGTTTGCATACTCTGTGCTCTTTGTTGATTTACACCGAATGCCATGTTGCCTGTCACATCATGGGTAGTAGGCTCTGAATGCTTTGACACATGAAGCCCATTTTCTTAGAGTTTGCCTGCACATATTGGCTCTCTGTCTTTATTTGGCTTATTTAAAATGTTTTCATAAGAACAGTTTCCCTCCTCTAAGGCTGTAGCGCTTTTCTGCTTTTGTTATTCAGTCGATCCTTCTTTTATTTTTTCCTTTCCACTCTTATTCCACTCTTTCTTACTCTTGTTGTTTGTTTGAAGACCACTGCATGAAATGAAATTATATTTAAAGGTTTTACATTGGAGATTTGTCAGATCTGCAATTAAAGGTGAGCCTATAATAAAATGTTGATGAATTATTTGGCACTTTCCTTTAGGGTTTTTACAATACTAGAATTTCAAACGGTAGAGATACCCTGGAAAATACTTACAATTTTCAATGCAATGGGGGAAAAATTAAAATCAATCATTTAAGAGGCGTCCATTTTTAACAATAGTTACAACAGTACTGGTTGGTGCAGATGTTTTCAGCTACAGCTAAGGCTGGGTGATATGACTTTAAGTTAAAAAAAATGACAATTCATGAAACATTTTTCCTCAATTAGGATTAATGAATATGAACAAACAAACCCACACACAGACAGGATATTTTTGTTTGTTAGTGTTGTAACAGATTGGCAGTATTACTTTTGGTCGTTAAAACTACAAAAAGTGTCCAAAAAACAGACACAGCATTTTGTATTTGGCAGAGGCCGCTTCAGTTGTGCTGTCAGCTCGGTGTTTGAGTTTGAATATTAACTGTCATTTTGGGAATAAAGTAGAAATTTCGAGATTAACACCCAGCTGAAGCTTTGCAGCTGCCAGCCACAGGTACACAACAATAGAACCCAGTTCATTCCTCAATGCAGGTGAGGCGTAATTGCTGATGCCGCTCTGTTTTGTCAGCTTCCCCGCAGCGGCGCCACAGACCACTCCCCACAACAGCATCACGTAGGTGTAATTTTTAACCAATATAAAACATGCTGACTTTTGTTTGGTTTATTTTATTACTGAAAAAAATAGCAACACCTTGGAGACCTACATTGATTTCATCTAGGCATTTTGCCATTTTTGTTGCTTTTTTTCATGGGTGAAGTCAACCAGAGCTTACTGGGAGAATAGTCCTGCATTACAACAGTGCAAGGACCAGTGCTATGCATTTAATGCATACAACTCACCAAAACACTTCACAATTCATAAAATGCACAAACTTGAATTTACGTCCTTCTAAGCTACCCAAGCTGTCGGTTTGGTCAAGTGTTTGTAAAATGTAAATGATGTAAATGTTCTCAGGCTACTTATAATAAGAAATGTTAGTTAGATTATAATATACAAGGAGTGACTGCCACAAAGACCTACTTTTACCTCCATCAGCAAACCATGCCAAAGAAGATGTTTGGTATCACTGCTAATAATAATAATGATAATAATAATAATGGCTGTTAATTGGCTCCAAAAAAATCTTTTTTAATTTCTCTCTTCATTCTTGCATGTCATCTCTTGTTTTGCTCTTCCCAGCTAAGTGTAATAGTGTTTGCATTGCTCAGTATAGCCCACACGTCGGCAGTTCTCTTTGTAACCGAGCGATAACCTCAATCAATCAATCAGTCGTACATCATAGACAACATGGAGGGAAGTGCTGATTTCCATGTTTAGAAACTCATGTCGTGTTCGCATTTCCTAACTATGGAGAAATGAGCTTGTCAGCCAGGAAGTAAAGATGATGAAATTAAAGTGGGGAAACAGGGGGGCAGGACAAACTTCACGATTCAATATTTTCCCGTGGCTTTAACAGTACATAAATAAGTCAGAGAGAAGTCTTTTATATCCATCTCTGGGTCATCTGGGGTAATTTAGTTAAAAATAAAAGAGTCATTTCTAAAGGCTAGCCTCTCTGTGTTTGTATCCCTCTTCGGTTTTTTCCTCCACTGGACTGTAGATATTTCCATCACCGGTCCCCTGCTGAAAGCAATCAATCACCATCTTGTCTTAGGCTTCAGTGACGCAGGTAAAGGAACTGAGCAGGTCAACACAAGGGAATATTTCAGGCTTGATTTGTGAAGAAGCAGCATGATGCTGAATGAGCATGCGCTCAGACTGAGGCTACTGTGAAGGCTGCTGATGTCCTCACCAATGGTAGCCTTAAATATTTAGTGAAGGAATGATTTCTGAAAAAAAAGATTCAGTACTGACCTCAGAAAAGGCAGAAAGAAAAATATCATTGCCACCTATTTTGACAGTTTGATGGATACAGTATAAAGCGTTTTGAGAAAGTATTTTATGAAAGAACTTAAATATAATATTAGAAAAGTATACCTATTTTTTTTTCAATTAATTAAAGGAAATGACTCACTCATAAGGTGCTCTTAATATCACCCCTAACATTTTAGAGCTTATAAAAGTAGTAAGTGGATAACTAAAAGTAATTCAAATTCAGCTTCACCATAGCGTGACTTTTTTTGTTTTCTTCACTGAAATGTGCATATTTGTCAAACACAACATGAAAAGATCTTAAAGGGGATTTAATCTAGACCCATTTGTGTTCAGGCAGAACACAAGGAAGACGTGGAGATGGTGTGAATGGATACAAGGTGAAATGAAAAGGCGCGATCAGATGCAAATTCACTCAGGGCAGTGCGACCTGGCAGGATAAAATATAGAAGATGAGGTTTCAGCTTCAACAAAAACCCCATATGGTTCATATTGCGGTCATTAGAATGAGAGAGATAAGAAAAAAGCTGAGATACTGGAGGGGAATAGTGCACAAGCCGAACTTCGTTCATCTCTAATGCCCCCCCCCCCCCCCCCCCCCCAAAAAAAAACAAAAACAAAACAAAACAAAAAAACAAACGCCCCCCCCCCCCCCCCCCCCCACACACACACACACACACACACAAAGTGACAATTCATATTTTGTTTGTACTCTTTGTACTCTAATTAAAGTTGACTTGTTATATTATTACTGTATGACTGGAGGTGAAATGCAATCACCAGCCACTATTTTTTGGACAACATTTAGGTTTTGGTTACCAGTTTGAGTTGATTTGAGCTTTGGGAAGTGACGCATTGTCCTGGTTAATGCAGGATGATTCTAAAGAGATGGACATGGTCAGCAACAATACTCAGGTAGGCGTTGAAACAATGCTTAGTTGGTTCAAAATGTGCCAAGAAAATATCCTCCACACCATTACATAACCAGCACCAGCCTCGGCCATTGTCACAAGCGAGGATGGAGCCATGCTTTTATGTTGTTTATGCAATAATTTTCCAATCTTCTCTTGTCAAATTTTGCTGAGTCTTAGTGACTCTTAGCTAAGAACAGAAAGCTTAGACTGACTGGAGTGAACCTTAGTACGGTCTTCTGCTGCTGTAGCCCATCCGCCTCAAAGTTCACAGTCTTGCACATTCAGAGATGCTTTTCTGGATACCTTGTAACAAGTGGTTATTTGAGTTACTGCTGCCTTCCTTTTTTCAGACTATTTTGTGTGAACTCTAGAGATGTTTGTGTGGTAGAATGTGCAAAAAACATTCCAGTAGATCAGCAGTTTCTAAAATACTCAGACCAGCCATCTGGCATGAACTATCTGTTTATCTGTTATCTGTTGTCAAGCTCTGTTTTGCAACCATGCCATTTTCAGAGTCACTTCAGTCACCTTTCTTCTTCATTCTGATTCTCAGCAACTTTAGCAAATCAACTTGACCATGGCTACATGCCTAAATGCTTCACATTGCTGACATGTGATTGACTGACTAGCAGTGTTGGGACTAACGCGTTATTAAGTAACGCGTTACAGTAACTACGTTATTATTGTGGTAACGAGCACGGTAACTAGTTATTATGCCAAAATCAGGAACGCATTAGTGGGATTTAGATAGGGGTTGTTACTCGTTTCTTCGTGTGGTGGCTATCGCGGAGCTTCCACAGATTCAGTAACATTAGCAAGTGGTGGAGGCCAGCAGGTGGATGAGGGAAAGGGGAGGCAGGAGGAGGAGAGACCCGAGGCGGCCGCTGGTCTGAGTGTCAGGTGAACTGAACTTCAGGTAAGAAGTTATGACCTGCAGTCTATCTGGGTCAGATATATGCCAAGTTTCGGTGGAGTTTATTTTCGTTATGCTGACTTTTTCCGTACTGCGTACTAGCTAGCATGACAGAGTTTCTATACAGCTGGATGGGTGCTATAATGTTGATGTTGAACTTTATTTTGTTCATAAGGTTAGTTAGTAGAGTTGCCAACCGTCCCGTAAAAAACAGAATCTCGTATTCAGAGAAAATATTACGCGTTTCGTATTGAGGTGAAAAGGAACGCAGTTTGTCCCGTACTTCAGCTAGAATGGAAAAAGACACAAAGTTGGAGCTGCACAGCTGCTTCTTCTTCTCTCGTTCTTTCCCCCTCCCTCTCCTGTTGAAACTGATCAATGATCAGCTTTTCTCTCTTGTTTGTTTATTGCCCACTTTGCGCCAGAAAGAGGAAGCCAGCGGATGTTGCGCTAAACAACAGCAGTGCATTTAAGCTTTATCAGCTGTTGTTAGAATTTATTTAATATAAATTTTTAGTATCAGCTGATGTTTGCTGGAGCCACAGCCGTAAAAGTTTCTGGTCATGATGTCGGTTTGGTTATCTGGTAAGAGGGAAACATGAAGATGAAACCAGGAGATGTCCTTACTGAATCATGAGAGCTGAACAGGTGATGGAGAATCAGGTTTATCTTTTAGGTCACATGAATGAGTTGAAGGGAAGTTATGAACTGTTTCTGAGAGACAAATAACACCAGGATCCTTTTTCTACGTAGCTGACAGCTGGTAACTGTGCAGGGGCGGATCTAGCAAAGTTTTGCCAGGGGGGCCAGGTAGGGCATCAGAGGGGGGCACAAGGAAATACTTTTCTTTCTTATTCTCATTTAAAATATCTAGCTTTTAAAAAATAATTATCTGAATCTTACAACAAACGATTGATAGATTGATACATATATACCATCAAAACAGTGTACATCACTGTCACAACAGCGTTTGTTTTCATTCAAAGGCTTTATGACTTTTCCTATAATGGCGGGCCGGTCTCTAGTCAAAATGCCTGGGCCGATTTTTTTGTCCCAGTCCAGCCCTGTATGCAGCTCATCTGCAGTCTGGTGTTACCTACATCTTCCTATTCGGAAGGCAGAATTTCCGAGTTCTGAGTACAATCGAAAGCACCACGACTGCAGTTTTTGTGTTGGATGTAAAAAGCGCACCTGACGCTGTGACGTAGGCTAGAATCATGGCGGCGGTCAACAACGGTCCAGGCGTGGGATTTCTCTCGTGGAAATGTGCACATTATTATTTTTTTTCTACTGGTAGGTGGCACAGTGCACTTGTGGCAAGTAAGCAAGCTAGAAGACTGGCACTCTTGCTGGGTATCCAGCTACGGAAGCAACACATTAACAAGAGAATTCTGAGAAAAACCAAAGTTACTTTCCCTAGTAACTAGTTACTTTGAAAAGAAAGAATTGTATAAATTTACATTGTTTTAAAAAGTGGTACATGCTTAAAACGATAACTCAATATGAAGAATGTGAATGAAATTGGAGTTCATTGAAAAAGGATCCATTATAATTTTTTGTTTTATTTATTTTAATTTTATTTTTCTCCTTGTTACTATGTGGAGTGGTATATTCTGATTGTAAATTTGTTGTTTGGTTTGGGTTAGGACCAGAGATAAATGTTAATGTTAGTTTGTTCCCTGATTTTTGGTGCCCACTTGTAATATAAATTGGATTGTAGATAGGGGGCAGGGTTTAATAAGAATATTTTCTTCTTCCTGCTCCTTTTCACACATGGTTGTAGTGCTTTTTGATAGAAAGTGTGGTTGGTTTGTTTGAATTGTTGTACCAAGTGTGAAATAAATAAATAAATGAAAAATAAATGAAAATAAATGAAAGTAACGAGTAACTTGAAGCAACTGAGTTACTTTTGATAGAAGTAACTAGTAATGTAACTAAGTTACTAATTTAAAGTAACTTACCCAACACTGCTGACTAGATATTTACATAAACGATGAGTTGGAACAGGTGGGGCTTATAAGGTGGCCGGTGAGTGGATGTATCTTCACAAGGCGTTTAGCAGTGAACAAAGCAACCCCATCCACTTACTTTTCAAACCTTTCGCTTACAATCAGCAGCCACTCATAAGAATGTAAAAGGGATGGTTCCCTTATTAAAAGGAGAGGCGCTTAAACTGCTTGTTTCAAGCAAAGAATTACCAGAAGATATGAACTACAACCATGTATAAGATAAATAAAGAATTTTAGAACTGTCAATAATGCAAAACTACTATAGAACTGAAAATGATGCATAATGGGTTCAGCTTGATCCACTGAGATGCCAGAATAACAAAAAACAAAGGCATGTCAATATTGTACGATGCTACAGCTATAAATAGTTCAGATCTCTTAAGCAATTATGAGCCCACTTGAACCTCAGCACATACACCACTGAAACTTGTCCTCTTTAATAATATAAGACCTTACATAAGGCATTTATATCTCCAACTCTGTCTAAGCCACATAAAGAAGTTAATAATTTAGAAATCTTATGTAACTGTTTTGCATATTTTTAAATCCTTCATTGGCTTATAAAAACACGTTAAAGAACAACAGCACAGTGATGGTCAATTTTGGTGCAGAAACTAAAAATTGGCATTGAAAACAAACCTTGAACTTAAAAGGAAACACTGGCATTGAAATACTTCTTTTGAAAAAAGAAAAAGATCCACTCCTAGTGGGCCTAGAGTATACTGATTATAAAACACAGAGTTTTAAAAAAATGACACCTTAAAATCCAGCCATCCATCCATGTCATGCTGCTTATCCTGGACCTGGTTGCAGGGGCAGCGGTCTAAAAAAGTTAGGGGCTGGACTAAAAAGAGAACAACGTTTGTAGAATTTGCATTCGGGGGAGAGAATGTCACTCTTTTTGACCTATTGTCAATTTGCAACCTTTTGTGCTTTCTGCCCTAATTTAAGGAGCAAGACTAAATAGGTCAAGTTTTCTTTGTAGTTTTTTTTTTTTTTATCTCACACAGAAAATTGAAATGGGTTTTCCAGTTAGAGTTTGCTGTCTTGACACACATACAATGGAATAGGATATAGCCAGTGTTGGGAAGGTTACTTTTAAAATGTATTCCACTACAGATTACAGATTACATGCCCCAAAATGTATTTTGTAATGTATTCCGTTACGTTACTCAATGAGAGTAACGTATTCTGAATACTTTGGATTACTTAACATATTATCATGCATTTTACAACAACGTGAATGTACTATTGCTGTGTGATTTATTACTATTACTGAAGGTCCGCGGCTCCGAACTGTAGTAAAGGGACCTCTGACTAATACGGGTTCCGTGTCGGGCTCGTAGCCGAAAAATAGCTTTACTTTGTTGTCTGGGTCAAGTTTGCTAACGAGAGACAGAGAGAGGCGTTGAAAGACTGCTCCAACGGAACTTATTGTTTCGGAGGAAAACACGAACACAGTGTACAGTCGAGTCTTAATAGCTTACTTACAACTGGGCTCGTCAGGCACTCTTCTTGGCTGCAGTGGTTATTATTATATTTACATGCTTCCAGCTCCCGTTTTTGCTCGATGACAGCTCGTGCTTTCCCTTTTTCTCCCTTTTCGCGCTCACAGACACATAACGAGTATGGCAGTCCATTCTCCCTGCAGCACGGACTACACTGCCCATGATGCTACATTCTGCATTCTGCCTATTAGCTTAGCACAACAACAACAAAAAGGCGCTCTCTCACCCAGGAAACACGCAGAGAGAGAGCGTCACCCTGTAACCATGGCAACCGCAACGCTGCCGCCTGGAACAACAGAACATAGCTGTCAAACAAAACCCAAACAGTCCTGACCCGCGACAATATGAAACAGGGAAGTACCGCAGTGTATTCCATTTATTTCAACAAAGTAACTGTATTCTAAATACCACCTTTTTAAATGGTAACTGTAACGGAATACAGTTACTCATATTTTGTATTTTAAATACGTAATGGCGGTACATGTATTCCGTTACTCCCCAACACTGGATATAGCCATAGCTCATTTTTGTTAACTAACCAAATTATGTTTGATAACCAAGTCGTTTAACCTAATAAAAGACAGAAAACGATTAAAAACTGAGTTTACTCTTGTGGGAAGAGTTAATTACTGGCCAAATAAATACTTCATGTTTATTTTATTTTCTATGAAACCATTAATCACATTTTTCATTAATCAAATCATGCAGAACGTTGTTGCACATCACTGTGCAGGTTAGCATTGCTGTCATCCTTTTACTTTACGCTTTGCTTCTTCACAACTTTGCTTTACAGATAGAGAGAGGCAGGGAATACATACTTAGGTTAAACCTTAGGTTTAAATGCATCTTAGGTAATAGTTGCAACATTTCTAATCTAGTTCATGCCTTTTCCCCCCCAGGGATTAGAGGAAGCACTGCTGCTGCACAAGATGATGCAAGTTATTTCACAGTATAACTGAATTTAATGCAGTTACATAAGCTGCAAAGTGAAATTAATAAAGTGAAAATTTTCCAAACAGGCATGCAGTCATTAAGCAGTCCAGTATTTATTTCTTCTTCTTCTTCTTCTTCTTCTTCTTCTTCTTTTTTTTTTTTTTTTCAAAAAATGCAAGGCAAAAATAAGACAATCTTTCAGAGAATTCTACCTGAAATCATGGTAGCTGTTACAAAGGTAAATGGGTCACTTAAGATGAAGTGCCACTCACCTGGAAAGGATGCAGAAGCTGCAGGAGGTAGAGACATATAACTGCACTTACATCAGACAGTTTTCAGCAGCTCTCAATACTTTGTGCAAAACATTATAACATAATAAAACCCAGAGAAAGCTAAAGAGCCAATCAATAGCCAGCCCGGGAAACATATGAGTCAACTTTGTTGTTGCACTGATGGAATTACACAGTTAAAGTTCACTATAATTTCAACTGTGTGATAAGATAAGATAAGATAACCTTTATTAGTTCCACACGTGGGAAATTTGTTTTGTCACAGCAGGAAGTGGACAGTGCAAAAGTCATGAAGCAAAAATTAGAATACAATAAGAATAAATACAGTACACAACTGTACAGAATAGAATAAAATAAAATACTATATACAGTAGAATAGAATAGAATAAAATATACAATAAGATAAAAATAGAATACAAATGCTATATACAACTGAGTAAAAATACAACGATGCCAGAAAAGATTATTGCACTTAGTGTTATTGCACATGTGTGGATGTGTGTGTTTGATCAGTTAAAGTCTTTATTGTGGAGTCTGACAGCAGTGGGGAGGAAAGACCTGCGAAATCTCTCCGTCCCACACCGTGGGTGCCGCAGTCTCCCACTGAAGGAGCTGCTCAGTGCTGTCACAGTCTGCTGCATGGGGTGGGAGATGTTGTCCAACAGTGATGACAGCTTAGCCGCCATTCTCCTGTCACTTACCACCTCCACTGGGTCCAGAGGGCATCCTAGAACAGAGCTGGCCCTTCGGATCAGCCTGTTCAGTCTCTTCCTGTCCCCGGCAGAGATGCTGCCGCCCCAGCAGACCACACCATAAAAGATAGCAGAAGCCACCACAGAGTCATAGAAGGTCTTCAGGAGTGGGCCCTCCACTCCAAACGACCTGAGTCTCCGCAGCAGGTACAGCCTGCTCTGCCCTTTCCTGTAGAGGGCGTCTGAGTTATGAGTCCAGTCCAGTCTGTTGTTCAGATGAACACCAAGGTACCTGTAGCTGTCCACAGCCTCAATGTCCATACCTTGGATGTTCAGTGGTTGCAGTGGAGAATGCTTGTGCCTGCGGAAGTCTACCACCACAGATGACAGGCACATCTACTGTTATAGTAAAGATGTAGGCAAGTATACTGTTTTTATTGGCTTACTGTAACCATAATGTGAATTAGCATGACATTTGTTCAAATGCTCTGGTGGGATAGGCCAGAAATCTTGATTGTGTAGTCACCCAAGAGTGAGTTGTAAATTCTGTATTGCCATGGCTTGAGTAGCATGTGATGCGGTGGTAAAACCTAGAGGGAAAAAATGTTTTTAGGGTTATGCTATGTTATGTTAACTTTTGGGTTTTAAGTCAAAAAACCTAACTTTTTCTTTTTCTGTCAGCATTAATCTCGTTAATACGATGTTAACGCCATAACCGCATTAACGCGGCAAATGCCCGTTAGCGAGTTAACGTGGATTGGCCCGTGCAAATCCTGCACGGCACTAACGCATTAACGAGCTAACTGTGCTAACGCGTTGACGCTGTTAAGCTCTCAAATGGCCTCATATTTTGAGTCTAGAATGTAGTTTGGTGTATAGAAGGTTTCATGGTCTACTCAGTGACTGCATGGTGGTTGGTGCTGATATGCCATGATTGGTTTTCAGCAAATGTGCCACTGTACATTATGTCTACATATGTCTCATCTGTGAGGATATTGTTCCAGATGCCTTGTGGTTTGTTCAGGTCAAAGTTTTGTAAAAACTAGCAGCCCTAGCAAACTAGCCATACTTATTCAGTGTTGTTCAAATTCTACTGACATGAACTTTAACATGCTAACTAAGGCTTGTAGAGTCTTAGATGTAGCTGTTGGATTTTTGCACTTTCTCTGAACACTGCACTGACTGGCCTTGGTGTGAATTTGCTGGGATGTCCACTCTGGGCAAGATTTTGGCATTGTGTTGACTAGGGCTGGGTCATATCATACCGTTCACGGTAATACCGGTATAATGTTGGGCAACGATAAGAAAATGAAATATCGCGATAGAATATGGGTAAAACGCGCATCCGCAGTGCCTTTGTTTTCATACGCACATGGCAGAAAAAGCATGGCGGTGGCGACGGAGAATGAGAAGGGCGAAAGCGGATTGTTGAATGAAACGGATGAACCAGAATTGGTTTGTAAAAATGTTGCAATTTCAGTGGTGTGGCACTGGTTTAGCTTTCATCCGTCAGATACACAACAAAGCACTATTTTTGGTAGCGCATGCTAGCGGGCCGTCGTTATTACCGTGTTTTTTTGGAAAAATTCGCACACTTAAAATCAATCCTTTGATTTTTCTGAAAATCGACAGTGCCCCTTATAATCCCGTGTGCCTTATGTATGAATTCTGGTTGTGTTTACTGACCTTGAAACAATTTTATTTGGTACACGGCGCTCGAAAATCTGTCAAATATTTTAGTACGACTTTGCTAACCTACGACGCCGCACCGCTCGATGGATTGTCAGAGCATTACAGCTATCATAGGCAGGAGCCTCGCGGAGTGATACGTACTGTGCTTCAACATAATATTACCGTATTGTGTGTGTATAACCTCTTTTTAAGTTTTGTGGATATTAAACATGGTTATGCTGAGGATATGTCGGCCAATTTCCACTGGAAATGCCTTTTGGTTAAACTGTCAGCAAGGCATTTGCATTTGCACTGTTACATTTTTATATAACTTTAATGCACATAAAAAACAGCTGCTTGTTTAAGTGAAAATACATTGATGTTTTTTTTTTGCACTAATAAAGTTGTGGAGTTGTAAAGTATTTTGTCTAGTGTCAATTATATCGTCAGTTATATCGTTATCGCAAATTTTCAAATGCATATCGTGATAAATATTTTTGGTCATATCGCCCTGCTCTAGTGTTGACACACACCTGAATGCCCCAGACCTGCAAACTACCAAAACTTCTGTTGTTATAGAGCTGTGCACACTTGCTGATGATCAATTAAACAATTGCATGTCATTAGCAAATTACATAATCATGTCACATAGTCACATAAAATGTGCCTAAATTATTTTTTTTTGTTGACCTCGAGGTCAAATATAATTGTCATGGGTAAATGTTGCGATCTTATATTAATATTTTTAAGCCACTACTTTCTTTGTCACTGCTCATACATAATATGTAACAATAATAATAATAAAGATGGATGGATGGATAAGTAACTTTGTAATGTAGTTACTCAAAGATATGGAGAAACATATGGAGAAAATAGCCACCTAATATGCTGCCTTTGCAGATAAATTTAGCAAATAGCTTTGAAACAGTGCCACATTGTTCTCCACTGAACTTAACTGTAAGAGTTTTGAAACTCTTGCCAAATCATTTACACTGCAACTTTAAATAATGAAAAAAAAAAAGTAGAAATTGGAGATGGTGGGTAGAGTGCTACTGAGGAGGCAGAACAAAAAAGGGATTGTGCAGGTGATGGGGGAAAACAACAAAGCCTTTACTATAGATTTTCCAACAAATTAATCACTGTGCGGGATAGTGAATAACAACAGCAAAGCAAAGAAAGGCCCTGACTGTGTGGGTGAGATGCTCCCTTGCCATTTTGTCTTCAGTGGGTTTTGAAATAGAGGACCTGTCAATTTGTGTTCCTTCTTTTAATGCCCCTAGTTAATCTTGAGGAAGGTGGAGTCTGTAATGTACCTAAAAAGAGCAAGTTTCTAATTGAGTAAACTATCTTACTAGAGTTTATTGCCCCCTCAGGGCCAATTTAGCTTACAGGCAGCAATCAGTAGTAGTGAAAATACTGCAATCAATCAATCAATCAATACTATACATGCAAACATAAACAGTTACTACACAGATTACGGCAGTATCCGATTTATTATTGACACTCCTCACAATCTCACACCCAGAGCTGGCGACAAAAACAAATTACATTTTGTTTATATAGACTTTCTGTTATTGTCATTAATACCACGACTGCATCAATGTAGATTTTGAATAATGTTATTGATACATACTTTTACAACACTCTCGGATTATCCTGTATAGAAAATAGTCCAACGATTTGATTGTTTAACAATTTGATAATAATCATCGTCATTAAAAATAAACTGGTTTTTATAAACGGTAATGAATGGGTGTTGTAAGAGTACTGTCTCGGAAACATCAAGCAAATTAACTAAAATGAATAAAAATTATAGCACGGTGGGCAGCACGGTGGCACGGTGGTTAGCACTGTTGCCTCACAGCAAGAAGGTCCTGAGTTCAATTCCACCATCAGGCCGGGGTCTTTCTGTGTGGAGTTTGCATGTTCTCCCCGTGTTTGCGTGGGTTCTCTCCGGGTACTCCGGCTTCCTCCCACCGTCCAAAGACATGCAGCTTGTGGGGATAGGTTAATTGGATAATCCAAATTGCCACTAGGTGTGAATGTGCGAGTGAATGTGAGTGTGAATGGTTGTCTGTCCCTATGTGTTAGCCCTGCGACAGACTGGCGACCTGTCCAGGGTGTACCCCGCCTTTCGCCCTATGACAGCTGGGATAGGCTCCAGCACCCCCCGCGACCCTGAAAAGGATAAGCGGAAGCGAATGGATGGATGGATGGATGGAATAAAAATTATAGGGAACCAAAGAGCAGCAGCATCAGTTGGGAAGCTAATGACAAAAAAACACTCTTGCAAGGCTTTGATCAGCATGCATTTTTATTATGTGGATTAAAATGTATACCTAAGTGCACCAATGCGTGTTGAAAATGTGTCCTTTACAAATGGGGGGACGGGAAAAATTAATAGCGTGTTGTTTTTGATTAGCTGTGAGCACTTATTGTGATGTATAGCTTACACATGGCAGGCATAGACTGAAATTAACCATCCTTCTCCAGATGGAGGTTCGTGTGTTGAGAGCAGTGACTCAGTCTTTGTGCACAGGTTGCTGATTTTTTTCAAAGATGGGTGAGACATCAGATTTAACAAGGCATTTGAAAGTGCTTTGCATGCATTTAAGAGCAGAGGCTTGCTTCACTAGCTAACATTAAGGCTTGTCAAAAAAAAAAAAGAATCTGGGCAGCGTAGCTTATTGACGCTATCCCAACCATCGAAACACTGAAATATTATTGCAGTGTGATTGCTAAGGGCCAATAATTCCAACATTCTCTCTTCTGAGTTGTCAAAATGTTTGTTTTTTTTCCAGTAGATGCTCATACTCAATACCTTTTAAGGAATAGAGAAAGGCAAACAGACCAAGTTCAGTAACTACAAAGTTTTCCAGATAATTTCATTTGTTTTACAAGTGATGCCCTCCAGTATGTAGTCTGAACCAAACATTAATAAATGGACATTGGTAGCTTATGTAACTGCGGCAAGTGTAATAAATAAATAAAACTGAGGAAATGTAAACCATTAAAGGAATTAAATCAAGAAGGAGAGATGCAGTTGCAACAATTGCAGTATGTTGATTCTAAACTATTGGTTGAGATTTAGAGAAGTGGAGCAGCCGTTCCATTTTTGTGGTATGAAACATATGAATTCAGATTTTGAGCTGCTTAGCTTTTTGCTGTTACTCTGCAACCTACAAAATTGTTTTTTTTGTCATTTGGAAAGGACAATCTGACATTTTGGTTGCTTTTTTGATGAGTAATGACTTCACTAGAAATGTATTTTCATATATCTGGGAGCTGACGAAGGCTGCATACGACCTTTTGCCCCTAATGTATAGACGCTAACTCCTGTTGCTCTTTTCTGCCATCATCTTTGTTCACACAATGTTAAAAGGTCACATGAAAAATGCATGAAGATGGCTTAAGCATCTTACCACTCGTGCATGAGGAAGTCGGTACACAGAGTCTCCTCTGTCAGACAAGGGGAAGGATCTCAGTAGGCTAGCTAAGACGGTCGGCCTCCAAGGGGGTAAAAATAACTGATTCATTTTTTAAAAGGTTCACGAAAAAACTACTCAAGCTTTTATGTGTTGCCAGTCACTCGCTGGTATGTCATACTCCTCTTGAACTCGGCAGCTTAAAACAACCACTCTCCAGATGTTGTGTGTGCGGGTTGTTTTAAGATTTTATGTATTCATGTTTATGCCCCAAAGATTTGCAAGATTCGTTTGTTAATCATTCTTACCAGATGAAGTTGTGCCATTAAGGTCTGATAAAGTGAGAAAAAGAGAGCAGTGTTTGTTTGTGCCAGTTACTTTGGTCGTAGCCCAGACTAAGGGTAAGTACAACCTCTAGCCTCTGACCGGTGTGACAAAACCTCCCAAAAACGAACAAAATCAGAAAAGAAAGGAAAAATAACATTTACAACCCTAGTGCTAAACCTAATTTAATCCTAAGTTTTGGAAGGCAGTAATGAACTTTTGGGGAAAAGATTTCAATGGTTTTTGATGGGAGTCAGAATGAAGAATTTAGTTGTTCGCTGCTTGCTGAGATTTAGGAAAACAGTTGAATTAAAACAAAAATTTTAAATGCTGATAGTTTAAATTTAGGGTTTGGGTTACAGTTGCTGTATACTTGTAGTATACTTGTACTATATTTTTGCGATTAGTCGACTAATCAGATCATGCATCCATTGGACGTAAAACGTACAGCTTATTGCACCAGCATGTGTCTGCTCTTATATAACTATCATTAGCTTACAGTTTTAAGTGTTTAAGGTATGTGCTAACTAAAAATAAAGACAAGATGATAGTTTATTAAATTTTAATGAAATTTGCAGATTGTTTCGGTGAAGTTTAATAAACTCCTTGCTATCTAAAATATAACAGGACACCGGAGTATATTCTCGAGCATCTCACACTTCTGATAATCAGTTGTCTTCTTGATGTTTATTCAGCTGTGTAAAAACTATAACTTTAATCTCAGCCAAACTGATTTACTCAGGAACAAATAAAATACTAAAAAAGCCAAACAATAACATTTTGAAGTTATCTAAGTGACATATATATTTAACCTGAATAGCGAAAGACTGCAGTTGGTTTGAAAATGATCTGCCGGGAGTCCGGTGTTCTCACGGGCTCTAGTGAGCCTTGCCCCCGGCTAGCTATCGAGCTAGTGGGTAACAGACGTCTCCGAAAATTTTTGAAAATATGTGGTGTCTTGATAAACTGAGCAGATATTTGAGGTTTACACAGCTACATTCTCGCCTGAACACATGTTAAATGTTTATTTTGTGACCCAGAAAGAATAATAAGAGTAATATTAAAACTAACTAGCTGCCGCCATTGTTGTAAACTGAGCTGGGCTGCGCTATGAATTCTGGGACACAGCTTCTTCTTCTTCGGGGTTTAATGGCAGCTGGCATCCTTGTACATGCAGTGCTGCCATCTTCTGTTTCAGTCCGTTATTGCACTCTTAAATCCTACTATTTATTCCTGCGTCTTTTGTGAGCTTACAAAGCTTCAAACGACGCGTCGACTATTAAATCAGTCGTCGACGATTTTGATAGTCGACTAATCGTGGCAGCCCTAGTTAATAGACACATTTTAGAATATAAAATGATGTAATACAACTTCTTTTTGTAAAATATGGAACACATTTCACAATAGTATTAGAAATACTCATTTGTCTCCACATTATAAGCATTTGTGAAGGTAGGTCTTCTTCAATTTACTATGGATTTTTTTCTTTGGTTACAAATATAATCTCTTTGTATTACATTATAAAATATTTTTTTCTAGATTTCGACTACATATGTTTTATACGTAACCGAAACATATTCTCCAGTCTTTTAATAGCCATCATGTCTTCAGTTGTCTTTGTCTCTAAATACACTATTTCGTTCCCTAATTCTTTCTCAGTGGTCGTGTGAAACCAATGCTTGGCCGGTTCAGTGAGCTTGAAGACCTGCTGTCAAACATGAACGTTAAGCCAGGCAGCATTGATGCTGTCCTGTTGGATGCTGGCTGTTCCTCCATGCAGATGGATGAGGCAGAAAGAGGCTTCTCCCTGAGCAAAGATGGACCATTGGATATGAGAATGGATGGAGACAGGTAAAAGATTTGATACATACATTGGTTGGCTTATTGTGATATGCTGGATAATCAGAAGCGCTTGTGCGGTATTAATCAGTGTAATAATGTGAAAGTGCAGATAGTACAAAAAGGCGTACCTAAAATGGGTTACCAACAGCATGGGTCCAATTAATGTTATTTGTTTCTCCTATAAGTGATGACCTGAAGGCGTGAAAAAATGTTTGTTTGTTTTTTTTAAACAATGAAAACAAACCCATTTTCAGTCGACCTCTAGTGGTTATGTTAAAGAAAGCGTTCACCAAAAAAACTTTTGTCCTGTTCCTACATTGAACATTTGCAGAGTGTTTGTGAAGCAAAACTAACCCTCCAATCTGATCAATGAAACTGGCTGTGCCAGGCATGAAAGCACTTTGCATTACAAAAGTTCTATTCTTTTTATATTGTTTATCTTAGATGTGCTCGGGACTTGTACACAGTAACAGGGCAAAAAGTAAACTGATGGTATATGTAAGAAGGGAGCTAGCATTGCGATTTAATTTGGTAATTTTGTAGTTATACCCTTTAGATAATTTACTGTAATTAGTAGACGTTAACATACCCATGTTACACAATCTCAGCAAGGAACTCATTCACTGAGATTGTGATTGGGCTAACATAAAAAAAACCACAGTACATTCAATTCTTCCACAGATGTCAGCATCAGTGTACTAATACCTCAGTCACACTTAGCGACTGGGCTAGCTACATTTGAGTTCCCTGACTGATTGGTGAGTGGTTGATGGCAGTCACAAGGTAAATTTGTCCCAATGAGATGTATGGTGCAATTGCTGTGGTTATGCACTGATTACCATGGTTGGCTCTAGTATCCATGGGAAACTTTGTTTACAAACTACTGTAGCTACGTTCTGAGTTGTAGTGAAACTGAACAGAGGCACACAAAAACGTGTTAAAATGTGTTGGCTACAGTGGTGAAAAGCTCTGTTATTTTATGTTTCCATTTTTCCTCAGTGAATTGTTGTCTCCAGGACCTGTTACGTCCATACGACCTGTTTACGTCCATGTGCCTGGGACCTAAACCTTTCAGAAGACATTCTAAAACCCTTATTCTAGCCTGATTTAGCCATTCCTTTACCACGTTTGATGTCATTGTCCTGTTGGAACACCCAACTGCACCCAAGACCCAACCTGTGTGCTGATGATTTTAGGTTATGTTGAAGAATGTGAAGGTAATCCTCCTTCTTCATTATCCCATTTACTCTCTGTAAAGCACCAGTTCCATTGGCAGCAAAACAGCCCCACAGCATAATACTCCCACCACCATGCTTGATTGTAGGCATGGTGTTCTTGGAGTTAAAGGCCTCACCTTTTCTCCTCCAAACATATTGCTGGGCATTGTGGCCAAAAAGCTAGATTTTTGTTTTGTCTGACCACAGAACTTTCCTCCAGAAGGTCTTATCTTTGTTCATGTGATCAGCAGCAAATTTCAGTCGAGCCTTAAGGTGCCGCTTTTGGAGCAAGGGCTTCCTTCTTACACGGCAGTATCTCAGTCCATGGAGATGCAAAACACGTTTGACTGTGGACAATGACACCTGTGTTCCAGCAGCTTCTAATTCTTGGCAGATCTGCTTTTTGGTGATTCTTGGTTGACTCTTCACCCCCCTGACCAATTTTCTCTCAGCAGCAGGTGATAGCTTGCATTTTCTTCCTGATCTTGGCAGTGACGAAACAGTGCCATGCACTTTATACTTACAAACAATTGTTTGCACTGTTGCTCTTGGGACATGCAGCTGCTTTGAAATGGCCCCAAGTGACTTTCCTGACTTGTTCAAGTCAATAATTCGCTTTTTCAGATCCATGCTGAGCTCCTTTGACTTTCCCATTGTAGCGTTTGTATCCAATGAGCCCTATTTAACTGGTCTAAGAGAAGTCACCAGCTGTAGTCACTCATAATCACTCACAAGAAGTTAAGAGGCTATGCTATGAAGCTCAGTTCGCTGACAACTTTCTAAGTCACCAAAATTGCTAATTCATGTTGCTGTATGTATATTTTTGACCCAGCAAATGTCATCACTTTTTTCTGTTAACCCATAATAAAGTCATTGAACAACCAAAACTTCATGAATGTTTTTTCTGACAAAGAAGTATCTGTTCCAATCACTCTATCTGAGAAAAATCAGAGTTTTAGAAATAACAGGACACTCAGTAGAGCCATTATATTATATTCTTTACAAGTGTATGTAAATGTTTGACCACAACTGTATTTTCCAAACCAAAAGATCAATTTCTCCCTTTTGGTCTTATCCAATAAAGTATGTATTTCCCAAGTAGTAAAATGTACTACATTGTGATTTGAAACCTAATTGCAGACAAAGTATGTTTAACATTTATCGATCTAAAATGTGTCAGTTTTTATATATTATTTTATAGAAATATCCATATTCCTTCCCGAATATTTTCAGAAACATTTCTGCATCACTTTAAAATGTCAGCATAATCCACAAAGAAACTCCTTTACAAGCTGATGCAAAAGCTGCTTTTCTCTTTTCCTTCCCTCACAATCATTCTATTCATGACTGTCATAAAGGTTTTCAGCTGTAGCTCAGAGTTGTCAGGATTCACCACTGTCAGCAAGGACATGACGTCAAGCGACTTAATTGGGCTTCTTTTTGTGCGTAGGTACCCCGACATGCCCTGCGCCGCTGACGTTGTGAATACCTTAGATCAACAGGCTCTTGCATCCATCCTCACTGCATATGGGGAAGAAAGACACGCCAGGAAAATAGCTTCAGCCATTGTGGAGGCACGCCGTGTCAGCCCCATCACCCGGACACAGCAGTTGGCCAGTGTGGTTGCAGGTAAATAGACACCACCCTGATTAATTCCCTGCAGCATTCAGGAGGCTATAAGGGAAAATAAAAAAGGAGTGGAGTTATTAAGGCTGTCTTCCAGTGGGATGTGTGTGTCTCAGAAAATTATGTGAACTGTGATCTCAGTCATCATCCTCTCTTCTGCCTCTGTTTTGGGTGTTTTTATTCCACCATCCTTGGAGAGATAAAGATGAGGCAGAAACTGAGTTGTAGATGGCTGGAATAAAATGTATGCCTAACTCACATGCAGGAGCCCATCTCTCTCCTTCCACACTGCCTACCTTTTTTGTTTTCTTTCCCCCTCTTTTTTCCCAGTCTTTTCTTTGCTCACAAATACAGACATACACCTGACACAAATGCAAACACCCACATGCACTCACAAACGACACACGAGTTGCATACAACCGGGGTTAGATTATTTGTCTTCGATGATTGTTTTTTTTCCTTTTTTTTCCTCTTAAGCCTTATGACTCCACATTTGAGATGCTGAATGGGAGAGATGTCGTTGCAACAGTTATTGCACAGAGCAGTATGTGCGTCAGTGTCACCCTGGGAGAACAGGTGTGAGTAAGAGCAGCTGTTTGATGCTTTTTGAAGAGCAAAGCGAGCTACCACCAGTGTTTATTGGGAACAATCTAAGAGGTCTGGTTTTTTTAAGAAAGTTCCAGGGGGAGCTCTCTGACCAGTTGTGGCAGTGATACTCGGCATCATTTTCAGAATAAATGACGAGGGGCTTATGCTTTTCTTTTTTAGGGATAATGTGGGACATTACTCAGCAATACACAAATATATTTAACGTTTTTTTGTTTTTTGTTTTTTTACATGGACACAACAAATAAGTTCTGCAGAATGTTTTTAACTTTCATTTGTTTTCAGTCATTAATTTACTGAAATTTTATAGCAATAGGTAAACAAAGAATCAAAAAGAATCAAAGAATCAAAAACAAAGGTGCCTCCTTTTTCAAACAGAACCATAAGATCTTTTCAGCTTTATAAATTTTGAATTAGAAATGTATTTATTTTAACTAATAAATTGATTTACAAACCTTATTTTTCCAACAAGCTTTTTGTTTTTTAGATTTTAGATTGAGAGTTGATTGGTTGTTGTATTTACGACAGAGGTTTAAAAATGCTTTCTAAAACTGTTATCGTGATTTGGTGCTGTATATCTAAAATTTAATTTGTGTTGAATGGAATTGAATTGATATGACACACATATGTAAGAGCACAGGGATTCACAGAAAATATTGCAAATGGACAAAGCTCCTGTAATGACAGGTATAAATATGGTTGTGTGATGACATCACGTCAGTGCACAAAGCGACCAATGTGGTGAGCATAAATTGGCCATTAAGCAGCACAAGCTGATAGAAGAAACATTAAGTGACATTTAAAGCCCGGGAATGAACGGGGCGTGGCTGCGTCGTATTGGAGCTGCGACATGGCTACAGGGCGTAATCGCTCCCGCTCTTTGTTTCCCACAGGAGCAGCTCATGATCTGAAACATATCACATCATCTGTCAAACGTGGTGGAGTCAATGTTATAGCACGGGCATGTGTGGCTGCCGATGAAACCGAGTGATAATGTGACTGCTGATAGAGGAGGCAGGATGAACTGTGTGTAGAGGGCTACACTCTCTGGTCAGATTCAGTCAAATGCTGCAAAACTGTATAAACAGCTTACTGTAAAAAACACTGTGTATAAAAGTGTGTATAAGAATGGCTATGATAATTTCTTAACCTAATGCAATACTTTTAATAAACCTCTTAAATCAAAATCGATAATTTGTAGTTAAATCACATTTTGATTGTTTGATTTAAAATCTGCCAAAACATTAACATTGCTTTGGTTCACTCTTAACTACCTGATTCTCCTTCATGTACACATCATAATCTCTTCTGTTCTCAATGGATCTGTCTTCAGGACCTTTTGAAAGATGAATTAGAGAGGGTGCACATGGCTTGGTGAGGCTAGCCCTGGGCTGGTCCTTGCTGTGCAGGCATTGTATTGATTGCAGTGTGAGTCACACCTTGGGCTGTTCAGTGCAGGAGGAGAGAAATGCCACATCACTCACTTCTCTATTTATTGCGGTTTCTTTTTTGGTCTATGTAAGTGTCTAATTGTTCTTGTCTCTTCTGTGTTTTGGTTGGTTAGAGGCACTAAAAGCTCTTCACTTGTTTTAATGCAAAAAGAAAGATTTTGAAACTTTAATATGCAGCAAATAATCAGTTTTTAGTTTTTGCTTTAATACCCACATGATTTGATTGATTTGACATGACTGATTTGCACATTAGCTCTGTGCATTCTGCACCCTGTATATGTTACTCGTGCACAGTTTGGTAAGTGCAGTTGCTCTGGAAACTTTAAATATTTGGTGAGTGTCTGCCATTTACAATGCTCTGTATGGCACATGCATTTTGACCACAGGCTCAAATAAATTAAAGGGGTACAAGAAGTTTTGTAAGAAAAAGATTTCTTCCTCTGAATGTCAGGTGCAAATTATTCAGGAGTGCAGAAATGTTACGGCAGCTTGATTTATTTTATTCTAGGAAATGTTTTCATTCAACGGGTTTCTTTTATTTTCCTGAAGAGAGAGGATACCGGGAGTTATTTTAACATTTCCAGTGTTATTCTCATAAGGATAACACCTTAGGGCTGTTGAAGTCACAACGATCAGTGTGTAGATTGGTAATGTGTTAGCAGATAAGTAGTATGGCATGAACCCACTCTGTTTTTAAGATGCTATGCTTGATCTGCTTTACTTGTCAGTATTTCTCTTGTCTGTTCAACTTCCCAGTCACACAGGCCTAAAGACCACTGAGAACCACTGGTCACTAATAAGGGTGGGTTTAAAATATCAAATCAAACTGATTTTAGCTTGAATAGCGCAATATCGACTCATTAAATCCTGAATCTATTTTTAAATATAAATGTATTTAGGCAGAAATGCCAGAATCTCAGGTTAGAGTTCACAAAACTATTTCAGCAACCACCAAACAGCTAAAACAGCAAATGAGAGCAAGTAAACGGATTCCACACAAAGATGCAAACACAAAGCGAGTGTCGTTCACCCGTCGGTGCTGAAAGCCGACATCTCACAGATTCTAAACTTGCAGCTTTTGTCACTCTCCGAACATAATTCACTGAAACAGCAGCAAAAGAACATAAAGACTATGCTCCACGTTTGAAAAACATCGTCATGAATTCTTGCTTACTTTACTGTTTTGCTTCCACCACAATACAATCACACTTCCTGCACACGTTTTTCTCTCTCTCAGTGTACTAAGGAACAGTTTCCCATCTCAAATCTCTGTTTTCTGCGTTATTCGCTTGATTATTACGCACTAGTCTACCGTTGTGTACAGCGCTGTATGGATATGTACTGATAAATGGTCAGTTCTGGTGGATTATGTATTACGTTGCATAATCCACCAGAACTAATACAAAGCGCCTATAATTTTCAAACCAGGAGGCTGTGGGGTTGCACTGGCTGCCATGTGCATTTTTTTTGCTCGTCTGTTTAACACCATTCACAAATTTTCAAAACCATGTCCTCCAGTCTGGTCAGTCCAGACGGTTGACCTGTACTGCCAAATTATCAGCTAATGTTAGCTAGCTTGGTCAGCAGCTGCATTCATATACTATATGGGTGCCACATAGAGACATGTTTTTTTGGTGCTTAGTGGTGTACTAATAAAATACAGTGGTCCCTCGCTATACAGTGGTCCCTCGTTCACGTTTCACCGCCTCGCTGTTTCACAGATTTTTTTGGTGCAATTTTGCATGCTTTTTATTTTTCTTACAGCGCATTCTGTCCTTTCTCCTGATTGGCTTAAGACCATTGTCAATCAGTCTCGTGCAGTGTCTCCTGTACGCTACAGAGTGCATTCAGCTTGTCAAATTTACATAAATCTTCGATCGCTAGCAGTGTAACTCTAAAGTGCTGTACTGTATGTAAGTTTTCTCCCCCACACACACCCCAATGTCTACGAAATGTTTTGCACCGTCAAAGGCAACCGCAGGTGCCTTTGTTTTAAAATATAGATTTTTCTTTATATCTGTACCAATATGATTTTTCTTTATGCAGTAAAATTAGGCATTTTGACATGTAAGTCTCTAAGTAGCCTCAATTGGGGCCTAGAGGAACTGCATTGTTTTCCACTTCTGCATGGCTCTGAAGGTTGCCACTGGTCATTATAAAAAAAAATTTTTTTTTAACATTTATTGTTATAACCTTTCAGGAATATTTCCTAAAAGAGTTGACTCAACTGCATAAAAATGTGTGAATTTTGTGACTGGATAGTAGGGGTGGGGGAAAAAATCGATTCTGTGCAGTATCGTGATATTTTGTTTGCTAATAATGTATCGATACAGGGACAGCAGAAATCGATATTTTGTTACAAAAAAGGTTTTTGTGCTCAGAGCATGTTGATCCTTTTTCTGAGCAAGAATCCTGACATTCCTTCACTGTCCAAATGTGTTTAACTTTTTTTTGGCAGTAATAAACATGACAGTTTACTTCTTTTACTTTAAGACATGTTTTATGTTAATTAAGTTTAAAACTTTTTTATTTAATGTAAAATTATATTTTGTTTTAATTTACTTTCAAGTTCTTCAGTTGCTAAATGGGCTGCATAGTTTTCATAAATTGCATAGTTCAGAATAGCTATAATTGTACCAGATGGTTGCATTCAGTTAAGTTGGACTAAACTGTAATACAAACCGTTCAGTTTGTCAACAATAAAACTGACTGAAATGAGAGAAAGACTGAGTGTGAGACTTTGATATTAGATAAAATGAATATTGATAAAGTTTACCTTTATGTACAGAATCTGAATATCGCAAAATATTTAAAAAAAAAAATTGCAATAATATCGTATCGTGCGTTAAGTATTGTGATAATATCGTATCGTGGGATGTATAGTGATTCTCACCTCTACTGGATAGAAGTGTAACTCTACCTTTAAGTTATCACCAAATTAGTAAGACTATTAGTTTAATTTGTTCTGTTTTTATTTGGAATTAAAATGCAATAATGCTATAATAAATCATTATTGGACCATTAAAATTGTAAGATTAACTCTGACCAATTCTTGTTTCCAGGATCGTTTCCTCCTGCAGTTCTCTATGCACGTAAAGACCGGCTCAACAGACCTGCACACGTGGCCACTAAGACTTTCCAGGCCTTGCGTATCTTTGTGAATGATGAGCTGAATGAACTTCACGCTGGCCTGCGTGCTGCCCAGACGTTGCTAAAACCCAGCGGACGTCTCTGTGTTATCACCTTTCATTCACTAGAAGATAGACTGGTCAAACGTTTCCTCCGGGGAGATGACTTGTCTAATCTGGATCACTTCAGCCAGAGGAAGCAAGGTACCAAGAAGGAAAACCTATCGCATGAAAAAAGTGACGGAAGTGTCCATTGGCTTCCTCTGCGAAGAAAAGTGATCACTCCAGAAAAAGACGACGTTAAGGAGAATCCTCGAGGACGCTCCTCCAAACTCAGGGCAGCACTCAGACGATAACTATTGAACATTAAATATAAGACAATAGAAGTTGTAGAAAAAAAGTTGGAGCTTTTTACATTGAACATTAAACTTCTACAAAGACTCAGGGTTAAATCTCAGTAGACTTGGTATCACTTTGTAACAAAGGAGCTCAGCAGAGATCAGCAGAGGTGTGGACTCGAGTCACATGACTTGGACTCGAGTCAGACTCGAGTCATTAATTTTATGACTTTAGACTTGACTTGAAAAAATGTTCTAAGACTTGTGACTTGACTTGGACTTTTACACCAATGACTTGGGACTTGAATTGGACTTGAACCGGTTTACTTGAAAAGACTTGATATTTCACCCCAAATATAAAATTTAACATGCATATTATATAGAGATTGAAAATGTGACGTCATTCAGGGGTAAAACCGCAAAGGATTCTGGGAACTCGTGGCAAGAGGTACTAGCGCACGCAGGCTTTCAATTGAAATCAGTCACACAGCGATAAAAAGAAACACAAAAATGTCAAGAAGCTGTTGTATTATTAACTGCAATAGCCGGTCGCATGACAGCCACGGGAAGCCGACGGGTAAAGAGATCGGTTGTTATCGGATTACGTCGTTGAAGAGAAATTGTTCAAGCCATGTTTCCGAAGTAACAAAGACGCGACTGGATTGCAGCCATTCAAAGATCAAATATAACGTCCCAGAACACTCCAGCTCACAGGTTAGTCTGCTCAAGCATTTACACGAAGGTCAGTGTTTTTTAGTAGTTAATACGTCATTTTCATAACATAATTGGTGATATAGGTTACAAGCAAGTCTGGCGCTGAACAGAAATTGTCGCGCTATGCTCCTTTATTTATTGTGCATAAATAGTGAATTGTCCTGACACAATATTGCGTTTCGCTTCTGTTATTATGGTACATTGACAAAAACATATACTTTTATTCACAGGATAAAACAGGTTTTTTGTATCACTAATTGCCCAGTACGATTACAGCATACAGTATTGTTGTCACTGCTACATTTCTGTGATGCTACCAGAAATTATTTCCACTACTAATTAATTACCGTTGAGCTCAAAGGTCCTATTAATAAACGGTTAACGAATGTGTATTTATGAAGACGATTTGTGAGACTGGTAAACTTATGATACGTACGATGGTCTTTCGTTCTACACGGTGCATTTCAAGGTCCTGTACCCATCCGTCGGTAAACTGTACCTGGGCTTGTTGCAGTGACCTGAAGTTACTAAACTTCATGAGTGTATGCACTCACTCCAAGAACCGTATAATTATAAATATGCATATAAATATGCTACAATGAGATAGCTGACTTCATCTAACTAGCAAATGTTGTCCAGGCTACGTTGGTGATGCAGTTTTTTTTTAATATGTATGATATTTTTGTCATGCGATTTTAAAGCCGGTCCTACAACCGCATCCAAGAATAACATGCAGCTTATCTCAGAACTGTCGGTGAAAATTATTCTTGGAGCTAGGTTTAATTGAGCTGCATTTTAAAGAGGTGCAATTTCACAATTTGTGTATATTTTCTAAGTTCACTATTTTGTCATGTGTTGAGAAAAACACAGATTAAAAAATTACATGGTCTAATATTTACATTTAGCATAACTGCAACATTATTTTTTTTTTTTTTTTTTTTTTTTTTTAAAGACTCGAAAGGACTTGAAATTCAAAATTTCAGACTTGTGACTTTACTCGGACTTTTACACCAGTGACTTGAGACTCGACTCTGACTTGCCTGACATTACTTGAGACTTGACTTGAGACTTGAGGATAAAGACTTGAGACTTACTTGAGACTTGCAAAACAATGACTTGGTCCCACCTCTGGAGATCAGTGTGTTACTGTAAGCTACTAAGTGGACTTTAGACATGAGGTGATTGTACTGTTTCCTATTTGCTTTGTAAGGAACATAAAAAATTAATTTACAGTTAAAATTCTGAATTAAATGGAACAAATGTTTACCAGTGTTGTTTTCATATTCCTAGTTGTTGTGAACAACCTGTTTTTTTTCTGACAAAAACAAGTAAAGAAAAACTAATGCACGAGGACAAAAACTGTGATGAAATGTATTGACACTAGGGATGGGTACCGGTATCCGGTGCCATGATGGCACCGGTTCTGACATAAACGGTAGTAACCAGACCAAAAAGCAGCGCACATTTCGGTGCTTTATTTCGGTGCTTTTTTTTCCCTGAGATGTCATACACTTTGGATTCCAGCCAATCATTTTACCTTAGCGTAGTAGGCAGGCCCAGGTACGTACGTTCTTTTAGAGCAGTGCTACAGATTAAAAATGCCCAAGGCGAAGCGGTCAAAAGTCTGGCTGTACTTCACAGCAAAAGATGCAAACTCAGCAGCCTGCAACAAGTGCTTTAAGGTGATATTGTGCAAAGGAGGTAACACCTCGAATCCGATGAAACACCTGGCGACGCATAGCGTTTTTTAAAAGCTGAGAAATGCACCGTATTTGATAGCTTGCTGCGAGACCTCACATCGAGCACATTTACTGCGGGTGGGTTGCCTGTTATCGGACCCGGAGTTAGCGACATCCCCCAAAAACCCAACGAGGAGAGTCCTGGCCCCTAGCCCTGCCAGTGTAGCAGAAATGATGACCGATGATGATGGCAGCAGCAGCCGTTCTTCTCTGGGTCAGTAGCTTAATGTTGTTCGTGTGTAATTTCCGCTGAGTAGGCTAACCATGTTATTAAATTAATGAACGTAAGGTGAATTAGCAAACACCGTTGTAGTTGCATGCGGCTGTCTTCCTGTTTGATGGCAGATACTCCCTTCACCCTGGCAAAAAGGCTAAAATGACCAAAAAAAAGTGGAAAACAGCTAAACATGAGAGGTTTTTGGACAAAGTGTGTGTTCTTCATTCTTTAGGCACCGGTTTGAGCACCGTTTAAGCACCGGCACCATTTCAAAAGTACCGGTTTGGCACCGGTATCGGATAAAACCTAAACGATACCCATCCCTAATTAACACTTTGGTAAATGAATAAAAATGGATGAAAATATTCTGGAGAGACGAGGTCCAATCAGAATTAATTAACTTGTTAGGAAGGTGGGAGGAGTTAGGGGAAGTGATCCAATCAAAAGTAATCTTGTAATCTTCGCATTTGATGTCACAGAAAATAAGACGCTTTTTAAACCGTGTGGAGGGAACTTGATAAGTGCTTAGCCTTTATATTTTAGTCAACTGTTGTTACCTCGGTCTGCCTTACCGGAGTCATGTACTACCCACAATGTTGGGGAGTAACGGAATACATGTTGGAGGCCGGTGTTTTAGGAGCGGCAGAAGATCTCATCAACAGGCAGTGTTGGGGAGTAACGTAATACATGTACCACCGTTACGTATTTAAAATACAAAATATGAGTAACTGTATTCCGTTACAGTTACCGTTTAAAAAGGTGGTATTCAGAATACAGTTACTTTGTTGAAATAAAGGGATTACACGGCGGTCTTTCCCTGTTGTCCCGTCCTTTTTTTGGTAATTCCACACTGGTGGAAACTCAAACAAAACACGCATTAAGAGGCTCTAATGTCTGTGTCTCAATCTTGCGGCCTATGTCACCTCTACTTGCGGCCCGCATAAGGACGTGACGAAATATTTTTTAAAATTATTGTTCAAAAAATTATTTAATATGAAGGCAATAGGCAGAGTGTTACAGGCATAGCCCTAAAGAATGTAGCCTCATGGGCAGTGTAGTCCAGTTGTAAGTAAGCTATAAAGAATTCTGTGCTTAAACAGTGTTGGTCAAGTTACTTGGAAATAGAAATTAGTTACTAATTACTGATTACTTCTCCAATATAGTAATCCCATTACTTACTGATTACTTATTTTCAAAAGTAATTAGTTACTTAGTGGTTTTTTTTTTAAAAACCATGATGCACAACCTGAATGCATTATAAAGAAATAGACCTTTCAGCCCAATTCTATTTTTTTTCTGCGTAATCCATCATATAAAATTGAGTCAAATGAAAAAGTCTCTTTTTAAAAATTGTTTTTATTAGTTTTAGTCTTTTAACTTTATGCAACATTCTCTAGAAGAAATTTGTTTTCTGCATATTCCAGCATATAAATTAAACTTCACATCTGAGCAAGCGCCTGGCACGCTGCCTTGGGAATGTGAAATTAAAAGAGAAACCTGACCGCTGTGGCACCGGGCAAAGTTCCTGCCAAACAGGTGAAAATAGACTTAAGAGCGACAGGACTTGGTGCTGCTGAATCTTTGATTTTATTTTATTTTTGCTGTGTTTTATTTGCATCTATTTGAAAGAGTGAGTGTAAACACAATTTTTTGTCCTGGAATATGCAGAAAATAGGTTTATCATGTCTACGTTTCCATGTTATCCGGTTTTATTTTAAAAGAGTCATGTGTTCTTTTGTCACTGTGTTTAGTTTCACTTGTGATGTTATTGTTTAATTTCAGTCAGCTGTTTCCCCATGTGTTCTCAATTCTCCTGATCACCTGCTGTGTATTTAAGTCCTCTGTTTTCTGTGTTTCATTGTCAGGTCGTCTGTTATACTTACCACAGCCACCACAGTCTTCATAGTCTTTGTCGTAGTTTCACACTGCGTTTCATAGTTGTTCATAGTTTCATGTGTCAAGGTTCTCAGTCATCCAGGTCATCGTAGTCTAAGGAGCTTGGAAGGAAAAGCGTCTGGACTTCTTTGAGTTGCTTGAAGACGTTTCACCTCTCATCCGAGAAGCTTCTTCAGTTCTAAGGGTCAAATGGTGGAGAGTCCCAGATTTAAACCCAGTGGGAGTTTCCCCCCAAACAGGGAAAAAGGACCCCCTGATCACATGAGCCAAGGTGTGAAAGCGGGTGTAGGTCCCAATCAGCCAGGGTTTCGGGTGAGCTCATTGTGAAACCTGGCCCCACCCTGTCATGTGATTTCCTGAGGTCAGATGGCCCAGGATGTTAGTGGGCGTTAAGGCGTCTGGGAAGGGATCTCAAAACTGGGTCTATAATCCATATAGATTATATCCATATAGATTATCTATAATCCACTGAATGTACTCAGCTACATGAAGAGCACAATTAAATAAAACCTGATTAAAGTCAAAGGTTGTTACTTGTATTTTGAACTAAAAACTTCTGGAATCTGGATCTGGAATTCTTTCATTGTTTTTTGTCAAAAGTGTGTTATTTATCATAAAGTAATTCAGAGTCATTCATACCAGAGTAACCAGAGAGCACAACATATATTTAACTTTCTACAGGACTTAAAGATATTATATTATGTAAAAATCCAGACCCTCTGAGGATTGTCTGAGTACTTCTAACATTACACAAAGCAAAGGTCTCCATCAGTGTTCATGAAATGCTGGGTTTATCCCTCTTGTGAGGGAGCTGCTGGTGAAGATCACAAGCCCTGCTTGATCCCTGCGATGAGTTTCAGTCTTCCTGGTGTTTCTGAAATGATGTCTCTCACTGTGGGTCAACAGAACATCTGGCACAGGACTGTTGTAATGAAATAAAGGGAAGAAGGTCTGAAAAAAATCTTGGAAATGCCCTATATGTGAGAAGCAGATTTTGTATTTAATTTTCTTTTGCCAATCAAGATAACTAAAAGTATAATTTTCACCATACAATTACTAACCTTGTCATCTCCTGCACTGTCTGTTTTGGGCTCTGGGCTTGTCCTTCCTAGCGCTCATGAGACTGCTTTGCTGCACTGTGGTATGAGGTGCTAACCTGTTGACAGTGTTGGGAAGGTTACTTTTAAAGATTACAGAAGTAACATATTCTGAATAGTTTACAACTACATGAATGTACTATTGCTGTGTGATCTATTACTATTACTGAAGGCTACTCGCCATACCAATACCAACTAGATGTTTAAATCTTAATATAAATGAGTAACAGTAGGGTGGACATTAGGCTGCACTTTTTGCAGCGATCTTGTATAGAAAACTATTCCACGCGTATATAAAACAGGTCCGCAGCTCCAAACCGTAGTAAAGGGACCTCTGGCTAATATGTCGGGTTCGTGTCGGGCTCGTAGCTGAAAACTAGCTTTACTTTGTTGTCTGGGTCAAGTTTGCTAGCGACATACAGAGAGAGGCGTTGAAAGGCTGCTCCAACGGAACTTATTGTTTCAGAGGAAAACACGAACACGGTGTACAGTCGAGTCTTAATAGCTTACTTACAACTGGGCTCGTCAGGCACTCTTCTTGGCTGCAGTGGTTATTATTATATTTACATGCTTCCAGCTCCCGTTTCTGCTCGGTGACAGCTTGTAGTTTTCCACTCTCCTTTTTCTCCCTCCCTCGCTCACAGACACATAACGGGTATGGCAGTCCATTCTTCCTGCAGCACGGACTACACTGCCCATAAGGCTACATGCATTAGGGCTATGCCTGTAACACTCTGCCTATTGCCTTCATATTAAATAATTTTTGTATAATAATTTTTAAAAAAGTATTATTATTATTATATCTCGCGGCCCATGTCACTGCAAGATACAGGCATTAGATCCTCTTATTGTGTGTTTTGTTTGGGTTTCCACCGGCGTGGAATTACCAAAAATAGAGAGACCATAGCCTAACATATGAAACAGGAAAATACCGCCATATAATCGATTTATTTCAGCAAAGTAACTGTATTCTAAATGTCACCTATTAAACGGTAACTGTAACAAATACATTTACTCATATTTTGTATTTTAAATACGTATTACATTACTCCCCAACACTGCCTGTTGATGAGATCTTCTGCCGCTCCTAAAACACCGGCCTCCAACTAAATTTAGGGACACAGGTGTCCCTAAATTTAGCAAATATTAGCTTCAGGCTAGCTTGCTACCATGAATAGGCTAATACCAGCATTTTATGCTTGGTTTATGTTTTCGGTTTATGTCCGACAATATTTTCACAGACTGGCTTTTAACGTGTCGCAGATAAATACAACAAAATAAAACTAGTACCGGTACCAAGAAAAAAAAAAGATTTATTCATAACACGTGAAAAGACCCAGGAAAACCGAGTTAACGATAAAAATGATAACAAAATAACGCTGAAAACCGATAAAAACCCTGAAATCCATACATTTCACGCCTGAGCCTCAACTCTCGCGGCCCGGTACCAAACGACTCACGGACCAGTACCGGTCCGAGGCCCGGGGGTTGGGGACCGGTGATATAAGCCTTATATGATTCACTATATGAAGCAAGCCAAATCTTATGCAAGTCTTTTATAAGTCTTTTCTATTTCTTTTCCATATGGGTATTCTTATTGTTTAATTATGAAGAATTGTTATATAGGAATAAAAACCTGAAGTTGTATGTTAATTGACGCTATTTGAACACATATATGTTGTCATTTAACATGTATATACTTGCCTGGACATTTCAACAAAAACTTTCAACATTCATCCATTCAATTTGCAAATCCTGAACACATTTTAAACACCACTATATCACTGTGATTGTTACTTTCCACAATAATTTAACACAACAAAACACATCTTTCAGCTTTTCATGTGTTTCAAACTGGATTTTTGGAGTCCAGGAATGTAAAAATTTCTGTCTCTAAAGCACACAAAAAGGTTCAAACATTTTTCATTGTGCGTGTTTGAGGTTTGTTTTTTCCAAATATATAATTAACACAGTACAGTGGGCTACATACTGAACTTGAAGGATAAAAACAAAGTATCGATTCAATTGTGCTAGTATCTATCTGATACCAATACTAGTGCTGGTATCAGTGCATCGATATTTGGATTGATCCACCTAACTCTACTGTTGAATTAGCTTTGAGATTAACTACTGGATTAGCTGTCAGATTAGCTATTGGATTAGCTATCTCATTTCCAAAATCCTGAAGCAATGCAAATTAGCCACACAGCGCAATGTAAGGAGCTCCCTGATTGGTTGGACAGACACAGGCTGGCTGCCTGGAATTTTATATACTGCTGTTTGTGCTCATAGCTTTGCACCTAGGGTTGCCAACTCCCTGAAAAATAAATAAGGGACACCTCGTGGCCAGGGCCGGGTGACCCAGTTGTCTTCACCCTTCCCAGTGTGGTGAATTTTCTAGCTCTTTTTTTGTGTGTGAAATTATTTTTTTAACCATTTGACTTGAAGTTGATTTAAGTAGATGCATATTCTATTCTTTGTGATATGAACACATGTGAAACAAATGATCATTTAGCCATTTATTTTTAGCTCAAAATGACAACATTAACACAGTAAAACAGGTCTCTTTCTTAAACAGAAGCCTGTCATGCTTAACTTTTGAGAATATAAGTAAATCTTTCTTTAAAAGCACTCTGTCCTGCTTAACTTAAAATAATAGAAAACAATAGAAAGAAAAATATTCTTGTAACAGTGCACATTTAGTGCATTTAGTACAATTGGCTTCAGTTGAGGTATTATTTCAGCTTTTCTAATGCTAATCAGCTGCTCCTGTTTGTAAACCCGCTTGTTCCCATGATTACGCATCTTAACTCATCATCATTATTCATCTATGTATTACTTTTATGTATTAGTCATCAATTTGTTGTAATCATCTATCCTTGCAGTTGTTTATTACACAAAATAAATTATATTATCACACTTCTGGCCACATAGCGCTGATATTCACTGCACATGCCCATATTAACTTTTTCCAGCCAGGTGTTTTCCTTTTCCCATTCTTCCCTTTCTCTGAGGGGAACAAACATTGCTGCTCTAATGCTGGGCTCACACTGTGCGATTTTTGGCCCATTTTGAGCCGATTTTTGAGTGATCGGACCGATTTTGGCCTTCATCGTGCATCGTGTAGCGTGGGGTAACGAGAAGTGATTAACACCTCACGACCAGCTCCCGATCATCAATCGCTCGTGAGGGTGTCACCACAGGCGCTCACACTGCTCACGCGCAAACGTAAACGTTGGTGAAAAAGACGGCGCAGCACGGCTGTGCAGCGTGTGATCTGGACACAAGCGATGGAGGCACAACTTGTAGAACTTTGGAAAGCTCATCCGAGCCTTTTCGATGTGGCATCACAAAATTATCACGACCACAACAACCGTGAAAATAGTTGGATTTACACTGCTGCTCAATCACAGCTGCCTGATCAATGTTTTTCATTAGCAATTTAGCAAAGTTGATGGTAGTGGTGTGTCTGTGTGAGTGAAAGACAGAGAGAGCGAGCGGCAGATTTTCTGTTATAACCTTCATTTTATGGAGGCACAGTGTGAGCACTCAGGTCGCATCAGAGCATCGGGCCGTATAGTGTGAGACCCTGCATCGTGACCTATGAACGTCTAACCCCTGTGAGTCAATCGTGCAGTTTGAGCAGGAGCTGAATAACGTGACTGAAAAAATCGCACAGTGTTTGCCCAGCTTTAGGTGTACTGTCATCCGAGACTTGCACCGCAGAGTCGGCGTTTGTTCCCCTGTTGACCATGCTTCTTGTTGTGGTCATCTGTTGTCTTCCGGTATTTTCTCCGCAAGCGACCTTTCCTCGACCAATGAGATGAGCGGTAATCTGAATTGTCATACTCGAATTGTCATAAGTGTGCTGTCAGCTCATTGGTCACAAAGCAGGAGAGGGGCTGGGAATTATGTTTTCAAACAAAGTGTTAATTCCATAAACATTTATAGACTACTTTTGATTCTCACTGTATTACGGGACAAAGTGCGTCCCTTATTAGCTCAATACGGGACGTGTACTTTTGTTTCGAAATACGGGACGATTCCGTATTTTAAGGGACGGTTGGCAACCCTATTTGCACCACTAAGTAGTGTGGGTGCTTGCACAATGGCCATTCAGCCTCGAGATTTATACTCTGCCCGACATGGATATGTGAAGAATGAAGGGGCTCTGCAGTGAAACGGAGTGCTGAAGCTCCGAGTGTGGGCCTGGGGACTCAGCCTGACCACCTGTTCAAGTTAACGTGCTAGCATGGCTAACGCTAGAATCACCGCTTGTAGCCCCGTTATTTTAAGACAATCTTAGCTTATGAAAATGTTACCTCGTTACAGTACAAGCTAGCTAGGTTTTTTTGTAAGCCTATGTGCTCTTCACAAATAAAGCTTGAAGCAGCTCAGAGTATTATAACCAGCAACTGAGCCCTGTTACATTTTTACAGTGTTAGAGCAATGGCTGCAACCTACAGCATTTAAACTCGTGATTAAAACGCTGTCTGTAAACATTTCAGTCCAGATGTTACCACATTACTGATACTTAGAGTTAAAAGAACTCAATTCAATTCAATTTTATTGATACAGCACCAAATCACAACGACAGTTGCCTCAAGGTGCTGATTTCCAATGTTACTGGCATGACAAGCAGATCCCACCTGAGGGGACGCCATAATGGTCTGGGGTGCTTTTTCCTTCAGTGGAACAATGGAGCTTCAGGAGGTGCAGGAGCGTCAAACGACTGCTGGCTATGTCCAGATGTTGCAGAGAGCATCCCTCATCATGACTGAAGGCCCTCGTCTGTAAGGTAACAATTGGGTTTTTCAACAGGACAATGCTGCAGTACACAATGCCCTCTTTTGGACCATCCTGCGTGTTCCCCTGATATAAATCCAATTGAGTACTTTTGGGGATGGATGGCAAGGGAAGTTAACAAAAATGGACAACAGTTCCAGCAGTTTTGGGAAAGTTACTTTGAAAAAGTAATTAGTTATAGTTACTAGTTACCGCTTCAAAAAAGTAACTAAGTTAGTAACTGAGTTACAATATTATATCATTCTTTTCAGCACAACCTCACATGTCTGAATTTTTCTTTATTTTTTCATTTTAATGCATACTGTATTAACACATTTGATCTAAAATCAGACAAAAAACATAACATCCTAGTAGAGAAAGCTATATTTTTTACTGTAACAACCACAAACATGTTTAATGAATAATTTTCATAACTTCAAATGCAAATGTAAATTGTAAATTTTGAAAACCTATGCATAAGTTCTGCAGCAACAATGCTGCAAAATCTTCCATGAATGGTGACGCCATATTCTAGAGATGTTATTGGTGAGTAGGTGATGATTTCATACCTGAACCTGCTCTGTGCAGGTTAGGTCTGTAGCATAAGTTACCACTGGTATACCTCTGTAAGAAGTGATACAAAAACCCCAGGGTTCACCTTGAAGTTATACCTGGATAAGATTAAATGATACTTCTTGGTGCAGGCATGTTACCAAGATCAAACAGAAGCTACAACAGTAGCAATGGCACATAAACAACATGTTTAATTACACACAAACTCAATGTGCTTAACATAGAAGATGAAACAGTCAGCACAGACTTGTATGAAGCTGGCCATTTTTGAAGTTTTATTCCCAAATAAAATTATTGTCTGTTTTTGTATTTGTTGTCCTTATTGATCAATTCCTTTCATTCCACCAGTGCTGCAATGATCCCATGCTGTGTTTGAAGTGAAGGAAGGTCTTATGTTTTGGCAATTTTTTTAATCCAGCATATACTTTCTTACACTGCTCATGTTTGACAGCATGTTAAACAGTCACCGTAGCTAAGTAGCTCAACATATAAAACAAACAAACAAAAAGAAAAACCCCACCTTCTCTCATTGACGTCTGTATTTTCCCTGAACCTCCCTGGCTGAGTGAGACCTCTACTGTACCACATGAATCAGTAACGCCACAAAATACTGAATGACGCAAGTGTCAGAAGTGGTGCTGAATGAGCTGGGTGGTTGTTCTTGAGCATTCTCTCACCTTCAACTGTAAGCAGATGAGGTGTTTTGATCTTTACTATTTGACTTTGACTAATTGTAATTGCTCCGTCAAGATTATTAGCACCTTTTTTTTCCTCTTCTGTCTCAGTTTAGTGCTCTCTAAATATACCCTTCTCGTTACCTTGGAAACTAAATGGCGCAAGTAACACTCAGCTGTGTCTAAAATTATATGCTGTTTTAATCTAATATGAAATGATGCTGCATCGTGAGTTTGATTGTCCCTCCCTTTTGACATCAGTGGATGTCAAAACACCATCCCTGCTGACTGAACATGTCCTAACATTTGAGCTTGTGAATACTTTGTTTCTATTTTATGGCCAAAAACTCTTTACTGAATCAAACTGTTGATCGTGTGTCGGGAGGTGAACACGGGTAGGAAACTTAGACTCACGACTTCATTTCGCACTGACACGTGACAGCGTTCATATAAATGCAAAAGGATGAAGAAAGCAGCAGATAGGGGAGATGAGATGCACTTTTTTCTGAGTAAACATTTTCCTTGAACAGTAATAATAGTAGTCTTTTTCTGACGTTTTCTTGCCCTTTTAACCCTTGTGTGGTGTTCGTATTTTTGTTACTCAGCCAGTGTTCATGGGTCTGGTGGACCCGCTAGAGTTTTGGCTTTCCAAATTAACACTATCAAACAATTTTATGTTAAATTACTCAACAGATGTTTACTTCATCCCAATTACAAGACATATGAACAGCAAACATGGTTAATTTTTTCCCTTTACCTTTGTTAGATCACATTTATGAATTAATGTGCTTCTCGTTTTTCTTTTATATAAAATGTTATAAATAAATCAGTTATAATCAAGTGGAGTGAGTGGAAAGACACAACACATTTACACGTGAAAAAATAATTAATTGTTTAATTTTTCTTTTGACAGACCCGAACACCATACAAGGGTTAAAGCAGTCATTTCTTCTGTTATTACTGTACCCAGTACGAAGCCATGTTATTGTGTGCGTTCTTATTTTCAGCATATTGTAACCTTACCTCTGCATCTGCAGATCACAGGAGGATCATATTCACCACAAGTAGTCTAGCTACAGCAGTCATGAAAATAGATGCATGACTAAAATTAAGATGAACTTGAAATATTTTCTAATTCATCTGATAAGTAGCTCAACATTTAACACTGACTTTAAAGCTGCAGTTTTGAAAAAAAGGGAAAACACATCATTTAAGTGTGGAGTATGAAAGATGTGGACTCACTAGCAGTTTGCGGGGTCGTTAGCAGCATGCAAATATATGTAAATGTTCATTAATGCAAATATCCAACCAGCCAATCACATGGAATAGCAACCTGCTGAAGTTCAAGCCGAGCATCAGAATGGAGAAGATAGGTGATTTAAGTGAGTTTGAATGTGTCATAGTTGTTGGTGCCCAAATGGTTGGTCTGAGTATTGTTGATCCCAGAGGTCAGAGGAGAATAGCCAGGCTGCTTCGAGCTGAAAGGAATGCAACATTAGCACAAATAAGCACTTGTAACAACCGAGGTATGCAGAACCTCTCAAACCTTGAAGCAGAAGGGCTACAGGAGCACAAGGCCACATCATGTGCCACTTTTATATAAGAACAGGAAACTGAAGATACAGTTTCAAAAGGGCTCACCAAAATGGGACAAAAGAAGATTGGAACAAAATCCCCTGATCTGATGGTAAGGCTAGAGCATGGACTCTGCTATCAGTGGTTCAAGCTGTTGTGTATTTGTTGTTTCACATAAGAGAAAACGATATTCTGCTTTGTTATTTTGCAGTCATTCATAAACCTATAATTTATGCTTCAGACAGTGTGAGTTTTCATCATTTCAGATCTGCTGTTTTCATGGACTTTCATGGACGGTTTATTTTTGAGACTGAGTGTGAGCAGTTTCATGATGGGTGATTGCAGGTAAATGCACAAAATACTCGTTGAAGTTCATCACTTGGTGTTTATTACCGAGTGCAGGAGAGACTGATAGACAGGAGCACTAATTAAAAATTACTGTTATCTATGACTGCAAACTCTCCATTACCATGGAAACGGTATCTTCAGATAACAGTAAATATATGGTAAGGTGATGATGTTATTAAAGACTTGGACTCTATAAATTGACTGTCAAGTAGATAGCTGTAGCATACTAACAGCAGGTCCTTGGTGTCCTGCCATATATAATGCACACATTTTCCTTAAGTCACATATCAAACATTCTGATGCTGAAAAGATATTTTTAAAGAGATAAGTCAGATATTAAAATTTTGTGTCCAGGATCTGTCACTAACAGTATTGTGGCAACACAGACATCACTTCCAAAAACTGCATTAGCGCCACCTGTAATGCAAGAGTGTCCTCAGTCAAAGTGAACATTCATGCTTCCACAACTTTCAAGAGACACGGATAAAACGACTTGAAAGCTTTCTTTCCACAGCTGCCACCGTTGTGAGGGGCATAATCAAAAGAGACAAGGCTAAATATATGAAGACTGAAAGAATAGCTTTTTTTTTAATTGTAGCTTTTGTTTTTTGAACTTCTCTGGCAGAGAGATGTAATCTTGGCCCTGTGACCATTACCTTTCAGTGTGAGGAGAGAGATAAGTTGGTCTGTGGCTCCATGTGTAGCAGACTGAAGAATGTATGTGTTTCACAGCATTGAAGGCTAAGACAGTCTCAGAATCCTCTGTTTACATTTTTACTCCTCTGTCTTACTCTCACTGCATGCCCATCTCTTTTTTTTCTTGTGGCAAAATACTAAGGTCAAAACTGTTTTAATCATTTTCATGATTGACACAATCCCTGAAGGTCTCGTGGGAAGGAAATCCAACCACTAAGGTTCAGTTTTGAAACTCAGCTCAAATGATTATACCACAGCACTGAAAAAAACAAACAAACCCTTTTTAAGACTTACTCAAATTTGTCACCTTTGGGTTGGTGTGTAGTTCATTCTTGAGCGTAAGCTGATCACAGCCTCTTCATTATGTTACACCTGTCACCAGACTACCACTTGCTGTGTCAGGTAGTGTACAGAGTGACCTGATGTCAGCTCACATACTCCAGAATCTCAAACTGAAGGAGACAACAACACCAGTTTTCTTGCCTCCTGTAACAGCCAATTGGATTTTTGCACCTGCTTGTTTCTGTCTGGCTATAACAAACCCTGCCGCAGTCGTACTGTCCAAAGTCCCTATTAATGTTAAAAAATAATAATAATAAAAACCCCTGCCGGTTTTTTACAGTATAATGATTTTTACTTCTGTCATCCTAAATGGGATTAAAGAAGTCTTAAACAATGCAGATGTTTGGTTGAAATTGATGGGCCACATTTTAAAAGTTTACATGTTAGAAGTGATTCATTTCTCATATAAGATGCTGTAAGGACTCATTCTCAGGATTGATGTGAATGCTAATAGTAATAATAATAGTTACAGAGGATTTTTAACCTCAGCCGTATGTGTTCTATGGCTTCAATTTCTGGAGGGAAAACTTAATCACAAAGGTTTGCTAAGAAAAGTTAAAATGAAATTCATCAAATGCAAATGTAACATACAACAAATACACATGTTCTTTTTATATTTAAAACTTTTTTGACATGTTTACATGTTTGCAAAGCATGCATAATGTTAATCAATAGCTAAATAATTTACAGTTTTTTTTAGCAATTAGTTTATTTTAGCTAGACTTCGCATCATGACCATAGTGTAGTGGTTAGATACCTTGCAGCAACACAGTGTCTTATTGCGTGTTCTCCCTGTACCTGCATAGGTTTCTTCCCACAGTTCAAAGACATGCAGTGTGATTGGTGACTCTAAATGGATGTGAGGTAGATAAAGAGATAAAAGTGTGGAAAATGAAGCACTGTATGAATTTATGGATCTGTGTGGCCTGGAGTCTAAAAGTGCTTTGCATGATCAGAAGGATTAGAAAAGTGATATATAAATGCTAGTCCGTACTCTCTTGAGCATCTATCACCACAGTCTCTCATGTTAAAATGCAACTTCAGTGATAGTATAAACTCCAGTATTCACCACCTGCGTGGCGAGTGATGTGCTGGAGGTTGTTGGCTGTCACTTGGTGAACCTGGTCACAAAGAAGATGTGGCACCAAAAACTGTCGTAGCCTGTAGTTTGCATGGAAGACACTTATCTGTCTAAAGACAAGTGCTAACTGAGTGGCTGGAAACACAAACCAGAAGTGTAAGCTGTTTGCCTTCAAAGTAAAAGTTGTGGCTTACTCATGAAACCAACACATTTGAAAAGGCACAAATTTTCTTTGAAGGCCATTGGTCTGTGAGGTTGGTGAGTGTTTGCAGACAAATCAGCAGTCTACAAGCTACAAAAGCAATCTCAAAGAGGAGTTTGGTGCAACACCATATACCTCTTTGTGACCAGTTTCCCCTAGCGACAGCAACCAACCCACTCTAACCACACTGCAACCAGTTTCCTTCGTTGGTGCTAGGTGGCCACCAACTAGTCTCTAGGCCTGTGGGACTGTAAAACCTCGATGTCTGCTGGAGACACTGAGTTCCATTCCTATTGTACTTCTTTGAAGTCCACCCCCTAAGTGCATGCATAGATTCCTCATCTCCACTAATTCCAAACATTAACTGGACCTCTAGACTGTGGACAACTGTCCCATCTTTTACATACAGCCTATACTCAGAGGTTAACTAACCAACACTGGTGATTATTTAAGGCTAAGCACAGAAAGTTGCAACATCTACCTACGGTTTGTAACTTATTTGACACTAAGCTAACAAAGCTTTGAAGAATATTGCCAACACCCTGAAACTGAGCTGCAACATGGTGGCCAAGACCATACAGGAGTTTAACAGGACAGGTTCCACTTAGAACAAACCTCGCCATAATCGACCAAAGAAGCTGACTGCACATGCTTAGCGTCATAACCAGAGGTAGTCTTTTGAAAATAGATGCATGATTGCTGCCAGCATTGCTGGCATTGGTTGAAGGTGTGGGGAGTCAGCCCATCAGTGCTCAGACACAGTCAGCCACTGCATCAAATTGGTCTGAGTGGTTGTCATCCCAGAAGGAGCCTATTCTAAAGATAAAGCACAAGAAAACCCACAAACAGTTTGCTGAATACAAGCAGACTAAGGACATGGATTACCTGTGGTCTGATGAGACCAAGATTAAACTTATTTGGTTCGAATGGTGTCAAGTGTGTGTTGCAGCAACCAGGTGAGGAGTACAAAGACAAGTGTGTCTTGCCTACAGTCAAGCATGGAGTTGGGATGTCATTGTTTGGGGCTGCATGAGTGCTGCTGGCACTGGGGAACTACAGTTAATTGAAGGAACCATGAATGCCAACAAATACTGTGACATACTAAAGCAGAGCATGATCCCCTCCCTTCAGAAACTGGGCCAGAGGACAGTATTCCAACATGATAACAACCCCAAACACACCTCCAAAAAGACCAGTGAATGCTAAATAAACTTAGGGTAAAGATACCGGACTGGCCAAGCATGTCTCCAAACTCAAACCCTATTGAGCATCTGTGCATCCTCAAATGGAAGGTAATAAAATATTTACAAAAATGTGAGGGGTGTACTCACTTTTGTGAGATACTGTAGTTAGAGCTGGATCAGGTGACCCTGAATCCTCCCTTAGTTATGCTGCAATAGGTGTAGGCTGCTGGGGGATTCCCATGATGCATTGAGTATTTCTTCTTCAGTCACCTTTCTCGCTCACTATGTGTTAATAGACCTCTGCGTTGAATTATACTTGTTATTAATCTCTGGCTCTCTTGCACAGCACGTCTTTTGTCCTGTCTTCATTCTCTCACCTAAACTGGTCATGGCATATTGCTGCCCCTCCCTGAGCCTGGTTCGGCCAGAGTTTTCGTCCTGTTAAAAGGGAGTTTTTCCTTCCCACTGTCGCCAAAGTGTAGAGGATCAATAGAGGGTCAATGACCCTCTTGGGGACACTCCCATAGGACTTAAAATCTGGGACTCTCCACCAGTTGCTCTTAGAACTGAAGAAATTTCTTGGATGAGAGGTGAAAAGTCTTCAAGCAAACGTAAAGAATTCCAGACGCTATTCCTTCCATGCTCCTTAGACTACGATGACATGAATAACTGAGAACCTTCAAAGACATACCTCCTTATTTCTATCATCTATTTTGATATTTAAGTGCAGCAGTCTTACAGCAAACCTGAGAATAATAATAATAATGATGATGATTGTGATGTATTTGGTATTATGTAAGTTTCTGTTATGTTGTAAATGGACTGATTCTAATATAGCGCTTTCTATTCTCACGGAGTACTCAAAGCGCTCTATACAACATGTCTCATTCACCCAATCACACCCATTCTCACAAGCACTTTATCTACACTTAGTGCTTTCTAATGACATTGGACATGGAACGACATGGAAAGCAACAGATACCTAAAACAAATTCTCACAGGGAGCAAGATAAAATGAGGAGCACAAGGAGGAAGTACACAGACGGTATGACAAAGACTGAGAAAAATAATTGGACTATTTATACACATTTGTCTATCTGTGTTTGTTTCTTTGTCTGCCAACTCCTGATACACGATTAGGAGGAACCAGATATGGCCCTCAAGTATATTTTAGGCCTTTTCATGTTTTAAAAAAAATCGATATCATATATTATGATTATGATTATGATATCATGTTTTCTAGCAAACACCTAAGAATTGCTTTAGTACTTATGAATCTATAACACCTTATCTAATCATTGTATCATTTTATTTTCATGGCCAACCACCTAAACAGGCCAATCAACAAAGTAGCATGGGTGTGTACTAGTAGGGTTAGAGAAGTGAAGTCAGCTAGGGAAACAAGACTCAGGTAATCCAGACAATCACAGGGGAGGAAGTAAAGCACAAGTGACAGCGTTTGCAGGAAACTGCAAAAGGAAACCAACCAAACACACAGAGAAGACGACATACTGAACATGAAGCGTAGGAACACAGGGGAGGCTAACTTAACAGAGAACCAAAACATAATATAACACAGAAATCTAAATTACAAACACTGGAATAAAAGGGGAAAAAACCCAAAGTCAAACTCAAATATAGTAATTAAGAAGACTCCGAACATAACCAATTCCAGGGATCATAGAGATTTTTAGGAAAGGTTTAACAGATATTTTATTATGCTTCGTCTTTTGTGCAGCTGACACTCTGGAGGACATTTAACTTTGGTGCAAACAAACCATTGATCACCTTGTTTCAGGATTAGTAACTTTAGCAAACTGAAAAGTGGTTTTGGGATGATTTCAGCTGTCTCTCTGTCTGTCACATGACACCCGCCCTTGCAGGCCATTATAGTCCCTCAAGATTGTCCCACATCAGTTAACTTGACCTTCATGCTCTATGTTTGCTAATAACACTGCCAGTTCTGCCGGTCTAATTTACATGTTGAGTCACAGTGTGGAGAGAACTGAGATAATGTGTATGCATATTAGCACCACGTGTGAATACAAAGACCCAAGACCAGATTTTGTTATAGACACAGTAAAACCAGATGCAGAGCTACATCTCTGAATGCCAGCGAAGATGTGAAACGAGAATGATTTTTTTTTTAAAAATGTGTAGAATCAACTTGACTTGAATCTATATTCGTCATAAACACACATGGTTCACTTTGTCCTAAATTTAGATCATACTTTGTCACCGAAATGTGTTTCATTCCAGGAAAATAACTGCCATTTTTTCTGTACTGCCGTAAAATAACAAAATAAGACTGAGGTAAAATCACACTGCAAGGAAGAAAACAACAACCCCCCCCCCCCCCCCCCCCCCCCCCACTACCTTTAAATCAGGTTGTAGGAGGTGAGATGGCAAAACCTAGAAACCATAGAAACCAGGAACTGTCTGTAATCAACACCAATGAGGCGATATATTGGATGGTGGCAGTGGAATAAAATCACCACCCTCCAAGTAGGTGTACAGTATATGACTAAATCTTTCCACCCCCCCATTTTCTGCCATTATCCCACCGTAGGGAAAATTGCCTGTCTGGTTACAAGCCTGCAATATTCCCAGCAGTTGTCCATTTGGCTCTTATTGAGGCACCACTTTCTACACTGACAGAGAAACCGAGGCTATGCGCTGAACAGTCACCCTGGGGTTAAAATGATGGAGTTTGTGCAAGTGTAAATTACTCCATAACACAGGACACCTTCACTCAGGCCTTTAATGGGTGCTCTCCAATTTTTTATGGGTATATCATCAGTGTGCTGCTGTAGCAATGTAAACACAGCACTTTGTTAATTCAGGGTTCATTACATTTTGGTAATTTAAATGATAAATACTGGTACTTATAGAGTGCTTTCATATAAACCTCATCCACTCATTCATAGAGCACTTGATCTAACATTCACATATGTTCTCACACTTCAATGGATATATTGGGGGCAACTTGGGGTTCAGTATCTCAACCTTCAGTGTGCCAATACTTCAATATGGAACACTTCATGCAGCTATTAACTCAGTTCATTCAAGTCAATTTCCTCACAGAAAATATCAACAATTACAAAACAATTATAAATCCTATGTGAGGTTGAGCATGACAGTTAATTTTATATCACAACTATTAGTACTGGTAGCACAGTGATGTGGTGATTAGCACTGTTGTCTCACAACAAGTAGGTCTTGAGTTTGAATCTGGGCTGGAGCTTTTGCATTGGTTATCACTGGGTACTCCAGCTTTCTCCTGCTGTTCGAAGACAAACACGTTAAGTTAACTGGTGATTCTAAACTGTCTCAAAATATGAATGTAAGCATGAATGGTTGTCTGTCTTTCTGTCTTAGCGCTGGTGAATAAAATGTAAATATTTTTTTTCTGGAGCTTTCAGACACATTTTCTGGTAGAAACTCTGACAAAAAGTTCTAAGTTCATTTTTTTTTCCCACACTAGCGAGCTAACCTCCTGCTAATTTCCAACTCAGCTAAACCTAGTCCTCTTTTTCGTGGATCTTTTTATTGGAGCTGACATAATTTGGACTCTCAGTGGTGCTTTTTTGTTTCTTTGATTTTGGAAACCAAAGTAGCATCTGGACCCAGAAATTACTAATGATGTCAGATTTAACAAGCTGATTGTTCTCCAAAACACTTCCTTCATGTGAACAAATAAACAAAAACCACCAAAGAAACAACAATACATAAATGAAAAAGCTAAAAGTGTCTACTCACAAAGGTTAGTGAACTACCTGTAAAAGTTTAAAGTTGAAGTGACTCTTGCAGTGTTCTTCTTTTTCAAATTGTCTGGATGACATTTAGTTTTGTGCAACATTTGTAGCTAAAGGTTCAACCGCTACATGTTGAAATTAATTACCATTATGACCTGCTCCAGCATCTTAAAGACTTCATAATTATTCATTCTTATGTGGCCTCATGCCTGAAAAGCTGCAATACATTATATACTTGTTAGGCTCAATTTAATCTTACATACAATAAAAAATAAATAAAGCTTTTCCTTACCTTCAAATCAAACATGTTGTAAGTCTCATATTACTGTGTTAACTTTACATCTGTTTGTATGAACAAGGACACGAGTGCAATTTGTATCAACTCTGAATATTCAGCGATGGTTGCATGTGCACTGAAAAGTCAAAACCTCAGGTCAAGTCAAAAAACTTGTCATTTATCACAACATCAACATGGCTGAAAAAAATTTAGTTTGGACCTGATGGCAATTTTGAAATCACATCACCCACCTTCAACAATTTTATCTTGTGCACCTTTAAAGCAGTAAAAACATGGTTGCCAGGGGAACTGTTGGGGGAAAAGCATGTTCTTGTCTAACAAGGGCTGATGCTTCATTTGACTAAATTCAGTTTACAAATGCCCAATGTTGGGTGTAACATTTTCTAAATCACTTCACATTTCTTGGTAATCCAGTGATGTAATGTACTCGTGTACTAATTACTGTAATTACATTACAGTTACAAACAAAGCTTATTTATTTATCTGCAAGATAAGGACAGAAAGAAAGAAAAAAAACATCAAACATGCATTTTTTTTCTTGCACGCTTAGACTACAACCAGCTGATTTCAGTTAATATGTAGAGAGGAGTAAACATGCAGCGTCGTCTAGAACTTTTGAGGAGTGGATATATGGGCATTATTTTTATTTTTATTGCAGGAAAGAACAAGAGTGCGATGAAAAAGTGCAAAATGTGGCCAGGACAGAAACAGCTGCATTATAAAGTTAACACATCTGCACAAACAACATGCAACAATAACACGAAAATAACTAAGAGCCTAGAGTGATGTTAGACCTAAGAGTATACCAACCCGAGCCCATGAGCCAGAGCTCGATATATAGCAGGAAACAACAGCTGTGATTTGTAGCATCCAATTCTACCTGTACATGTTTCTACAGTACAATCTGTGTGGCGATCCCTTTGAGGTACCTTTGGACTGTTTTTAAACTATGCTTTGTGTTGTCGGCTTTGTATTAAAATTGAAACACCAAAAGAAAGATCTTGTGTGTTCTCATTAGGATACAGATTTGTTGAGTAACGGCCCCAAAATTGCACGTCTTGTTTTTAATGTACAGATTTGGCGACAAAGTCTTCAGGAAAATATATACCCTTGCTATGCCGATGATAATTATCTGTATATTTTGTTTTAAATAAAAAAATTTCCTGCTTGTTATATTGTATATGGTCAAAATGACACAAGGCAATTTAGCACCGTGGCTGTACAAACCCAAGGTGCTGTTGTTCTGTCTTCAGGGCAACAGCATATGCAGCTTAACTGAGGCTCATTCATTTAATAAATCAGCTTGAAGTTCATGATGATGCTATAGTTTCACTTGGATGCATAAAACTGGTCCAGAAGAGCATTCAGTGTGCTCTTCTTAACAGAATGAAACTCAATGTTCACACAGTATTAGTGAAACCTAGCCAAGCCTGAAAGCAATTCAAAGGCCACATTGCTTGCCTCACAATTTTAGCTTAATTTCTTCTTGTCACTTATTTGTTTTTGTCCTTAAAGGAGGATGTGACAACTGGAAAACAATTAGCATATAAAGTGCAGATGTATTAACGCATACATGCGGTAAGCATCAGGTAAGCACTTTACAGGTATGTGAGAGTGACTCCAAAAAGCCACCTTTGAGAACTGAGATGGCGGCTCAAATATAAGGGGAGGGTCTGCAACAGTGAAAAGAGCGAGAGACAAAGGTAAGTCTGAGGCAGGATCATTGAGGTAACAAGAACTAGAGTTTTACTAAGTGTAACTGTGAGTGTGAGTGAGATTTTCACACAAGTAGATGGAACGATGTGATGGAGAACAAGATGATGAGCTGGTGCTTAAGAGCAGGAGATGAGTGGAGATTGGTTGCAGGTGTGTCAGTCGGCAGCGTGTGCGAACCAGAGGATGGCCATGCCACTATTAAAAAGGTAAGAAAGAGAGCGAGAGAGATTAATAAGGGGGGTTAAAAAAAGGTAGATCGATGCTGGAGGACAGGAGTGAGAAAACATGGATGTTTGTATGAAACAAATGCTGTTATTATAGCCCATACTTATTTTTTTAAAGTAAACGGATCTTTAACGCCCATGTTAATCAGTGCATGTAGAATGTGGTCCACATTATTGGGGCTGAAATCAGCACATTAGTAACCTTAACAATTTCCTTTCAGACATGTCGTCAAATTGTTTTAACCAAGTCATTTTTGTGTCTAATCATAAACAAACAGCAGGTGAAAACAAAAGTAAACAGCAGGTGTTGTCTCCATCACCCCACCTTCCTCCTAGTGAGGATTTTTTTTTCTTTTTTACTCTTTTCAAAGTAAAAAACACTGCAGTAGGTATCCAGGAACACTCACATGGTTTGTAGATTGTAGGAAGAGATTACCAATAGGACTTTCTGTTATATCAACAATCCTATGATGCCTCTTGAATATTTCTAGCATATGTAAAAAGTAGCAGTATCAGTGGTGCTAATAAATTATTGTGTGCTACTGTTTTTCAGCTTTACTAACGGATAATAAACTGCCCAAAATAAAAAGCTTTTGTAGAGTATTTAGATAGATAAAGAGATAGATAGACAGACAGACAGAAAGAGTGATAGATAGCTAGCTAGCTAGATGAATAGATAGATAGATGGATGCTGTAAACATAGACAAATGCAGATTTTCAGACTCTCTCAGATGTGAGAAAGGCTGAAGTGTGGCTGCTGCACACAAAGAAGTTGAAGCAGAGAAATGCCACAGCGCACACTGAGTGACGTCAACCAGGAGGCCCCGTGGGGATGAGGTGAGTCAGAGCCAGGGCCGCGGCCTCGCCAGCTCTCCGCAGCCATGAGCGCGTCATCACCAGTCTCACTGACACCCTCTCACATTTCTCTGCATCTGCTTCAATGTGCCTCTGCCTCCCTCCATCCCTCCGCCTCCTCAGGAGGATCTCTTCACATCCATGGCATACGCCAGTCCTAGCTATGCATGTCTATCTTTGTCTCTCTCCACACCTTTGGGGTGGGTGCTCATCAAGCATGAAATGTTTTATTTCTAATTATGATAAAAGCTTTAAAATATATATATATATATATATATAGTCAAAAATGCAGGATAACAAATAAAAGAGTTGACGTTCAAGAGAAGTTCCAGGCTTTGTCATCCTGTGCTGTGTACAAAGGGATTTGCTTTTTCTTTTAGATATCTTGACAATGTGAAAGTGATATCTTTGTATTGATAATATTCAGACAATAGCACAGTTCGGTGGTGGAAACGCAGTGAGTCACACCTTTTCTCTGCACTGCGAGACAAAGAACAGCACAACAGGCCAGCAGCCTGTAATATCTTTCAGACCTAACAGTGTTCAGGTTAAGAGAGCAAATGCTTTTGTAGCTCTGCAGTGAAGGTTTATGCTTATAAGGAGTTCATTAAAGCAGAAAAAAGACTGTTTGTGATGAACAGGAGCTGCTACATCAGAGCTGGGATGATTCACCCATCACTTGCAGAAAAACACTTAAAATATTTTCGTTGAACTGCCCAGATACAAAGATACAAACCTCTTGAGCGCTTTCTTAACAGCAGTTGGCGAGGGATCGCTGAGTGGAGGTAAAGTGTAAGAATAAATGTAAAAATAGATTTAACCCCCCCCCCAAAAAAAAAAAAACAAACAAACAAACAAACAAACAAAAAACCATTAGATCATTATTCTTCCACTGAAAACTACGTCCATATGAACAGAAGCTTTACTTACCTGGATGATTGAGCATGCATCAAGACATTAGATCATTAATGGCTCATTCAGTAGCATTTAAGCTAGAACCTTTCTCTGACATTAACATTAACGTTATGTAACGCGTAAGATGTTACACGTAAAGGTCACAATGTGAAAGCTAACAGCAAAAATAATATCATACAATAAATAAATGTCTGTAAATGAGTACAAATGACAATGCTTGTATTGCAATAGCGACTGCGTTTTCCAATGGCTGCTTTTATTTAACAGGCAGGCATAGAAAGGTCCCAGGTCACAACAAAGCTAAAACTCTCAGTCAATTAATCAATAATCAATAAATTATAAAATAACAGACATTCTAGTTCTAGTTTTTTATCTAATACAGTTTTTTTGTTTATATGGACTTTGTTGTTTTGAAGATGTCAATTCAGGCATGATGGGATATCTTTTTCTTATGTTTACTAAATCAGATAATTTATTTGATGAGGAAAAAAATAGTTTCAACTCCAATCCCTTTCATTTGTCCACAACAATCACCTTAAATAAATTCTCTTAATTAAAGGGTGTACATTTTGCCTGTATACTTACTGTTTTTTTAAAAACAAATACAACTGACACTGTAGGGCAGAAAAGAAAAAAAATATTGATACAGCTACTGCTGTTTATTTTTTTCGATGGTGTGTGGAAAGCCAGCCGAGTTAAATCATTGGAGTTTCTTTGCTGAAGGAAAAAACACTTGGAAAAGGGCCGGAGATCTTAATTTATGACATCAGCAACTGTCAGAATTTCGTCTGGATCTATTTATGTATTTACTTATTTTTAACTTTTACAATAGCTTTTTTTAAGCCTCCCCACCCCGCATTTCCACACATGTCCACCTTCACTTTTTGGATGCAGTTTTCCAGATATACCAGTTGCTCTACAGAGCAGCAGTGCTCCGATTGCATGGCACACACACACACACACACACACACACACACACACACACACACACACACACACACACACACACACACACACACACACACACACACACACACACACACCTCGTGGGTAAGACTGCAGTAGATTCAGGGGAGGGCTGGCAGATATAGAGATGCTGACTTAATTTTTTGCATTGGTTGACACCTGTCTGTGAGCTGCCTGCAACGTGTTCAAGTTTCACTCTTGCCAGGTAGAGGCATCAGCTAGGGGGAGCATGAGGGTGTCTGCTTGGGGAGGGGTGGTGGCAGAGGTGGTGGTGGGGTGCTGTTGGGTTGAGAACAGGGTGGGTGGAAGTAGCTTGCCCGGAGAAAGAGGTCTGCACCACATACAACATTCAAGCGAACATCTGACGTCAGTACATCAATAATTAAAGCATTTTATTCATAGCCTGGGAGAAAAAGAATCAATTGACAAATCACATATTCACTTTGAGTTACTTCAAACGGTGAGACAATTAAAATGCACAACGTGTCTGTCTGTGTGTGTGTATCTGTGTGTGATGCGATTTACACATTTGCTATATATAGCTTCTATGTTATTTAGGGTGCATTTCCCAATATACGGTGAAGACAGGAATACAAATCGTGACTCATTTCTTTAAAAAAATTCTACTCATCTGCCCTTTCTTTCTGATTGGTTATGAGGTGCATTCAGCTATTGTATTTTCCCATCTATCATTCTTTAACATGACAACTGCCTCATTTCTCTTTCATTTATTGCTGTTCCCCAATGCTAACAATATTCACATTTTTGATATGTTTTTGAATTCATGTAAATCACAAAAAACAAACAAACAGCTATTGATAAGAGTAAAGCAGAAGATAGCTTTAGTTTCATACATTTATTCATCATAAAAAAGTCAAATGATCTGGTAAGCTTGTGCCGTCGTTAATATTCATGCTTATTGACCAAATAACTAATCACAGCAAACATGCTCAGGATACTATACACAGATCCCAGATGTTAAGATCAGGTCTTCATCTGGAAAGTGTCTCTTTCTGTGCCTTTGTGTATTATAGATAGAGAAAAAAGAAGTCACTGCAGTTCTCAAAATAAGCTGATTATATATTGATAATAAGTGAACATAACAATAACATTTTGTAACATGTGTTTTATTGTATGTATTGCCTTTCATTACCTTTTAAAATTAACATTAGCCTTTTTGCTTTTTAAATGTTTCACTCCTTATATCTATCTATTGGTATTACTATTTAAAAAATATTAAACTACTCCTTACCTTATTAATTTTTTCTCATTTTATCTACCTGTGTCTGTATAAAATCTTCCACTTTTTATATCCCATGTTGTTAATAGGTAGATCTATAGAGAGAGAGATGTGGAAATCTGTAGCGTAATTATGCAGCTGTAGGCAGCAGGTTAGGTTAGACTGCTATTCTGGCATCAAGAATTTCCTTTCCTATTTCTCTCAGCATTTGTAAAGTTTTCCAGTTAAAAAAATTAAACAAGTCTTCAGTCCAAACCAAACAATAAACTAAAAAAAACTAAAAAAACCCAAACCATATTGATAAAAATGATTTTTTTTGACCTGCAGTGATGAAAAAAAATGTCTATAATACAAATTAAACAAATTACTTCTAACGTATTAATCAGTGAGTGGTGCTGGCAGAGGCATCACTTGCCACCAGGAAAAGGAGGCAACTGTTTGGTGCCCCAAGCCCCAAGGAGTGACTGACCTCTTCACAGGGTCCTAACCACCTGACTCCACTCACTCGCACAGTAAGTGTCAGCATGATCCAGTTTAAAGAAATGTAATGACAACAAAAGAAGCCCTCCATAAAAATATAGAGGAGATATCACCCTCGGAGTGCAAATAAGAAAAAAAGCTAGACAGTGGAGGGTGGAGAATATTAATAAATGGCTAACTATAATGCCATTTTTTAATTTGCATTCTATGTTCTGTTGTTTATGTTCATGTTTAACATTAACTAACCTACCAAGCAAAGTGTCAAGCTCTGCTAGCCACAATGTAAGTTGAGTACCCAATTTTTTTGTTGGTGTCAGATTATTTATAACATAATTATGATGAATACCTGCTGGAGATGCCTCTTGGAATTTTTTTGCCAAGGGACCCAACAAACTTTGGAATCACTGCTTGGCGCTCCTAAGAAGATTTTGTTACTTTTGAACAGTTTTTCACCCATCTTTATGCTAAACTAAGCTAAGTAAGATGCTAACAGTAGTTTGTCTTTTCTGAAAACCCCTTTAGAAGCACTGTAAATAAGAAAGCGGTGCAAAACATTACAGTTCAGATTGGCGAGAAAATCCATAATTTCCTCAGTACCTTCCTCTTTAATGTTATTCAGATTTGGTGGCCTGAGATCATTAACAGCATCAAGACATTTGGCAGTGACTAAAACAACTGCTGGTGATGATAAACTATACCAATGATGCTCATGATGGATTTCTAGCACATCCTATGTACATTTGTGAATATCTGAGGACAGCTAGAGACACTAGTCCATGATGGATGTGCCTGGAGAGCTCATAGTGATGGCCTCTGGCCCACTGGGGGACCAAGAGCAACCACAAAAAAACATGAAAACCCTGCTCATTTGTAAACTAACATATCAAATGACAGCAGCAACCATAGCTATCACTTCTGGCCATGACAAAAAACTGACATGTACTGGGAAATCTTTTAGGTGTTTTTAATGAGTGCAAACCCTTGAACCATCAAAGCAATATGAATGTTGGCTTCATTAACTTGCCAAGCGTGTCCTCTGTTTTCCCTTTTTACCCTGCGTGCTGGCCTGCCACTGACCTAACCTGACCTCAGCAATGTCTTTGCAGTTGCTGCATCCTGGCCTTTAGCCTTTGGACCTCCCAGGATACTTCTGAATACTCTTTGAGAGGGGTAAGTGCATGTTATATATTATGGTTAGAATCTGGGACAAACCTTTATGTAAAAGAGAACTGGCTTACAATAGGAATAATGAGACAAAGTGTATATAATATACAAAAACATAAATCTATTAGTTTAAATGTGATGCTCCATACCTTAGTCAGACCAGGAGTTGCAAGCGATACATTAATTTAAAGCAGGTTTGTGTTAATTATCACCTAGAAATTATGTTGTATAGTATTACTTCTTTTGCAACATGTTAGTACTGCACAGAAGTTGCAGCAGCAGTTTAGAAATTGGTTCCAAACTATTCAGTGCTTGGCATGTAATTAGGTTCAGGTGCATCCATCTATTTTAGAATTTAGCACATTTCTTCCCATGAATAAAATATATTTGGATTGACGCATAGTTAGTCAGAATTAATTATATTCACTTTCAGCTGACTTTTAACTAAGCCCGACCTTTAATTAGTTGACAAACCATCCCCGTTTCACTGTTGTAACTAATTTTAGTCAGTAATCTGTGTAATATGTCACTTTGCTCTGTCCACAGAGATGTAAATAGACTCAGAAGCAAACATGTGTAAGCTCTGTGACCTATATGACCCTTGTTTGATTCTTAGTACTTAACAAAAGAATCAAAACATTGCTCATCTGACCTGAAAATCTTTCAGTTTGTGGCCTTGATCAAGTCCCCGAGGCTGTTGTCGTAGACTTTGACGGCATCCAGCTTTTTCCTGCAAACAAGGTAACTTAGGCTTAAGAAGGACATATTTTCACAGGATGTGGACAATGAAAAAAAGTCCAAGGTGTATCTTTGAGTATATTTGAAGCTGGCCATGGCACTTATGCCAGTGTGCCATTCTCTGACTCATGGTGTTGCCTACAGTGGGGGAGGGAGACTCAGTCGGCAGAGAGAGAGAGAGAGAGCGAGAGAGAGAGAGAAAGAGTGAGACCAAGATTTGAAATACTGAGAGTGGGATGAAGTGTTTTCTCCCCCTGCTGACTGAAAAGCTCTGATATTTTCAGAGGAAATTCGCGTAGATTCACATGTTTCCAAAGACCAGCATTCATGCATATTTGCACTTTTTAACTAAAATTACTTTATTAACCCATCTAACCCCACCGGCAACAATAGCTGCCATTTTAACCCTCTATTACATTAACAAAAAATTAAACCTATTGTGTTTAGGGGAAGTCTAAGGAGTAAAATGCATACACTTAAGGAAAAAATTTGGGATTAAATGGGTTCATAATTTCTTTTTGTTTTGCCTTTATCAGACATGAAGCTTTTAATGAAAAACAAAGACATGACAAATATTGGTTTTAGTAATTATGTTTTTTCTGTTCTGAAACATCAACAGGAACCAAGTAAGCAGGATCAACAGTCTGGTAAAGTGCCGAAAACCCTCTGGTCCCTGGCCAGGACTGCTCAAGAGAGCAACCCAGAGGCTGTGTTGACAATGAGGCCGCTAAAGACAACGGCCCATAAGCAAAAAAGCATGGTACCAGGGCAAATGAGTTTAAGGCTACGTCCACACGTACCCGAGTATTTTTGAAAACACAGATTTTTCTATGCGTTTGCACCTTTTGTCCACACGTAAACGGCGTTTTCGGTCACTGAAAACTGAGATTTTTAAAAACTCCGTTTTTGCATTTACGTGTGGACGAGAAAAACGGAGGAAACTCAGAAAACGCAGCGTCAAAGGTGTGCGCCTTTTTTGACGTCACACTGTGATTGGCCAACATTTCTACACAGTTAGGACTATATCGCCACCTGTTGCTTTGGCATGTTCCTAGCAGCGTTTTCCTTCATTTCTGCGTTTACATGTGGACGGGATTATTTTTTAAAACCCATCCATCCATCCATCTTCATCCGCTTTATCCGAGGCCGGGTCGCGGGGGCAGCAGCCTAAGCAAAGAGGCCCAGACCTCCCTCTCCCCAGCCACCTCCTCCAGCTTATCCGGGGGGAATACCAAGGCGTTCCCAGGCCAGCGGAGAGATATAATCTCTCCAGCGTGTCCTGGGTCTGCCCCGGGGCCTCCTCCCGGTGGGACATGCCTGGGACACCTCCACCCAGGAGGCGCCCAGGGGGCATCCTTGTCAGATGCCCGAACCACCTCAGCTGGCTCCTTTCGATGTGGAGCAGCAGCTGCTCTACTCTGAGCCCCTCCCGGGTGGCCGAACTTCTCACTCTATCTCTAAGGGAGAGGCCAGCCACCCTTCGGAGGAAGCTCATTTCTGCCGCTTGTATCCGCGATCTCGTTCTTTTGGTCACTACCCACAGCTCGTGGCCATAGGTGAGGGTAGGGACGTAGATCGACCGGTAAATTGAGAGCTTCGCTTTTACACTCAGCTCCCTCTTCACCACGACGGACCGGTGCAGCGTCTGCATTACTGCAGCTGCAGCCCCAATCCGTCTGTCGATCTCAGGCTCCCTTCTCCCATCACTCGCGAACAAGACCCCGAGATACTTGAACTCCTCCACTTGGGGCAGGAACTCATCCCCGACTCGGCTGAGAACCATGGCCTCAGATTTGGAGATGCTGATCCTCATTCCTGCTGCTTCACACTCGGCTGCGAACCGTTCCAGTGCGAGCTGGAGGCCCTCACCCGATGAAGCCAACAGAACCACATCATCCGCAAAAATCAGAGATGAGATTCTGAGGCCACCAAAGCGAAAGCCCTCCGCCACTTGGCTGCGCCTAGAAATCCTGTCCATAAAAATTATGAACAGAACCGGACAAAGGGCAGCCCTGGCGGAGCCCATCACCCACCGGGAACGAGTCCGACTTATTGCCGGCAATGTGAACCAAGCTCTTGCAACGGTTGTACAGGGATCGAATGGCCCGTAACAATGGGCCAGACACCCCATACTCCTGCAACACCTCCCACAGGACACCCCGAGGGACACGGTCGAATGCCTTCTCCAAGTCCACAAAACACGTAGACTGGTTGGGCAAACTCCCATGCACCCTCAAGTATCCTCGAGAGGATAAAGAGCTGGTCCAGTGTTCCGCGACCAGGACAAAAACCGCATTGTTCCTCCTGTATCCGAGGTTCGACTAGCGGACGAACTCTCCTTTCCAGCACCCTGGCATAGACTTTCCCAGGGAGGCTGAGGAGTGTGATCCCCCTGTAGTTGGAACACACCCTCCGGTCCCCCTTCTTAAAGATGGGGACCACCACCCCGGTCTGCCAGTCCACAGGTACTGCCCCTGATCTCCACGCAACATTGCAGAGGCGTGTCAACCAGGACAGCCCTACAACGTCCAGAGCCTTCAGGAACTCGGGGCGGACCTCATCAACACCAGGGGCTCTGCCACCAAGGAGTTGTTTAACTGCCTCAGTGACCTCGCCCCCGGAAATTGGCGGGTCATTCCCCTCATCCCCAGACTCTGCTTCCTCCTCGGAAGGCGTGTCAGTGGGATTAAGGAGGTCCTCGAAGTATTCCTTCCATCGCCTGACAATTTTCTCAGTCGACGTCAGCAGCGCTCCGCCAGCACTATACACAGTGCAGGTAGAGCACCGCTTTCCCCTCCTGAGACGCCTGACGGTTTGCCAGAATCTCTTCGAGACAGTCCGAAAGTCTTTTTCCATGGCCTCTCCGAACTCCTCCCACACCCGAGTTTTTGCTTCAGCCACTGCCCGAGCCGCATTCCGCTTGGCCTGTCGATACCTGTCGGCTGCCTCCGGAGTGCCACAGGCTAACCAAGCCCGATAGGACTCCTTCTTCAGCCTGGTGGCTCCCTTCACCTCTGGTGTCCACCATTTGGTTCGGGGATTACCACCACGGCAGGCACCAACCACCTTGCAGCCGCAGCTCAATGCAGCAGCTTCGGCAATGGAGACGCTGAACATGGTCCATTCGGACTCAATGTCCCCAGTCTCCCTCGGAATGCTGTTGAAGCTCTGCCGGAGGTGTGCGTTGAAGATCTCGCGGACTGGGGCCTCTGCTAGACGTTCCCAGCACACCCTCACTACGCGTTTAGGTGCACCAGGTCTGTCCAGCGTCCTCCCCCGCCACCTGATCCAACTCACCACCAGGTGGTGATCAGTTGACAGCTCAGCCCCTCTCTTTACCCGAGTGTCCAGAACATATGGTCGCAGGTCTGGTGATACGATTACAAAATCGATCATCGACCTACGGCCTAGAGCGTCCTGGTGCCACGTGCACTTATGGACACTCTTATGTTCGAACAGGGTGTTCGTTATGGCCAAACTGTGATTAGCACAGAAGTCCAATAACAAAGCACCGCTCGGGTTCAGATCAGGGAGGCCGTTCCTCCCAATCACGCCCCTCCAGGTCTCGCTGTCGTTACCCACGTGAGCATTGAAGTCTCCCAGCAGGACAACAGAGTCTCCAGGTGGAGCACCTTCCAGCACCCTCCCCAGGGACTCTAAGAAGGCTGGGTACTCCGAACTGCCACTCTGCGCATAAGCGCAGATGACAGTCAGGACCCATTCCCTGACCCTAAGGCGCAGGGAACAAACCCTCTTGTCCACCGGGAAAAACCCCAACGTACCGGCAGCAAGCCGAGGAGATATTAGAATACCCACCCCAGCCCGCCGCCTCTCACCAGGGGCAACTCCAGACTGAGACAGAGTCCAGCCCCTCTCCAGGAGACTGGTTCCAGAGCCCAAGCCATGCGTAGAGGTGAGCCCGACTATATCTAGCCGGTACCTCTCAACCTCACGCAGTAACTCAGGCTCCTTCCCCACCAGAGAGGTGACATTCCATGTCCCTATTGCCAGTCTTGGCAGCCGGGGGTCAGTCCGCCAGGGCCTCCGCTCCTGGCCACCACCCGGCACACAATGCACCCGACCCCTATGGCGCCTCCTGCGGGTGGTGGGCCTGCGGGAGGATGGGCCCATGTCTCCTCTTCGGGCTGTGCCCGGCCGGGCCCCATGGACTAAGGCCCGGCCACCAGACGCTCGCCCTCGGGCACCCTCCCCGGGCCTGGCTCCAGGGCAGGGCCCCGGTAACCCTATCCCGGGCAGGGTAAACTGTTCCCTCGATATTCTTTTCATAAGGGTCTTCTGAATCGCTCTTTGTCAGTTTTTTAAAACGAAAACGGAAAATCTCAGTTTTCAAAAATACCCGTGTACATGTGGACGTAGCCTAAGAGAGACAGTAGACTCTTGATCAGGAAGCATGAACCAGACATGGGCTGGGCCACTAGCCACACCATTGGCTTTTGTGTTGAGCAGAATGATTTCCTTGACATTAGGGACTAGTATCAATGAGGATCTGAACAGATTATAGTCTGGAAGCTATATAACCTTCTGGAGGGCTACTCTGAAAGGAATCCCATAGGTGGACCAGGAAGTTCACTGATTGTGTGCTGTTGCACTGGCCAACCAGAGAGAGGCATCCTGTCCGGCATAGAAACTGATTCAGGCTGGAGACAGACAGACCAACAGATTACGAGTACTGGTTGGCTGGCAGCTAAATGCATCAAGAGCTCGAAAAAGGACCAGCAGCTAGATGACAGACAGCAGAAGAAAGCAAGACCTTCAATGTCATTCAGATGCTGTGAGAGTCATTTTAAGTGCTAGCAGGGTTCCTGGGATAGTTGATGGGTGGGAGTCGTTGAGGGTGGAAGCAGGCACGAGGCACTCAGGAACAAGAAGTCGCTAGAGGCTGTCAGGGTCATTGCAAGCAGGCCTGTGGTTATCCAACACAGAGGCAGGAACAGGCAGGTGACAAGTGAACTGAGGAGCAGAATAGGGATGGGTATTGATAAGATTTTCACGATTCCGATTCCATTTTCGATTCTTTTTAAAAAAGGAGAACACTAAGGTCGATTCGCTTAGAACTTTGTTTTATATCTTCTCTTTGAACAAGATAGAAATTTAGGAGTAACATGACCTTACAAACCCAACAGTGAGATCTTAAGAGGTCCAGCCTATGGCTCTTCAATGGGGTGTCACAGGGTCCCCAGGAAAAAAAATTGTAAATGTAAAATAATAAAATAAATATTCTTCTGTAGCAATAACAAAGTATAACATAAATTATTCTGTAGCAATTACACAAGAATATCCAGTAATATCCCTGCCTACAATTAAACACATTCACTTACCAAAGTGAAATCGGGGGCATCTGCTGTGGCAAATAGGTTCAAGCCTTTGACCACAAACTTAGTCACTGCTCGGTGACATTCGTCTATCCTGGCCTGAAAGGAGACGCTACCGGTGGACTGCAGCAAGAACTGCCAGCATCTGAGCCAGACTCTGTCTGTCTCTCTCATCATGGTCACCTAAATGCACAGTAATGGCAGGTTTTGTAATAAGGCAGATCGCGCTAACATAATATGCACTGTTAGTTGATTATTTACCTGCCGCATTAACGGAAGAGGACGTGCAAACGTTAACGCTGCTACTGGGTTGAGATTCATGAGTCTGGAGCAGAATTAAAAACACGACATTTGTTTAAGGTCATCGTGTGTTTTGTGAGCAAATGCTTTTGCATATTCGTAGTGTTTCCTCCCTTAAATGAAATCTCTACTTTTCAAGTATTGCAAGTTGCCCTGTTGTCATCCGTTCTCGTAAAGTGTAACCAAACTTTTGAGCGTTTGAGCCGCTTAGGCGCCGTGTTTCCTGCCAGGTAAATGACGCTCCGCAACGTGGTGACGTCATTCGGGGCGACTGGAATCAATAAGGGAATCGTTTGCAAAAATGGCAAACAATTCCAAGGAATTGAAACAGTGGGAACCGGTTCTCAACAAGAACCGGGTTTCGATACCCATCCCTAGAGCAGAAACAGGCAGGAGGCTAGCAAGATTTTATTTAGCTTATTTAGGTGCTGCAGTTTTTAGGACAGTTTTAGACTTGCTAGCATGCTTGTAGCTAAGTAATGCAGGTGCTGGAACAAAAAGTAGGTTTATCCTATTAACTTTTTCTAGTTACTCACTCCAACTATTTGAGGTCTTAATTTAGAACTATTAACCTGACAAGCTTTTCTTTGTAGGGAGTTTAACTGGACCAAGTTCCAAATATAAACATCTTCTGACTAAATACTTTAAACAAACTGAATTGTGGTATTCTGTCAAGCAGCCTACTTTACAAATGCTACTTTACTGTAGAGAAAAACAAAACAACATTTTAAAGTTGATGTATATAAGTTTGTTTGTTTGTTTGTTTTTTTTTAAAAAAGGCCTATGACTACCTAAATATTTATGGGGAAACTGATGCAATTTGAAAAATAGTCACATTTGTAAATTTAAATTTCTTTTATATCATTCAAAAAACAAGTAGTTTATGCTGACATTTAACTAATTACATTTAACTTTATTAAGTACAAACAAGCTGTGGGTAGTGACCGAAAGAACGAGATCGCGGATACAAGCGGCAGAAATGAGCTTCCTCCGAAGGGTGGCTGGCCTCTCCCTTAGAGATAGAGTGAGAAGTTCGGCCATCCGGGAGGGGCTCAGAGTAGAGCAGCTGCTGCTCCACATCGAAAGGAGCCAGCTGAGGTGGTTCGGGCATCTGACAAGGATGCCCCCTGGGCGCCTCCTGGGTGAGGTGTTCCAGGCATGTCCCACCGGGAGGAGGCCCCGGGGCAGACCCAGGACACGCTGGAGAAATTATATCTCTCTGCTGGCCTGGGAACGCCTTGGTATTCCCCCCGGATAAGCTGGAGGAGGTGGCTGGGGAGAGGGAGGTCTGGGCCTCTTTGCTTAGGCTGCTGCCCCCGCGACCCGGCCTCGGACAAAGCGGATGAAGATGGATGGAAGTACAAACAATTTAATGGCAGTTTGGATAAGTCTGAAGATACGAGGCAAAGTATATCATGCAATATCCTCACCCACTGTGAGGATATTGCATGATTTAATATTAATATTAATTTAATGTACAACAACAAGAAGAAGAATATATATTTAAAGGGTCCTTGTTTTTCAGCTTAAATGTTTTCTTAACCACTAAACTCAGCTATAAATCAAAGTGACTATATTAGCTTAGGGTTTTATTAAATACATTAAAATTATTAAAACTAAGGTTATGAATATTCCTAGACTGAACAGTTCCAAAAACCTTACAGTTTAAAACCAAGTAAAACCAATAATAATTTAACATTGTTAAATTATTATTGGTTTTTTCAGTTTCCTTCTTGTGTTTGTGGACACAGTTTTTTTTTAAATTTTATTTTACCTACTTTATTTTATGACTGTGTCATTTAAAAAAATCTTTAAAATTTCAGAATTCATTCTTGAGATATCTTACTTCAAAGCATTCAATGAAAGGCAATTTGATCAAATCCTAAATGCATAAGAAACAATGAAAAATGTCCTGAATTGTCAAAAAAGCAACTTAAAAAGTAAATACATTGAAATAAACTATTTGAAATTTCATTTGTAGCCTTATTGATAGGTATATTTTCATTTTTTTCTTCTATTGACTCTCTACTCATTTATATATACCATATTTTGATTTTGCTGATTTAAATTTTCACACAGTTATAGTATTTGTCCAATATTATTCTGTCCACCTTCATCCACATTTTTTTTAGTTGTTCTTGTTGCACACACTTTACCTTTACTGTTTGTTGTTGTTGTTTTTTTTTTTACCATGTTAGAGTGCACATGTCCAAGTGACCACAGGGATCTGGATATCAGTGGCAAACTAGGACTCAGCCTGAGCAATCCAAGTTAATACTTTCACCCACTGTGAGGATATTTCAGGTGAGAGGCAAAAAAACTAAACTGAAATCCTTCCTCATCTGATGCAATTCAAAGTTTAGGTCTTATATTGTTTCGACATGGCTTACGCAAATAAACACAGCACAAGCACAAACCTTTGAGCCAGTGCAGACCAGTACATGTGCAAATAAAAATAGCTCATCAGCAGGTGTGAATACATATTTCTGGTATTAGCAGCAAAACTCTCATCCAAATACACACACACACACACACACACACACACACACACACACACACACACACACACACACACACACACACACACACACACACACACACACACTGTCTGCCCTCTGCACATGGGTACATCAGCGTGTGTATGTTACGTGTTTGTATTTTCATTCTAACATGAAAAGGCACTTCCACACCCATATATTACCTTCTAAAAATAAAATCATGACGTCAAACGACAGTTATTTCAGTTGGTCAGTTAACAGTCCCCCTCCCCTCTCAAAACACACTCAATAACTTTTAGGCTTAAAAAAAAATAAAGCACTAAGATATTTCTTAGCAATCCAGAAACACATAAGATTAATATGTAATATGGTTCCTCATATTAACAATCCTGCCGTGCATAAGGAGTTATGTAAGTATACAATTTTAAATGCAGCAAAAATAAGAACCAAATGGACATGACCAAAAAAAGCATTTCCAATAACCATTTCATTTCTCTTTAAACAGATTTTGTTTCTTTTAAAGACAGTGTCGTTAAACTGTTATATGTAGCATTGTGTGCATTTGTTCATATACATATGAAAGGCAAACAGTACATGCTGCTGACATACAGGTTTACAAGGCTGAAGTGTAGAAACAAGTTTAGGATTGTTGCCTTCATAAGTATTCACCTCACATATAACTCTCTGCAGTGAGGATTAGATATGAGTCATAGTCTAGAATGGTAGGAGGGCACATTAACACACTGACTCTTTATTACCACAAAAACAAACGTCTTCAATTGCTGGATGAATAACTGTGGACTGATAATGAGGTACTAATTAAAGAAAATATTTGGTTACTTTTAATACTACAGAATAGTGAATAAAGCTGTGAGTGGAGCTGGAAAAGAGATGACGCAAAGGCAGACTGATTCGAACAGTGACACAGATCAGGGAAGGTTTTCATTCACGTCACACGACACAACTCCTCGCTTACAAAGTCACAGCACATCTAATCACATAACATGTTTTTCACAACATAAAATGTAGTTTTAGTGATGGAGACCGAGTTATGCCAAGGGGATCATATAAAACATATTTTATTGATGAATTTGTTTGAAGTCATTTGTTTTTATATTTGTATTCTGCAAATTAATGACTGGATTAAAAATTCTATTTCACTTATGAACACAACACTAATTTATTTAAAAATGTTTTATTTAAATAAATGTACAGAACATAAAAATCAGTTATCCATCTTTTTATTAATTAAGTTTGTATTTATTATGAGTTGTATATATATATATATATATATATATATATATATATATATATATTTAAATGCATCTTAGAGTAGATAGATAGTCAGATAGATGGAGTTTTTTTCTCACACAGAGTGAAACTGGTGAAAGACAAGCGAAACCCCAGAGGCTGACAACACCAGTGCAAACCATTTAATTACAGTGTTAATCTCGATTCGTCTCAATTTTCATACCAAATTTCACTTACAGGCTTTTAAGTGTTAAGTCTTGTGAATGGTAACTTAGAATTGATCAGGAGACGAAGAAAGGATAAATGACTGAAGTAAGACACAGAGCACACTGGTGATTTTAACATGCTTCTGTTATCACTCTGTTCTTAGTACATTTATCATGTTGTAGTTGGCTTCAGGTAAATTAACTGTCCTCGGTGGGTGTGGGTGTGTTTTTTTTTTTTTTCAGCAACTTGCACCAAGACTATTATTTTAGTTTATTTTTTGAGAGTTGTTTGATTCATTCTTCCCCTGTGGATATTATAACAAAACTCTCTTTTGGTGTTTGAAAAGATAACTGGAAGTGTAGTTAACATTTCTAATGCAACAATAGTCCTTCAGTGTCTCAAACTCAAACTTCATATCTGAACCTCATCTCGTCTCTGCTGTCCTGCCCCCCAACTTCCAAGGAATTTCTCTGCAGTAAACCCACAGAGATTAGGTCATACCTCCCTGTAGCAAGAGGATGTGATCCTCAGCCTTTGGACATGATTCCACTCATGGCCTGTTTCTTGTTGAAACTTCACTCCAGGAATCAGCATCCACCAGGACACCCATAAGGCACGGAAATTCACAACTAATCAAAACAAAGCACGGAGAGGAAAACAAATCTAGAGTTAGGTATTAGTTGCTTTCCACACAACTGAAGAGTAAAACATGTTTGTTCCAAGTTTTATGTTTTATGGGTTTTTAAAAATCTTTCTGGAACTATTAGTTTTGTGATTTCAAAACTAATAGTTTCAATTGTTTTTATTTATCTATTAACATAATACAATAGGTAGTAAACAGAAAAAAACATAAAATAAAACACAAAATACATTTGCACACGGTTTGCCAGATAATCTGCACACAAGTTCTTCAAAAAAATATTAAGACAACTAGCCACTGTTTGTGGATTTCTATCTCTTAATGCAAGCCCAGGCTCACTCAGTGATGTTCAGAATCAGGTCTCTTTGGGGCCATACCATCTGCTGCAGGACTATTTGTTTTCCTTGTGGATGAAGACAGTTTTTTATGACTTTGGCTGCATGTTTGGGGTAGTTGTCATGCTGCAGAATTAATCGGGAACCACACTGACCTCCCTGATGGTACTGTGCAAAAAACCCAAAACCTCTAGTGAGTCTAAAACTTTTACATAGACCTGCTTTCACTTTGGCCCTCTGCAGCAACTAAAGAAAAAAATGTCTGTATTACTTTAGGTGTGATATGATGTGATGAAGTAATGGAATGATGAAGTCACACAGTTATACCCGAGCGACCCCACTGGCTTTGCATGTAGCTTGCAAATGGTGGTGGTTTGGGGGTGAAAACATCTGTGTGCATATGCAGCATAAAGTGGGTGTAGGTAAATATCATTTATTAATTTATTAGTAAATGATTAAAAGTTAAAAAAAATACCAAGGTTTATTAAACTGTGCCTTTTAAATCCCTCACAGAATGTTTTATTTATGCTTGCTTTTAAATAACATATTTTAATAATAATAATAATAATAATAATAATAATAATAATAATAATAATAATAATAATAATAATAATAATAACAAGACCAGCAACCAAACAGTGGTGACATATACAAAGTTGCGCTGTCGTTGTGACAGTTGTTACTAAAAGACTGAAGTTCCCGGCTGTGGATACACTTTACAAAAGTTAGAGAAAGACCTGTGAAATATAATATTTGTGGGAGGGCATGCCTTACAAAAAGAGGAAAGACAAACCCCTTGCTTAAATATTTATCAACCATCCATCAAGTAAGACCAATTTTGAAATCTCGAAAACCTTTGCTTCAGCCTGCCAGCAGTATTACACAATTCTCTGTGACCCACGATATCCAGTTTCCCTGCAGGCAAATCTGCTTCATATATGCTGAAATTTTTTTTTATATTTATTCTTTTCAAGGCATTTTATTTTTCTTTTTTTTCCTGCAGCCACTTGAATAGTCCCCCAAGTACCATCAGACTCTGTTTTTCCGTCAAGATCAACTAAGATGCTTTTATTTTTCACCAAACCAGGACAGGCACCAAACAATTATTAAAATACACTTTCAGAAGGTTTTGAATAAAATGACTGGATATGAAATTAGATCAGTAGAGCAGCACCATTCACCTGAATGTATTTTATTTAACTTTTTACATAAATGAAAATACAGGAAGAGACAGTGATGGCAGAACAGGCATTCCAAAACAATAACGACACTTACCCTCAACACTTAGCATTTTGACAGTTACAAGATGGAGCCTGTAAATGCTTCAAATTCCGTTGAGTCCATGTGACAGCGCTTCAGATATTTTGGGGATGAGGAACTGTTTCCCTTTGAAGAACAAAGCAAGAGCTCTGCACCCTATTCATCCTCCCTTTGTTCAGTCTGCTGCATTTTGACGGCATAGAAAAATGTAAATATTGAAACTTGTCAGGAACTGCTGTGGGAACAGGAGTCAAAACCAATGGCAAATGGCAGTTTACATATTTTGATTGTTGGAAACATATCTCCGTGTGACTCTCACATAAATATCTTACATCAGCGGGGTCAAAAGGACACATCACAGTGGAGTGTGCTCGGTGGAGCATTTCACTGACTTCAATAAAACTGTAAGCCAGACGAGTTTCAGTAAGTAAGGACTTTCCAGTAACTTTTTTTTTTGTTTTACAAGCTTCACTAAATGTCAAGCACACCCACTCCCACCTAAGACTGCGTGCTCATCCTACGACTGCTGGTCATATTTCTTTTGTGGTATTTTTCTGCTGTTTCTTTGTGATGTCTTTAAGCAGCAGGCTAGAAAATGAAGCCAAGTCAGAAGTGAACTGCAGTGCTCTGGAGGCGCCACTTGAGGCTGGCTGCAAAAGTGAGTCACACAACGCTGGCCCCCATGCTACATTGCCCACTTTAAAAGGAGAAATAAACACATTTGCAACCTGGTGGAAGAAACAACAATCATGAACTGCAGCTGCACAGTTCAGAAAATCTAATGTCACTCACTCAATTTATTTGTATTTGTGCTTAAAGTTATGCAGGATATTATGAGTGTTATGTGAGTGCTGACTTCAGCTAATATGAGTCACTGAACTGGACTATTTGACCATGTTTGTGGTGTTGGTGCCTTTTGCAGTTTGCGTACTAGTTTTGGTGAGTGAAATTCTGCTATTTCTGCTACATAGATTCTTATGAGCAAGCATCTGTGTCTGCACAACTCAGTGTGGTGCACCCATTTACCTGCTGGATGCACCTTGCTGACCATGCAAGCCAGCATTAGCTGATTAATGTATCACTCCACCCTTTTTAGATATCCCAAATTGTCTAGTGAATGGATCAAGCTGACAGGAAAGATGCATAAACCAAGTACAAAAAGGTCAAATTTAAATTTAAATTTAAATTTAATTATTTAAAAGGGACAATGAATTTCAACACAGTTCTGATGTGGAGCGTGAAACTCTTAAATGTAATTCATAGAGGTTATAATTATTGCTGAACTTCAACTCTTGTCCCTTGTTGGGTTCTTACATTTACAATACACAAGCAAGATTTACAACATTCAGTTACACTATAAATACAAAACTCCAATGAATATAAATAGCATAAAACATAGCATAAAAAAGACAGGGAAAGAAATTAATATTATTTCCAAAAGTATGGATAAATGTAACATTATAATATAATTCATGAAATTGATTTAACTTTAACCAGCCTTTGACCTTTACTGTAAAAGACTGAAACCTAACACTACAACTAAAACACTAATCCACTAAAACACTCTAAGGACACTGATATCATGAAAAACAAAACACAAAACAAGACTCAGTATTCCTAATTGAGACAAAAGTGATATTCATAAAATGCTAAATGATATGAGCTGCAGCAGTGCAGCAGAAGCAAAGAAATAGTGGGTGGTGCACTGACGCCTTTAAAGGACCACATCATTGCAAAGATGGCCTTGGATGCAACTTACATCAGAGTAATGACGTATGTACTGACTGGTCTTCTATGTTTCTTTAATTGCTGGTATAATGTCAGATACAGATAAGCAGAAGGTTCTTCTGGCTCAGATCTTTTTAAAACACTATTTGCAGCACATGGAGCTGTGAAAACGAACAGGCTGAAGGGCAGATTGTGAAACGCGAGAGCATGCTTTGCTTTGACCTGCATTTGGATAAAGCTTATAAACGTGAGACATGAGCGATTTAGTGAACTGACGTTACAAAATAATAATCCCTTTATTAAATTAGACCAAAGTAAATACTACAGGCTGTTTTAGCAGGTTGTGTGTGAAGTCTGGTGCATGTGTGTTTGATTTTGATGACATGCACGTTTTGCACGCGTGTATGCAATTACAGCAGTTGCACCAAGACGGTGAATGAAACGAGAGGCTTGAAGCTACAGCAGGATAGGAAGTAATAACTCTTAATGTTGGTCAGCTGGGAGATGCATGAGGCCTCATTATCTCCCTAAACGCCCGAGGTTTTGCGATGTTCTCACCTACTGTTGACCTATGACTCACCAGGCCCTCTATCCTCATAGTAAACCTTTATCACATTACCTTGATCGTCATGTTGAAAGGTTGGAGGGCGAACCCCCGGCCACTCTTTGTTTATCATTTCACTCTCTTCTTATAAATGACATTCACAGGACTTGGAGCCTGTTCATTGGCAAAATACTGTGCATAGTATGGATACTCCAAGCATGATGAATGAAAAGAACCAGTTCAATTTTATTTATATTCGCTGGGGCTGTGGTGTCGACTGAAGTCACTCCGAGACAGAGCACAGGCATGTTTAGAGACTGACGTCACACTATTGAGAATGAATGGAGCAACATTTTGTCAGAGAACTGGTATGTCTGTGCACAAAAATGCTTTAGAGGGAAAGTCTATGTATGTACTGCAAATTCTAATTTATTAGTGAATGAAAGAATAATGTGAATTTTATGCTTAAGGTCATAAGGTCTAATCTTAAGGTCGAGCTTCACTTCTGGATGAACAGCTATACATTTTCATTGGTGTAGTTACTTCAGCTTTTGTCAAACTTCTCAAACTACTATTCAGACTATTTTTAAGGCTATTAGTTAAACAGGATAATACAAGGATCAAAAATGGACAGAAAGATGCAGATTATACAAACATATTCTACAGTTTTAGAGATTGCTTATTTAGTTAATGATTTACTCGCTTTGTAAATATTTTATACAATACAATACAAACCTGCTTCTGTCTACATGTAGTTATTGCCATATGAGATGGGATTTAACAACACAATGACTTTGTCTTGGCTTATCTGTTGAAACTACATAAACAATAGTGTAGTACGGTTAGTAAATAATGCTTGTTTGTAATCTCTGAAAGGTTAATAAGTATATTTAGGAAAAAATGCCTCCATAAATTATTACAACAAATATATGCCCTGTGTGCTACTGGCAAAATTATATACTTAATCTCTGTATTAAAAGTAAAGCCAGACATGTATCATTCAACTTTTGTGGATATAAATGATGTTATAATCATGAAATTAAAATGATAGGATACTTTCCTAAGGTATTGTACATGCATAAAGGTTTAAAATGGGTGTTGCTAGGTGGTTGCTAAGCAACACGATGATATCATAACATCTGATATAGATATGAACCATCAGGGATCTGAGATGTGCCTGTGTGCCAAGTTTGGTCATTCAACTCACAATGGTCTAGAGGGAATTTTTGGACAAAGAAGCAAACAAACACACAGACTGACAGAGAATTTACATATTATTGTAAGAAATGAAGGATAATGAAAACATCAAAGATGGACAGGAAAAGCTAATTATTTAGGGGTTGTATTAATGGTAACAAGGATGCAGAGAAAATCTGCCAGAAAACAAATTACAACATATCTAGGTGTGTTGAAACACTGAAATAATTTGTACATGTAGGCATAATCCGTATCTTTAGAATTTAATTAATGTATATAATAATGTATAATGCATGTATACAGTGTATATCATTTATAAGTATGCAACAACCCATGTAAGATGGGAGTTTAACAAGCATGATGATTATGGCTTGGTTTAGTGGGCGGCCTCATCTGATGAAAAGAGACATTAATTAGCTCCTTACGTTACCATTGTTAACTCCAGGAGGCACTGGTCACCATTAAAGCTATGACTGGGTTTTAACCACACCTTTAACCTTTGTTTTTAATCCATAGTTGTTTCTTGTACCTTTTTGTGTACCTTGGTGATTTGTAAAATATGATTATTTTTAATTATTATTATGTTAATGTATTAGTCCATTTTCACTACGCATGTTGACGTCATTAACAATCGGGTGCAAACCACTGTTTTAAAAGAATTTAACTGAAAATCAGCTGTATATACAGTTTCAGTTATGGGACTTTTTTTTTTCAGTAAAATGAAAATTTAAGCCCTGATTTTATTTATTTAATCATGTGTTTAATCATATGTTTTATATACTGAATCCAAGTTTATTTGGTTTTGCTTCTTCAAATGTAAGATGGCCATGTTCGTAACGTGACATTTTATTTGTTACACAGTTTCATTTTCTTTATTATAGTACCTGTCACCTTGAGTTCAATCAAAATAATTTCTAATGGTAAAACAAATAGTGGAAAATATAACAAAGAATTTCACTTCACATCAGCTGTGCTGGCAGTTTTTATTTCCATTTATATCTTTGAAAACTACACAGCATACAGAGCCTATCAATGAACAGCAAAAATAAGTGTCAGTAAAGTGTCATCTGCACTTCTGCATCCATGATTTAAAAGACAGCACTGAAATAGTGAACACACTGTCGGACCCATGTGGACTTTTAACTGTATCGACTTGTTGTAAGTGAATAGAGACTCACTGATATGGACTTTGTGGGTCACATTTGCTGCACAGGAGTAAAGTGTGTCTGTCTTTTAGAACCAGAGGTTTTCATCTCAGCCAGAGGCCACAGTCTTCACATTCCTTATTTCCCAGCTTCACTTCCGCTGATGACTCATCCCCACTGCCTTATTACAGAGAGCAGCACTCACTCTCCGTCGTCGGACTACCAGATTACTTTACTGCACACACCTTATAATGAAATGGGTACGTCACTGCAAAAGGTAGAAGGATTGATTATAAACTGCCCCTGTTTATGCGCCCAAAAGATCTTTGTCAGTGTCTTGTGTCAGGAAGAGACGACCTGTTAGGTGCAGTTTCCTTGCGGCAAAGATATCCTTAACATAGCACACAGATGACGTGAAGAATAATGTATCTAAATCCTGCTAAAGCAGGTTGTTGGATCAGTGCTCCAGAATACCCTGGAAAGAGGTGGGAGCTGCTATTTTGGGGCTGTTGATTATGTTACTCAGATCATAACTGAGACGCAAAGATGTGAGGAGCCAGAGGTGTTCCCAGAATCAAAGTGCCTCTCACTTTGAGACACACCCTCTGTTTACGTCACACTGGCGTCATAGGTCTCAATAAGTCTTTATGAAATATGTTTACTCAGCGGGCTCATGACGTGATTCTATGTTATTTTCAGATTCTTGTCTATGAGATAGAAACTGGCATTTCCTGGAGACCCAGATTTTTTTTTAAATATCGGTAGAGACCAAACCGGAGTTAAAAAAACAGAAGGAATTCATCAAGTGGCCTGAGGATATATTCATATATGTTGGTCTTGAGGAGAAAAGATGATTTGACAGCTATATTTATGAAGACAGGAGGAAAGAAGAAGGTCAGGCAACATTAGAGCGATGTCTTCGGAGAGAAAGTGGAACAGACTTTAAACTGAAAGTAAATGGTTTTGAAGGCATGCACTTTATGAATCACCAGAGACATAAAAAGATATAATTTGATCACAGCATCTGTTTTTTAGTTAATATGGGAAAGGGCAAAAAGAGGAAAATCATCTCATGTTCACCACTTCTAAATCCTAAACTATTAGGAAGCAAGATTATTAGGCTAGGAAGGTACAATGACCTGAAAGTCAAAGTTTTAAAGTCTGAGTTTTGTGTTTTTACCTTTCTACCTAGATTACTATAGTACCTATGCTGATCCGGAGCATTATGCTTTTGTTTACTGTGCACTGAACGAGACATTACTGCAAAGTTACAGAATCACAAACTGTCCATTGCGTTGTGCTCGGCGCCAATCTGATGTGAAGTCTCTTTGACACTGCTGAAATTGCAGCTAATAGAACACAGAGCTGAAAAAAAAAATGAATTAGTTGCATTTGTAGGCTATTGATCACTGACAAGATTGAATCGGTAAAATCAATTTCCCTATGATTTGGCGACACACTATAATGTGATTTCTACATCTGCTTCATTAGGCTGTGGGACAGAGTCAGAAGTGAACACGTTCGAAGTTTCAGAGCTGGAAAGTGAAGCTGTCACATTAGAACTAAACAGCAGCACCAAGTGAGATTAATGCATCTATTTTACCAATGATCATGCCTTATGCTAGTAAAATAAATGAAACAAATTACCAAAATTAACTGTTTTCTGCAGCATTGCTTTATTTGGAGTACCAGCATCACATTTTACTGTTTAACCATTTTTCTATGCGCTTATACATCTCCAGCCTGTCCTTATCTGAAAATGTCTCTGATTGGAGTAGGTGATGCTTAATTGATAGATTTTATTCAGAAGCTGAAGCAGAAAGCCTGGACTAACAAAGAAAGCTGATAACCACCATTGTGATATCTGTTATCTCTGACTGAGGTGTTTAGGTTTTCTCAAGCCAGCTAACTCAAAGAAAACCTGGCTATGTTGAACTTCACTTGCAGGATACACCTCAGCTAATCTCTACTTGTCATTTGTTATCGTGTGCTGCTTTTCCTTTTTGTTTGTTTTGTTAAATTATGTTAATTTATTTTTTTACTGACAGATTTCTGTATTTGTATCTGTATTATCTGTGTGCTTTTTTCTAATTCTTTATTTTCAGAGAACAGTTCATGTTTACAAGGTAACTAACAGAACTAGCATGCTGTGTTATCCTCTGCCATCCATACATTTTACAGATTAATAAAATAAAATACACACAAAAAAAAGTCCTTCACAAAATCAGGTTTTCTAGGTTTCACTTATCCCATAGTTTAACAGACATATTTTTTGAGACCAAGAGAGGTGGTAATCCTTCCTTAAATTGTTGGAGGCTGATGTAGCAACCGACATCGTGTGAGTGCAGATTACACAACCTCATCTGATACATAAAAAGAGTCGTTCCTTCCTCTTTAACTATACTGCTGCAAAACAGATTCCCAACAACTTTTAACTATTTACCTATACCAAAAATGAAAAAAATTTTTTTACAAATTAAGGTGCGCTGCCACTAGGGGGTGTCACATCAGTAATTGTGTTTCCATTTGAAGGCCACGAGTCAGAAAAAGCACTATGATGGGATCGTAATGTTGTCCAGTGTTTGGTAGATGTCTAATCTTTCAACATGAGTCAGCTACGCTTTGCCATATTTACAAGGTGAGAACATTTTGAGGTCTCTGTGTCTCTCAGCTCGTTTTGGAACTCTTCTGCCCTCTAATGGAAAATAAATATATTATTATAACTTAAATTGTAGAGCTCACAGTTTAAATAACACAGATGAAACTCATGTCTATACTCTGCCATCCTCTCGCTGTACATCTGTTATGTGTGTTATGTACCGGTCGGACATGAGAGAATTTAAGTTGTCAAATATGCTTTAAACATATCACTCCCCACTGCCTGTGCTGGCTTTATTACCTTGTTTACTGTATTCTCTTTATTTATCACTGGCACATGCATAGGGCCCAGTGTGTTCAATAACGCTCATTTTTCTCTTCCTTTATGATTTAATCAGTGAGTGTTGGCAGGAGCCTAATAGCAAGGCCAGTGATGAGTCAGCCAGGCTGCAGTTTTGGGAGCTGGAGGTGAGAATAACACGGAGGGGAGGAGGAAGGCAGGGACAGAAAGAAAACATAACCAGAAAGGAAGACAAGGAATGAGAGATACCATTGTGAATAAAACTGAATTTGGAAACAGTTTTTTTTTCTCTTTCTCTCTTCCTCCCTCTCTCTCTCGAAGTTATGCAGCTGCAATGTGAAAGGACTGTTACCTCCCTGAACACCTCATTAATAGTCCTCCTTGAAATGTTTAACATCATGATGACCAATAACCTTTGAAATGTGCGGATGTCTTCCTTACATAGATCAGTTTCCAGTCCAAGGATGCCTTTCCTTAATCAGTAGTCCGGGTTAGACCAGTTCAGTGCTGGCTGTACTCGGCGAGGATAACATAAACGTAAATGTCGCTGAAATGTTTCATTCAGGATGCAAAACAATGTTAGACACACTTAAATACCTCCTTTCAACCTGACTGAGGAGACAGATGAAGCATTCCTTCCATATTCCACCTAACACCATTAGGGTTGGAGCGCTTTCCATGCCTGTGTTTACTCCAAGGCCCGAGGTCTTTATTTCTGAATAGTACAATAAATGTACTGTTAATTATGGCACCCACTTAATAGCTGACTGTATTTTCACTGCTAGAAGCATCTAGTGACATTGTTTGGGTATGACACACCACAGTTTAGACAGTGTGGAATTTTCATTCATAACACTTAAGCTATTCCTGTCCCTGTTATTTAGCTAAAGAAACCAAATATATTAGGACTCATCCTTCAGCCAGGAGGGCTTACAAACGATTATTTTTATATTTCACTCTCATTTAAAGGTTGTCTATGCAATTTTCTTAAATTGCATAGAAAGAAAGAAAGAAAATAATGTCCATAAGAAAGAGACACAAAATGGTCCCTTAAAATACCTAATAGGATTTATGGGAACTTTGTACTCATTTCTTACTGAATGAAAAAAGTCCACTTCATCCGAATATATCTTAACGTGATTTCAAAATAGCAGACCTTTTTTCTTTTTAAGAAAAGGTTGGAAAAACACAAAGTAAGTTTAGCTGTTTGTTCCATTTAGCTGCCTCAGTTTAACAGTCCAGTCGGCATCATTAATGCTATCAGTAAGAACTGTTGTGTTACTACTACGCAAAACTTTCCAAATATTTTACAGATTAACTTCAGTATTTAATGTAAACTGTAAAATGTTAGTTTTTCATTAGTTATTTTGACTTGGCATGGGAGAAAAGGCAAAGGCATGACTGAAAATACTCGTTTCAGAATGCTTCTGTGGAATGAACCAGGCACCTGACAAAATTTAAGACACTTTCTTCTTATTCAGTGGCAACTCCAAATGTCTCCTGTGAAGAAGTATTCTTAGGAAAAAGTTCACTGGCCTTCATATTGATATTTTGTAGCCTGGTGTGTATCCCAGGCTCTGGGGATTCAAGGAGTTTTTGGAAATACCACTTTTTTTTCTCTTTTTTGTCACATGGGAAGATCCCACATAGCTGCATTCTCACAGGCCTACAGACCAGCTGGTGATCCCCTGGCAACCGCCTGTCTGTAGAAAAAATGTAAATTCCCTGACAAGTTTGGTTACCACTGTTGCCTGTAGTTTGCATTGACACCAACTACTCGCCAAGTTGTAGTGAAACCTTCAAAATAAAAGTTATGCACGACTGCTTTTCAGTTCAATTTAGTTTTATTTATATAGCACCAAATCACAACAGTCGCCTCAAGGTGTTTTGTATTGTAAAGCAAAAACCCTACAATAATAGTACAAGACCCCCTATAAGCAAGCACTTGGCAACAGTGGGATGGGCAAACTCCCTTTCAACAGGAAGAAGCTGTCACAGGCTGGGTCTCCGACCCAGCACTCTGAGTTTTCTTTGTATTTTTTGATATGTTATTAGTTTGTGTTATTTCCTATTTGCCTTTAGTTTAGGCAGTTATTGTTCCTGGGTTTTCTATGTTTTGGGGTTTTCTATTTATTTCATCACGTATTAGGTCTGTTAAGTTGTGTTGTCATTTCCTGTTTTATTCTGACAATGTCATGTGTTCTTTGTTCATTGTATTTAGCTTTCCTCTCCTGGTCCTGTCATTAGGTTTATGTCTGTCAGCTGTTTTCCCCCATGTGTCGCCACTTCCCCTGATCACCTCATGTCTGTATTTAAGCCTTTTGTTTTCTTCATGCCATTGTCAGTTCGTCTGTTTATCTCACCAGAGTTACAGTCATAGTCTTAGCCTGTTTATTTTCCACCTCAGTCATAGTTATAGTTTTTGGTCTTAGTACCTTTAGTGTTTTGTTTCTTAGTGTTTTGCCAGCTTAGTGTTTTGTTTCTTAGTGTTTTGCCTGTTTGCTTTGGTCTCTTGGTTCATTTCCTGCCGTCATCGCAATAAAGGTTCACTTTTCTGTTAATCATTACTATTCCTCGTCATCATCTGCTTTTGGGTCCTGTTTCCGCACACATCGGCGCACCCCGCCGTGACAGAAGCTTCCAGAAGAAGTAGGCTGGGGAAGGGGCAGTCAGGTGGCAAGTGTTTGGAGACAAGTCAGCAACTTCCATGTAAACTAAAGGTAACTGTGGCAATCTACTAGTAACAAAAATAATCACAAGGAGGTTTTTGGTGCAGAATCGTCTTTGTGTCTGATTTCACTGACTGACAGCCAGCAACTTCAAGCAACTTGCCAACTGGTCAATCAATACACATTTTTGCTGGCAACCAGGAAATGGCCAACTGATTTCTAGACCTGTGTGACTAAGGCTGTAGCCCAACTTAGCATTAACCTCCTAAGACCCGAACTCTTTCATGGCATGCATTTTTAATTTCTCTCTGCTATTTGGGCTGATCGGGACCTGATGAATGTAAAAACAAAGAATTATCTTTTTACCTGATGTAGTTTCTGAGAAGAGGATATCAGGCCCTTGTAGAGCAAAATTTGGTGTTGTGGTCTAGACAACCCAAAATGTGATGTCCACATATGTGGATGCCAGGTACTAGGAGGTTAAGAGTGAAAACAGGAATGCTCAAAGAATAGTGGATAGACTGACTTTTGAGACAGATGCAATGAGATTGTAGCCACAGGTTTTCTGTTGGTACTGTGGATATAGTCAACACCATGTTAATGTAGAGCTGGGCGATATAAGCTCTATGTTAATGATAAAACTTTTTGCAGATGCTTTGTGGGTCTAACGTGTATTTTAACCTCTTTTCTTAAACGTAACCAAACAGTGACTGTGAAGTCAAAGTAGAAAAAGGGGTGGTCCTAAACAAGATAATGCATTCTGAAAGTAGTGTGGTCCATGCTATTCCCATCCTGTCTGGATGGGAATAGCATCTGTGAGCGCTTTCTATATGTCCTCATCCAGCCACATACTACAGTCTATCAATATGTAATTGTAAATGGGATACCCGTGCATTGAAACGGTGCTAAAACATCCTGACTAAGTATGATATACGAGCAACTGGGAATTGTGAGAATGTGTTGGATTAATCTACAAAGGGAAATGTGAAAATGAAAAGCCAGGGTTTCACTGTGAGTAACATGTGGCAACAAGTTCTTGGCTGATTATTGTGACTTCCTGTGGTGTGTTTGCTTGGCAGTGTCAAACTGATGGGAACAGATCACGGTTGTGAACACATTAAACAAATTATTTAACATGTTAATTTGTGAGCTTTAATAGTGCTGCTAGCTCGTGTTTGGACACGTGTTTGGCTAGCCCTTTCCCCTGTTAACAGCTTTCATTCTAAGTTAAGCTAATCAGCTCCTGCCTTTGGTTTAATTTTTGGTGTATAGACACGGTGCTGATCATCAAATCTAGAGAGTGAAGAGTTTGTCAAAGTGCTAAACTATCAATTTACTAAAGCAAATCTTCTGTTTTCTGTCTTAAAGTATTATACAGAATTCAAGCTTCCTAATCAACCCACAGTTGTTTTTTTGTCTTTTTATGTCTTTCTTTCTGACTCAAATGAAGGCTTAAATAAGTTTACAGAAGTGCTGCATCACTGTGACGCAGATTTTCTCTTGTTCTCTTGTTCACACTGACAGCAAAAGCCTCCTTTTCACTCAGTCCACACATTTCAGGGTAAAGAAAGAGTGTACAATGTCACTGGATTTTGTTACTTTGTACTTATTAGTGGCCACCACCCTACAGGCCAGATTTCTTGCACTTATTAGTAGGAAGAACACAAAGGTGATGCTTACTCATTTTAAAGTAGACAGAATGGTTTGTTCTATATTTCTGTCCATGCAGCCAGTGTTCACAGGTGTCTGCACGTAGCAGATGTTTGAAAATTGATATGCATCATGTGAAATGTAGCTGGTGTGAAGCTTCAAACACAATTTTTACTTAAAAATAGTGCGAAAACATATGAATTCCAGTTAATTATGCATCCAATATTAGTTATCATGTATGATAAGTCATTTTGACATGGACTGCCTGTGAGCTGAATTTCAAAGAAAGAGAGGATGACGCATAGGTGCTGAATGATGGACAGAAGAAATGAGGGTGAGAGACAGGGTTCAGTGTGTGAGAGAGGCGGCTGAAAAATAATTGAGCTTTAGGAGATGTAGTGACGCTGATCCTCCTATAACTTCAATATCTAGCGCTGAATGTTATTTAAATGTATACACGTTGCTCCAAACACATCCGTCTTAATCACCCATTTAAGTGTCACATTCAGCTTTCGAGAGGTTTGTAAAGCAGGAAAAATAATCTGTGTAGATTTCAGGTCCTTAAGTCAAAAAATCCCCGAGTATGTTAAGAAAAATTATGAGACACCTTCCAAAAAATAAAAAAATACAAATACAAAAAATAAAAAGGGACTTGATGAAACTGATTTTTTTTTCCACTGGTGAACACAAAGTTGTGTCCTTCAGTGTCTTGCCCAAGGATACAGGGCACGCAGACTCAAACAGCTAGGGATCAAACCACCAACCTTTCAATAAGTAGATGACCTTCTCTTGAATATACTAACCTAACCCTAACATGAATATAATCCAACAGTTTTAAATCCTAGCCTCAATCAACTTTTTTAAACACAAAAACACAATCAAATTGCTCAAATTGCCATGTTGGGCTAGCCCTAAAAGTGAGTCCATTTTTCATAGAGTTCCATGTTAAAATTTCCAACTTTGCAGCATGAAAAGGGGTATTTAGAGCCATGATTTAAAAAAGAAAAGTGGTATCCTAACGGAGGCAGCTGCAATGGATAAATGTCTGCTGGCCTCACCCCTGCTGATGTGAGTTAATGATCTGAATCTTTCCACCATATTTGGGCAGTTGGTGCCTTTCAGAGCATTTTAAATGTAACATCTAATAATAATATTGTTGCTTTGTACAGAATAAATCAGTTTGGTAGGTGAAATTCTAATATTTAATAGTCTTTTACTGAGCACTTATTACGCCATATGTGTCTGTATGTTGTATGCAGTTTATGCGAGCAGTTTACTAACTGAGCTTGCAAGAGTTGGGTGATAACTTACTCCACCATCTCATCCAATTCATCATGGGCCACCTATAGCTCGACGTGAAAACACGTGCAATTGGCCAGAGTCACTGAAATTCTTTATTGTAGTTCTGTAGTTCTTTATTAGAGCTGGCCTCCTCATATGAAACACGCACTTCTGCATATATCTGCTGCTTCTGGCCTTACGCTCATAAAACCTCATGTTCTGCCCCATAACTGAAGGTAATGGGTTGCTCATACAGAGGTGGGAATTAAAATAATTAAATATTTTATGTGGGTTCACTTGGCAGGGTTTGCTTTTTAAACATCCTCTGCTCTTCTCATCATTAGAGGGCAAAAAGAGTTCTGGTCCAGAGCAGACGCGCAGCGAACAAGTCTTCACTTTATGAGAGCAGCTTGCTCACTAAAACACTTGTGATAACTCAACAGAGTTCAACAGCTTATTTCACTTATGTTATAGTTTGCAGTAGCCTCTATAAATTATACCAGTATTCTATCTGCATCTTTGACCATCATTATTGCTTTCCCTACTGAAATACCTCCGGTTCAACATTGCCTGAAGATAAATCCAAACAAAAAAATTACTTTAGCATGAGTAAATTGTGACAGGGTTGTATTCTCTCAAATGAAACACAGCACGTTACGATCTTACTGCAAAGGATGATGTCAACAGCGGTAGGTTAGGTTACCCTAGCCAGCTAGCCGCTAACTGGTTTACTGGGCAAAAATACAAAGGTAGTCCAAGCTGCACTAACTCACATTCTGCCTTATTCTGTTCCTTAGCTGTAGACGTGAGATGGGTTATCCTCACTGTCCCTCACAAGTGTCCTAGTTGATGCTAGTGGCATCCAACCACAGGCTCTTCCATCTCACTCCGGTCCCTCGTGGCTCCGCTCTTTCCTCGCTCTCTCTCTCCTTTTTTGCGGCCTGCTGTCTCTGCTTCCTCTTCCATTTGACCTCTTCTTCCAAAATAAAAGCACCTTAACAACAAACTTAATTTCCACTAATATGGATATACAAAAATGAACAAATAGAACTAGTCATATATAGATGTACATGTACATTAGAAATAAAACTTAGCCCCTTTAAATATCTCCAGGCTACAGTGTGATGGTTAGCACTGTTACAGTAAGAAGGTCCTGGGTTCAAATGCACCATCTGGGTACTCCACCTTCCCCTCACAGCCAAAAGACATGCACTTAGTGATTAGTGATTCTAATTGGAGATAAAAGCTGTGTCCCAATTCATAGGCCACAACCTTCGGAGGCCCCACTTAAAGGCCGATTACGTCAAAGCCAGGCAATGAAGGCTGCTCCAAATGCGGCCCACAAATGCGTCCTCCTTTTCCCTGGATTTGAAGGATTGGTCAGGTGTATCCTTCGTGGCCCAACCTATCCCAGGATTCATAGTGCTGCATTTTGGGTTTTTTTTTTTTTAGAAAAAATGGGGAATGGCTCAAGTGGGGCAGCCAAAGAGTAAACTTTTAAAAGTACAGTGGTCCCTCATTTATCGCGGGAGTTACGTTCAAAAAATAACCAAAGATAGGTGAAATCTGCGAAGTAGCCAACTTTACTTTTTACAATTATTATAAATGTTTTAAGGCTGTAAACCCCCTCAGTACACACTTTATACACTTTTCTCAGACAGGCATTTTCACACTTTTCTCTCTTGTTTAAACACCCTCAAAGTTCAAACCTTAGTAGAAAAATGTGTCCAGTATTATAGAATGAAACCAAAGATCAAACCCTATTTTCAGGTCCAGAACATGGGAATATAGCAGCTATTTGAGCAACATTAATGAATCAATGGTACGGAAGTACAGGGAGCTAGAAGAATGAGCTGAGTAAAGTTTGACTTATCTGACTGTTTTATTTTGCTTAATGCGCCTTATAATCTGATGCGGCTTATGGTCTGAAAAATACGGTAACTTCTACCTTCCTTTAGCATGTCCAGAAGTCCAACTTTTTGTGCGATGGTTAGCATCTTCATCTGCCTTTTGGATGCTACCGCAGGTGTCTTTGATGGTGCAAAACGTTTCGTCGACATTGTTGTGTTTGTTGGGGAGAAAACTTATAAAACATACAGTACAGCACTTCAGAGTCACACTGCGATAGATCGAAGATTTATGTAAATTTGATAAGCTGAATGCATTCTGTACTGTACAGGAGACACAGCACGGCGGAGATTGATTGACAATGGTCTACAGCCGATCAGGATGCAGAACACAATGCGCTGTTAACAAAGACAAAAAAAAAGCCTGCAAAAAAAAAATCAGCGAAAGAGCGAGGCCGTGTAAAGTGAACCGCGTCATAGTGAGGGACCACTGTACTGACTTTTATGTCACTTATTTATGCGGTGATACAAACGTTTTAATAACGAAGAACATTAAAAGATCACTGTTGGCCACATGTTGGTAAAGTAATCTGATTTTAGTGATGTTAGTACTTAACGCGGTTCAGGTTCTACTTAGTTTTAAAGCCTTTACTTTAAAACATGAACTGTGACAATTTCATGGATAATTAAAGTTAGTAATATATCTACAGACAGAACAAGATGAAAGTATGTGAATGCTGCCTGGTTTTCAGTCCTGAATATCACAGCACAAGTAGGATTCACTGCACTGTTAATGTTAGCTTGGTTATTTTGCGGCCTCTGTTCGGTGGCCAAACGGACTTCAACATTTATTAAAGGTGACGGTTCACTCGTTAAGCTAAAAGAAAGGTGCTTTATTCATAGGAATCAAACTTGGCCACTGTACCAGCTGGGAACTCTACTTATTTAGTACTGCTAATTCACAAACAGAAAAGACTCCTTCTCCTTTGCAGTTTTGTAATAGTGTATACCACCCATCACTTTTCTGTCTGTCCTGTACTCTCTCTTTTTCTTTCTATCGGATTGTTTAATAAAAGCATGAAAATGTATTTATAAGTGGAACTTGTGTTTGAATCCTGCAGCTTATCACACATTTGATTTCCATGTGCAAGAACTGCAAGTGTCCAGAGTGAGGACGGACTGAAGAAACCACTGCTGCACATCATCTGTGAGGTTTTGCACCCCTGATGATACACCAGGACAAACTCAGCAGTGTCTGAGGAAGGGCCAGCACCAGCTGAGAGATGGAGAGAATAGACAGACTGTTCCCTCTTTGTGAAGGACTGCTAGAAAAATTTAAAATAACTATTTGTCTTGAATCAGTCTTATTAGGTAATGTTAAAATATTTTTTCCATTCAAGTCTTTTCAGTACTCAGGGCCTTTAAGTTAAACACTATGAAAGGCAATAAAAAGTTTTATATTCAGAAACTTAAAGTATGTATGTATTAGCAGCAGAGTCTACCTGAAAATAAATGTCCATATTTTTTTTTCAGTTATATGAAGCATGGAGTATTTTGGAGTACTGCTGTGTTTGTTGCATCATATTGCTGTAAATGTTTATATGCTCTATATATTTTGAGTAAGTTGATCTATAGTGTTGCATCATATTTTATAAGGCTGTTATGTGTTTGTATCATTTCTGCCCATTTAGCAGAAGTCAGCCTGTATAAGGCTCTGATATCTATTCTGTATGACTTAAAGCAGTTATGACATGGTATGATTTTTTTCACCCAATAAAGGAATATTTATTATATTAGTCTACTCTTCATTTTATCAAAAACAATTATCACAGAATGTAAGCATTCAGACAAATTTTATGTAATGCCAACATATTAAAAGAACAATATTTGTCTCTTATATATAATACAACTATAAATACACTGTAAAAGATACTTGTCCTTGAGTGAAGATATAAAGTGATAGGAAATATAAATAAATGCAACTTGAATCTTTACTGAAGCTCAGTATTTGAGTTCAGAGATTGAGTTTTATGCTATTATAAATAAAAATAATTAATATAATAATAAATTTAATAGTGGCCATATTATATTTACATAACCAAAGTGAGATGACACTAGTCTTTTGAACAACATTAGCTAATTGTTTTTTACTATCCATCCATCCATAATTGGGTTTATACCTAACTAGGGTTGGCATTTATTTGCCCCTAGTGTGATGGTATTTTACGCTTGATGGTGATGTTTTAAAGTGTGTTTAAAGGAGACTCTAGGATGGAGTCCGTGTTTGTTGTTTATTTGAGTTGTATGTTTTGCGTAATTCTTTTGTCCTTTTCTTTGGAGAAGGTCCGGCCGTTTGTGGGAGGCTAGGCACCTGTGGTGGTTTCCCTTTCCCAAAGCATTCGCATGTGTACACTGGGGTATAGGTATAACACACCTTCATCATGCAGCTCTTCAGAAACTCTCCCTCTGTAAATGGCTGGGCTGATTTGGCTATCTCCTCTGCTACAATAAAACTTGCTTTCACAACCGCTTCATTTGTGATTTTGCTCTGGTGACAAATGTCTGCTGAAATGTTAGATTCTTCTTTACCTCTTCTACTTTCTGTAGCTTCTGCTCTGCATTTAAGGTTTTCAGCTTATCCTGATGTTTTGTCTCGGAGTGCCATCTTAAATTAAATTCCTTAATTACAGCCACATTAGCACATTAGCAGTTTGACACGTGTTCTATGAGGTTTGGTGGAATCATAATCTGTTGTCTGCCGGTTTTGGGGGTTATCATTATAAAAGGCGTTTCTCCTCTAATCAGTCTTTCAATTCAACCAACCCTTCCAAAACTGCTCACCATCACCTCTGTTCGTTTCAGAAATCGGCACAGTAATTATCACTACCTTACCCAAAGTGAATTAACCAGCTAGACACCCCCTCTCCATCCAACTTACATAAGCTTTTATGAGCCGTCTTAAAATCCCGGCATGCGTCACTGTCAGAGCTCAGTTCAGAGTCGAGCCACATCGCTACCTGACTAAGGATTCCCCTCATTCATCTATTAAGGTTTTTCATTGTTCGAATTTCCCTTGATCTCTTCTCCCGCCGTTCCTTCCTAATTTTCCACTCCACTCTATGGAATCCTTGACCACCTTATGGGCTGTTTATCTTCGCTAGCCTGCCTACCAGTTATATTCCTCTCCTTTGGGTGGTGATGTCACTTGGCGTTTGCTCTCTCCGCAAATGTGTTTTGTTTTGTTTTCCTTTTCTCACCCCAACCAGTCGCGGCAGATGGCTGCCCCACCCTGAGACTGGTACTGCCTGAGATTTCTTCCTGTTTAAAGGGAGTTTTTCTTTTCCACTGTCGCCAAAGTGCTTGCTCATAGGGGGTCATGTGATTGTATTATTATTACTGCAGAGGTCTTTGACCTTCATAACGCAGAGTCATTTCTGCTTCTAAGGGATGCCTTCTTTGGGATCTGCCAGGCCCAGGAGCTCCCCTTTGAGGCCTTTCCCAAATCGCAGCTCTATGTTTAAGCCGTACACCTTCATCTACTAAAACACTGTCAAACCTAAAATGAGGACATGGGCCCAGCGAGTGAAATTGCCCATAGGTGTGAGCATGAATGGTTGTCTGTCTCTCTTTGTTGGCCTTGGACAGACTGGTGATCTGTTCAGGGTGTATCACCACGCTGTGGCAGCTGAGATAGTCTCCAGCAACAACTAAACTGGATAAGCAGAAGAGAGTGAGTCGACTTTTATTCTTTCTTATTACAGTTAAATTAATAGAGATTATGACAACAGTTCAGGTTTTACATTGTAGTTAGATTGTTGAGTACACATATTTGATGCAATTTTAATTTTAATTTTCTTTTCATTTTTTTATATAAATTAAATTGCCTTTAAAAATGTGTCTTTTTTTTCTTGGTACATTGATTTATAGAATAAACATTTTAAATTTAACCTATCAGAATAACAAACATAAAAAGATGCACTTTTATTATGTTTTGTTTTCTTTCTTTCCTTAAATTGTATCATCAGTTTTGGAAAGGGACAGATAGAAATGCTAACTAGCACTGGTATTGCCATCAGGGCTGTCTGTAACTTGGGAGTTTGGCAAAGCAACAATCTTTTCTCTCATTCATTTGGTAGTTTGAACACTGCGGCTGAGCTTTTTCCCAGAATAATTTCCAACCTATTCACATTTTTCTGCATGCATTAACTGATGCTAGACAACACAGTCTTAAGCAGGTAGTGTACTGTTACCTCTCATCAGTTTATACTCTGCACAATCATTCATGCAAGAATGCAGGAAGGGACTTTGACTTTTTGCTTTATGGATTTGAAGGTTATTGACAGTGTAAATCATGACATTCAATCTACAGAAATCTGGTATTGATTGGATACTTTATAAAGCTGCAAAAGCTATCAAGCAAATTAATGAGTAAAGACTGCCTGTGCTTTCCCCTACACTCTTTGGATTTCATGTAAATAATTTAACAGTTTACTTCCTGCTAGTAAATGGGTCAGATCATGCATTTTAGACAACAAATTGCATTTCAGTGGGTCATTTTAAATATTTAGGCTTTACCTTGGTTTGTAACTGTTTTTATGGGTGTATAATGTTTTGGTTTTTTGTTTATTTGTTTGTTTTTGTTAAGGGTTAGCTCTGTAAAGATCCTTGCAGCTGGAAGGTGATAGCTGAACAAACTTTGAGTTTGTATACAGTGATCTGGGAACCATATGAAGGGTGACTTACTGTTGTTATTTACTGCATGATAATAAAGTTACTCACTAAGCAAAGGTTTTATTGGGGTTGCTTCAGTAGCTATAGAAGTGAAAGGGATTCATATTAGCAGTATTTGTAGTGTTTATTAAGAAAGATGTTCAGAAGAAATACCAAGCAAACTGAGAACATATTGTGTTTATTCCACACATTTACCATCCTGAGCAATATGTCACCCTGAACCTGGGCAGAGCTCAGTGGTCTGTTTGTGCTCAGCTAAAACCTGGCATCCTGCCTCTAGCTGTGGAAACTGGACGCTTCCATTAAGTCCCAGAGGAGGGCAGACTGTGTCATCTGTGTGAGTTGGAAGAGATTGTGAATAAAATTCATTTCATCCATTCACGCCCATTCATTTTATCATGATCTTTGAGTCAAACTTTTTATTCTTAAAATGTCTGCTAGCCATCGCGTTCATGTGAAAATTCAGTTGTTTTTTTAAATTGAGTCTGTTTATATCGTATTTAATGCCTTCAACATTTGGAACATAAGGAACATAAGGTCACACATACTAGTGTGACCTTATGTTCCTTCTCTTCTTAGATGCAAGATTATGAAGGATATTCATTTATCAAAATATTCATATTTTCTTCATTGATTTTAGTGGTTTTAATTGTGCATATATTTTCAGGAGTTATACAAACCATGCTAAGCTTGGGTAAGAAAGAAATGTTAGCAGGCCAGATCTAGCTTACCAGCTTGCTTATGCCTGTTCTGGGGACACTGGGACTTGTTACATCTGTTTGTATGCTGTGACTTCTAACTTTGCACTCTTCATTATTTGTTGCTTGTAATGTCAGCCATGTGGGAATTGAAGCTTTTCAATTTTAATCCCATCCAAGTTCATTTGAATAAGATCTCAGAATTTAAGTCACAAATATTAGTGGCTGTAAAGAACAGTTTGAGCTGAAAAGGACAGCAGAAACAAGAAGCAGGAGACTACTGTATAACTATTAGTTTTTTGTAATCGCATGTGATCACAATCAAAATCTCTTTAATTCTTTCTTTCTTTCTTTCTTTTTTTACGATAGCAAAGTGCTGCAAGCTTCACTGTTTGATATTTTCAGCACAGCAAAATCTTTCAATCTCTCATTGGTTCACATAAAGCGATCTCATTCATAATCAGTTACTAGCTGTTTTTGATGCTCAGCATTACCTTCAGCAACAGGTCACTTTTTAAACAAGAAATAATCGATATTTCTCAATGGATCATAAATCTATAAATGTGAAAGGAGTTGGTAGTGCATAGACAAACCCACAGAAAACTGTAAATGGACTGCTTCTTAAACAGTACTTCTTCTTCTATTTGAGCAGTTAAAGGGCTTTATACAACATGCCCCATTCACCCACGTATACATATGCAACACATACAAGTATTTTTTTCTACACCTAACTACTTTATGTCTAACATTCACATACATTCTAACGCAGATGAATTTAGGGCTACTTGGGGTTCAGTATCTTGCCCAAGGATACTTGTAGACTGAAGCAGTCAGGGATCAAACCCCTAACCTTCCTGAGCCACAGTCACCACAAAATTGTGATTTGTGTCTTCAAAGGCCACTCTGCATTGAATGTATTTTGTATTGAATGATGCAGATCATCAGTTGTGAAGCAACTTCAAGCAATGTTGTGGGAAAAGATAAAACAGGATTCCTTGTGACTGATAGCTGAAATTATATGGATTAAAGCATTTCTGCTCTCTCTTATTGTTGATGTACAGTTGACTAATCTAACATGTAAAATATATGTCACATTATTCATCATTTCTCCCTATTTAACAAGGTTCATACTGCTGCAGTCTGTCTGCAGTCTCCATTTCTTTGCTTCACAGCTGCTTCGTTAACAGAATCTCATCAAACACAGAAATGCCTAGAGGTCTTTGGGAAAGCCTTGCTTAACTGTGCTGGCAGAAATATCCACGCAAGAGAGACCCAGTGACGTGATTCAATCCTCTGATGTCTCTCATGGAGGACATCAGCTGAGAAATTATTAATTAGTTTTGCACATGAGTGGTGAGCTAGAAATACTATCTTCTATACTTAGGGCTATAAACTTTGGCTTCTATACAGTGTTATGTTTTTCCTTGGTACACAGTGTGGCTTGTTTACATGATTTATATTTAAACTGTATATATACATCCATTATATTGGTGTAACATTAAAGTGTCACTATGAGACAAAATAACAACTAACGATAAAGGATATTAACCTCAGACAAGGTAGGTAAATGAGCCAACTAACCAAAGGTAAAAATTAGTCCATATTTTGTTGTGTTACAGCATTATTCCAAAATGGATTACATTCATTTTTCACCTCAAAATTCAACACACAACACATCATAATAACAAAGTTAAAACAGTTTGAGGTCAGGTACATCCACTGATCATCTGTCAGATGTTTCTACAGCTCGATTTGAGTTCACCTGTGATAAAGTCGGTTGATTGGACATGATTTAAAAAGGCACACACCTGTCAGGGTCTGGCTGAAGTAGGACCCAAACGCAGGGCTCTTACGATGCAGACAGTGAGTTTAATTACAGTGATGAGAAACACAAAACAAAAGCCAATGGTGACAGTCCTCGCACTGTGGCTCCCATGGTGATTCTGCCAAAATCCCACACAGTGCAAGTGTCCATTAACCTGCTAAGACCCGAACTCTTCCATGGTATGCATTTTAAATTTCTCTTTGATATTTGGGCTGCTTGGCACCTGATGAATGTAAAAACAAAGAATTACCAGATTTTTATTTTTTTAACCAAATTTTTGTTTCTGAGAAAAATGAGATCCACTTATGAGGATATTTGTTTAAAATTTCAATAGAACAGTGGCAGCATAATGTCCTCGTACGTGGATATCAGGCCCTTGTAGAGCAAAATGTAGCATTTTGGTCTAGACAACCCAAAATGTGATATCCACATATGTGGACGACAGTTCCTAGGAGGTTAAAGGTGAATGACAAAAACTCCAAAAAACCCCAAATCCAAACCATGGCTCCACTCCAGTGAAAACAGTGCTCTGCTCTCGTGTGTGTGTGTGTGTGTGTGTGTGTGTGTGTGTGTGTGTGTGTGCATGTGTTTGTGTGTGCGTATGTGTGTATCCAGAAGGCCAGTTTACAGGCACCGTCAGGCTGAAAGGAGTTCCTGCGCTGAAGCCTAGCTCAGGTTTTGCCGTCACCAGCTGTAACTGGTTGCCTTCATCAGGAGCCTCTCTACTTAACAGTGTGGCTGGGCTTCAGTCGATGCTGGATTATTGTGTCAAACCCAAATCAGGAGCAGAGCGCTGTTTTCACTGGAGCGGAGCCACGGTTTGGATTTGGGGTTTTTTGGAGGGGCATCTTGCTCCTCCCTTCTTTTCCTCCCCATCCCCGGCTGCCTCCCTCTTCTCACTCCAACACACCCACCCACACAAGTAGGGCCTTGGGGTGCGGGTGTGTCACCAGGGTGCAGGGGAGGAGTTGGCCATCCGATTGGGATCTGGGATGCGGGGCCTCCCTGCTGCTGCGGAGCCTGGGGCAGTCTGCTTGCCTCCACCCCGGGGAAAAGGGTAACATCTCCTGGGTCTAGGTGCCGTTTCCCCCTCCAGGGGCGAGGGTACCTGGACCCGGGGTATAGAGTTTGTTTGGGGAGTGTGATTGTGTGTACAGTGTCCATGTATGTCTATCCCTACGTTGGGTCAGTGCTGAGTATTTGTATATGGGTGCATTAGGGTGGGAATGCTTGTTTGTTTCTGTGTGTGCCTGTTTGTCTGTGTCTATATGTCAGGTCGGGTCTTACACTCCACCTCTCTGGGAACTCCCAGGCCCTCCAAAGGCCTATCTCCCCTCACCACACTCCCTGCTGGTAACTGATGCCCTCAGGGGTTGGTGCGTTGGTGGTTCTTGGTGTCCGGGGCTGGGCGCTCAGGTATGTACCAGCTCATTCCCGGTGACTACTTGGCGGGGCCTGGTGCCTGTTGCTCGGTCAGGCCTCTTCCGGGGCAAAGGGGGCCCTTGGGCCTCCGGCATCTGGGCCTGCAGCTCGGTTCACTCTGGCACAGCTGGCAAGGCCGTGATGATCCATTTGTCAAAGTAAATCCATTGGGTATCCTTGTTGGTCTTCAGACAACAATTCTGACAGCTAAAGAACCAAATGGGACAGGCAAAAAAAAAAAAGGAAAAAGAATGTCCATCCATCCATCCATCCATCCATCCATCCATCCATCCATCCATTTTCTTCCGCTTATCCGGCGCAGCAGCCCAAGCAAAGAAGCCCAGACCTCCCTCTCCCCAGACACCTCCTCCAGCTTATCCGGGGGAACATCAAGGCATTCCCAGGCCAGTCGAGAGATATAATCTCTCCAGCGTGTTCTGGGTCTGCCCCGGGGCCTCCTTCTGGTGGGACATGCCCGTAAAACCTCGCCCAGAAGTCCCCCTTAGGGGGCATCCTTGTCAGATGCCTGAACCACCTCAACTGGCTCCTTTCGATGTGGAGGAGCAGCGGCTCTACTCTGAGCCCCTCCCGAATGGCCGAACTTCTCACCCTATCTCTAAGGGAGAGGCCAGACACCCTTCGCAGGAAACCCATTTCTGCCGCTTGTATTCACGATCTCGTTCTTTCGGTCACTACCCACAGCTCGTGACCATAGGTGAGGGTAGGGGCGTAGATCGACCGGTAAATTGAGAGTTTCGCTTTTACACTCAGCTCTCTCTTCACCACAACAGACCGGTACAGCGTCCACATCACTGTAGCCGCTGCACCAATCCGTCTGTCGATCTCCGGCTCCCTTCTCCCATCAATCGTGAACAAGACCCTGACATACTTAAACTCCTCCACTTGGGGCAGGTCTCATCCCTGACCCGGAGTGGGCACTCCACCCTTTTCCGGCTGAGGACCATGGCCTCAGATTTGGAGGTGCTGATTCTCATTCCCACTGCTTCACACTCGGCTGTGAACCGTTCCAAGGCGAGCTGTAGCCCATCACCCAATAAAGCCAACAGGACCACATCATCTGCGAAAAGCAGAGTTGAGATCCTGAGACCACCAAAGTGAAAGCCTTCCGCCACTTGGCTACACCTAGAAATTCTGTCCATAAAAATTATGAACAGAATCGGTGACAAAGGGCAGCCCTGGCGGAGCCCATCACCTATCAGGAATGAGTCTGACTTATTGCTGGCTATGCGGACCAAGCTCTTGCAACGGTCATATAAGGACTGAATGGCAATGTTGCATGGAGATCAGGGGCAGTACCCCTGGACTGGCAGACCCAGGTGGTGGTCCGCATCTTTAAGAAAGGGGACTGGAGAGTGTGTTCCAACTACAGGGGAATCACACTCCTCAGCCTCCCTGGGAAAGTCTATGCCAGGGTGCTGGAAAGGAGAGTTTGACCATTAGTTTCTGTGATGAGACAGCCATGCGATGGCCCAAAATCTCAGAGGAATATTTTCAGTACCTTGTTGAATCTATGCCATGAAGAATTAAAGGGGGTCCAACCTGTTGCTACCAAGTTGTGTGTGTAGGTGGCTGTAGCTCAGGTGGCAGAGCAGGTCAGCCACTAATCAGAAGGTCGGTGGTTCGATTCCAGGCTGCCTCCTGGCTGCATGTCAAATATCCTTGGGCAAGATACTAACCCCATGTTTGCCTACTGGTGGTGGTCAGAGGGCCCGGTGGCGCCAGTGTCCGGCAGCCTCGCCTCTGTCAGTGCGCCCCAGGGCAGCTGTGACTACAATGTAGCTTGCCATTGCCAGTGTGTGAATGACTGAATGTAGTGTAAAGCGCTTTGGGGTCCTTAGGGACTGAGTAAAGCGCTATACAAATGCAGGCCATTTACCATTTTTACAATAATAAAATGGCTGGTGACTGCATTTCATTATAAAAATTAGATTCCTGTGTCATCATATCGCTGGTCTTTTGGTTAACAGATTAGCTCAGAGGGGTTAATATTGGAATTGTATTTTAGAAAAACCATCTTGAGACATGTCTTATTTAGTTGTCATTATTTGTAGGTTTTGGTCAAAAGTAAATACCAAATGTGTAGCCATCAAAATAAAATAAAAAAGTCCAAATGTAACCTTTTTATCATTTAAATTGCTATGTACCATTTATATATCATTTAGACTTCATCCTCAGAATAACAAAGGACAACTCTGGACAGCTCCCAATATTCTCAAGCAGTTCATGAGTGAAATGGCTTACCCGCTATTTTCTTGAACATCACTGTATTTTGTCACAGAGGGAAAACCAGGAAAAAAATTTTAAACGCACACAAAAGGAATCATCTGCTGACTAAATCCCTGAGGCTTCCCTCTGTAATATTACATAGCTGACTGCTTAGCACACACGCAATGATTATCATAATGTATTAATCAGAATGTTTAACTGCATTCTGCAACCAAACAAAGCTGACACATTGTGCATACTTCTGATGATTTATAATTTAGGTGAGACTGTTAAGCTAATATGCAGAGCTAATAGATGAATTACATCAAATCAGCTACCTTAAACAAATTTAAATGGCCTTAATTACACTAAATTAGGTTAATCTGGAATGCTACTTGCCAGTAGGCAACAGATAGACAGACAGATAGATAGATAGACACATGCACAGAGAGTCTGTGGTCCAGTGGTTTTTTTTGGAGAAAGTGCTTTAACTGCAGCATGTAAAAATAGGCTCATAAGTAAAATGCTTACAGTGCGATGCTTTGTTCAAATGTTCACATGGTTTTATTCATCTTCTTATCACTGGGCCAGCTGTTCAGATGGAGCTTGAGTGACGCACGGTCATTTGTGAGCAGTGAATTAACTGGTTGATTGCTGTATTATTAGTAGCTTGTTTCAGTGATTGTGTCCACATTTTTGGAGGGTGTGGTGACTCATATCTTGTTGACATGGAGACCAAAATAGCAGCCAAATGGAAGAGGACATTCGTCTACCCTTGAGACTAAGCACGATGGTGAAGAAAATGGAGAGAGAAAGACAGAATGAGAGGAGTGACAGAAGGAGAGAGGATAGGATAGGAGAGCTTTGAGAACTACGAAGGTTTGTGTTGTATAAGCCAATGGTGAGTCACACTCACCGTTTGAATCTTGAAAACTAATAGAAAATCATTTGTTTTCTCTCACTGGGGAAGTTTGTTAACTCTGCAAGGACAAAAAAGGAAAGAGGTTGATCTGAGAAACAAGAAGGAGTTGTCTTATGCAATGTGTGTCACGGTCATTTAGGAATGATGATAGAATTTTGGTGCTCCATGTGCATCACATTGTGCTTCCTTTTGCTCAATTGCATTATATCAACTGCATAATTTCACCAGCAGAACCAGGATCACTAGCAGTGCCATTTACAGGTCAGAGGCAGAGCATATTTGAACACGGTTGTGTAATTGCTTTATGGATGTCGATGTGACATTCACTTGGTTGCTCTTTGGTCCACACTATAATACGACCACATCCACTAAACAGATTGAAAATCTGTCAATCCAGTACATATCCTGAAAAATTGTAATGACTAAAATGGACTTATCAGAGTTTCAGAATATTATCATTTCAAATGCTTACCTGACATTGCTAGTCATTTGTCTCTAGAATAGCAGCTAGCAAGCCTGTTCTGTTAACCAGTATTTCTAGGAGAAACGGTGTATGATAGGGACACAGCTTCTGGGTCTGGTAAGTTAATTAAGTGCTAAAACATGAATTCTTTCTAAAGACCAACTTGGGTGACAACAATACTTCAGACTGTACAGAAGTCAATGGGAAAACAGCCGTCCGCTCCCTTTTCTGTGATCTCAGTAAATACTTTGATGATGACTTTATGGGCTTAGTGACTAGTTTCAGGTCATATTGAATAGAACATCTGATCCATTTTGTCAATTACGGTCACTCTAAGAGTCAGAGAGGATGACAAGTCATTGCTGAAAAGTCGTTAGATATTGAGTAAGAAAAGCAGAGACCAATCCCAACATGAATCTTAATGAGCCCAATTCATGTCTTCCCAGAAAAAGCAGGAAATCCTCCAGAGAGTATAACAGAATATAATCAGTCTGTTGGGCAGCACTGCTTTTTTAACTCTTTCCATCAATAGTTAACAGCTGACTAAGATGGTATTTATTTGTCAGTTGCTTTAGCCTAAACATGTAACAACCTTTTAACTGATTTTCATTCACTGCCTCCTACATATCACACTGTTTAAACTACACCACCATTTCTCTTCATTGTCCACACCCAGTAGACTTTGTGGGCATACAAAAGGAAAACAGCATGGATTTCTGGTGCTCTATCAGTTGCAAATGTAGTTCCACAATGAACAGGCAGGATAAACCAAACCTCGCCATCAGCAGGACTTTCAGATTGAGAGGTTGAAAATTAATTTGACAGCGTGCTTTCAAAAGATGGCCTGCAGCTACAGGACACACATAGGCTAATATGTGTTTCTATGTTTCGCTTGCCTCTGTGGTTTTCAATTATTATGTTTGGGGACTGTTTGAGGTAGAGTTTCACACAGGGCTAGTCTTTGTGGCTAAAAGGATCCACATTTATTCCCTCACCGGCTGGCTGTTTTTCTTGCTGTATACCAGGACTATACTGAAAATGTATTCTATCCTACTGCCAAGCCTAAAGAGAATAAAAGCTAATTGATTTCAAGCACAGATAATTAGGTATATAAAAACCCCCACCACATCTCAAACAACTGCCAGGTGCCATGCTGAGACAATAAAAACAACTTATTAATGAAAGTGGAAATAGTAAGTCAATTAAGTTGAGTGATGGAAAATATATTTATAATTATATTTGGGGGCATTATAGTGCCAGTAAATGGGATCGTGGATTATACTGCCACTTTTGAACATCTACAGATTTCAGTCTGATGAAGACCATTCTTGTTCTTTTGCGAGAATACTCTATATCAGACATATGCCACTTGTCACAGACAACAGTGAGCACTGTGCTGATGCTAGCATACTTAGATACTAGAATATAGCTTGAGGGGATGGTATCACAATGAGCATTTATACAGATAAAAGGGATGAATGACAAGACTACATAGGCTGATCGTGCAAAAATGCGATCACAGGGCATGCACTCTGGAAGATTTCAAAGGGAATTTTGGAGATAAAACATTTAACTTACAGATAATTTGTATCCCAGTGTTCCTTCACTAACAGCCTTTCAGCAGACTGACAACTAGGAAATATGCACTAATCCACGAAGGTGCTTGTATTAAGTTATACAAATTGTTTTTATATATATAAAAACCTGAAACATTTTGCCCTCTTTTGCTTGTGAGGCACTATATCCATGGGTAACCTTTTAATGAGGGCGGGTGCTTTAGGCCTTAAGACTTAGATGCTTCTTTAGAGCAGGCTGTCCTCCATTGCTGCGAAGGAATTATATCCATGAGTAACCTTTAATATAAGACTGTTAGCTGAAAGCCTTAATAGTTAAAAATTCTAGGTCATCATAAACGCAAGCATCCTCTGAGTCAGTACAACCAGCTTTCTGTTTAGTTCCATGACGACAGTTTTGCAGTAAATGTAGTAGGTCTTGGTTGGACAATATAAAATTGGTGTTGTCGACACTTACAAGCAACAACACAACACCATAAATGACTGGAGTTGTGTATGTCCTCAGAAACCCTTTTCAAGGCTTGAAAACAGCAGTGTCACAAATTTATTTATAATACTGTTGGAACAAAATGACAAGTGTTTTATTACCTTGAAAGGCCGATGAAGGCTTTACTTTCATTCGCTGTTTCTATGACCCCTTGTCTGAGATGCTCTTTGGTCTCAGCTTTGGCCAGAAGACAAAAGATGCATTATAATAGCTTGGGAATGACGAACATCGGATATATAAGGCTGCTTTAGAAGAAGGTGACTATTGTGATTACTGACACTTTTCTGAGGGCAGATGGACAGCGTCATCTGGCGTTATGGTCACACTATCTCTGACTTCCTAATGACAGTTCAAGCCTTAGCATCAAATTGCCCCTTAGGGCTTGCCTTTTTTTATATTGAGCATCAGAGCTAAAAGATAGAGGGTAGCCAAGAGAGACAAAAAGTGAAAATCACTGACACTTTTCACAGCATACAGTGAAGCTACATGTCTTGTATGATAATGGAACAAATAAGTTCTACTTAACCTCAGCAGAAAAAGATAACCCTGAGTCAAATCCAAGGTTATGGAGTGCAGGAACAACAAATCAGAATTATATAATCATTTGATACTGGAATCTTAGTAATGTGAAAGCCATAATAGGGAACTGGATGTTCTGCACAGTGCCTGATCAAATGGAAAACAGAGACAAAACAATATGTCCTCCATCCAAATTGACCAGACACGCCAAATAGTGATTGTTGGGGGTTACTAAAAACCAGTTGCACTGGCCTAGAGACTGGTCAGGGTCATTATAGGAAAAGACTGGTTTCCAACTGGTTGGTGGTTGCTAGAGGTTGCTTCCAGTAACTGGGTAAAATCAGTTGCAAAGAGATATGTGCTGTACAGAAAAACTCGTTGCAAGGGCAATAGAAGGGTGCTGTAGTCACCTGCAGATTGAATGGAAAATGGAGATTTATCTGCACTCACAAATTGCTTGCTGAGCTGTGAAAAGTGTGGACAAGCTGGAAATGCAGATCCTTTGCCTTTATAGTAAAAGTTGCACCTTTTAAATTTCATTGGCGGCCGTGATGAGGCACAACTTTAAAAGTGAACATTCTCCATTTCCTAGACACAGGGGATTACCAGGACTCACTGAACTGTCCCATATGGAAAAGATATATATAAATCTTATAAAGTTTGTATCTGTCTTGTGTGAAACTTGTATGAAAAAGAGAGAAAACAGATATAAGATCCCTTGAAAAATTATATAAATGAAACTTGTATGTTTTGGATACTTCCTGAAACAATATATGAAAGTAATGAGAAAGTGGTGAGTAAATCATATAAGACTTATGTGATTCACTATATGAAGCAAGCTAAAGCTGATGCAAGTCTTTTATAGGTTTTTCCTATTTCTTTTCCATACGGGGTGTCTAGCCCTTTAGCCTTAGGCTAAAGAACAAGAACAAAGTTTATTTGTGAAAACAGCTTTTCAGTTTTGATCCACTGTGTTAAAGAGACATAACACATAACCCCCTCATTAAACAGAAACACTTCTATTTTAACAAAGAAAACAATGAAAATTAAAATTAAATTTAATGCATGTATATTTTCACTTAATCTAGTCTTTTTCTTAGAGTAACTAGCCAACCTCATGTTAATCACATGGTTTCATTTTCAAATGAAACATCAACTCATGTTAAACAGCTGTAATTGTTAGTTTTTGACACTTTGGGGATGCCCCAAGCTGTAAACAGACTGCTGACACATTACCTTGGGAAGTTAATATGGTGAAAGTTGCAGTTTTACACATCCAGCACACACAAAGGAAACATTGGCCTTTATTTGCAGTCATATTTCAGACAGCCAAATCAATGCAGGTTCAATATTTATTCACTGTCATTTGTGGGTTTGATTTTGTCAACAGTAACTCCTGAGGGAAATATGTGGCTCTCTTCAGCTCTTAAATGCTCTGTTGTATTCACCAGCTAGTCATTTACTGTATCTGCTGCCTCCTGTGGTTGAAAACTGTGCTGATGAAAGTGTTGACGAGAAGCTATAAAGCTGTGTAGAGCTTAGGGGAACTGACGGCATTTGTAATTTTTTGGGGGGTTTTCATCATGAACAGTCACTTTAAATGTGTGTAATGTAGTAATTATATGACATATAGTTAAAGAATGCACTAAAACTTGTAGTAGGTAAATGTACTTTCAGCACTGCAATTAGCTAATTCATTTATTGTTATAGCTCATTTCATCAACTGTTTTATTAGATCTTTTTGTTGTTGTTTATCCTGGCTGTGTGCTGTTAAAAATTAAAGCATTCTTTTCCCTCTTGCATTGTTTCTTTTCTTTTTAAAGACAGATGAGATCTTTTCTGGCAGTGGAGGTTACATTTATTACACATATAGCTTAATTTAAATTGCTCACATGATGTATATAAAAATGCACTTTTGCCTTTTACTGAATCCTTCTGCGGTGGGCAAAAATCTTTCCACTAGTGTGAGACAGGAACAGTTTGGAGCACTGAGAAAATCTAACCACTGTGGGGTAGTATTTCTCTTCATAAGAATTCGCTACACCCACAAATACATTGATAAAGAAAAGACTATAAAAATAATATGCACTTTCAACTCACCTCTCTTTGCTTGGATTGAAATGTCATAGTACATGGACTTCTACTGTGTGGACGTATAAAATAAATGCAGATCTCAATGTTTCTTTCTGCAAACTCTCAGTAAATAGTGCTCCTATTCAGTAATATTGAATACGCACATTATTTTTTAATGTCATATTAATGAACATAATACTAGAATTCAGGCCTCCTCCTGATGTTTTGCAATGTCCTCAGGAAGTATTAGAACAAAAGAAAAGTATGCATTGAAAAGTGTACTCTCTGCAGCACTGCCTAAAATTAATAACCTCAGTCTAGAAGTAAATTAAGTGTGTTTTGACCTTCAGCCTAATTTCTTAGTCAATTAGATACCATGCATGAGAACTTAGCCTGTAATTACAGTGTGCAGATGTTAAATAATCACTTTTTCACAAATTCAATAGAAAATACATTGCTCATAAAGTTGCACCTTCAGGTGAAGTTAATCTTTGTGAGGTCCATAGCTTCCTATATAATCACCTGAAAAAGAACATTTTCACAGGAATCTGCAGTCCTGAAAAAGGATAGTCAAAACAACATCAACAACAAAAATTACAGTACGCCCTTCGTGCTTCCATAGGAATTGGAGGGTAGTGCTGCTAATCAAATTCACTTGATTAACTGATTATCATTAAGTGTCTGCTGGTCTGGAGGATTCAGATATGCATTGATACAATGCCACAATATTCCCAGAAGTGAATGCCCCAACAAACTGACACCAAGGTCAGGCTGTGCAATGTTATTAAAACAAATAAGCTGCAATGTTTGAGCCATATCTCTCAGATAGATTCCTATTTGTTCTAGAAAATGGGAAGTCTTCTCCACACACAAAAGTTAGTCATGGAGTTACATCGTGTTCTGTGTTGGGATCACTCTTTTTTACACTATACCCGCTTCCCTACAGCAAGATTATTAGAAAACCCTGTGCATATTTTCACTGCTGTGCAGATGATACCCAGCTTTATTTATCCATCAAGCTAGATGACACAAATCAATTAGGTGAAATATGAGCCTGACTTAAAGACATAAATACCTGGAATTCCTGGAATTTTTTTCTTCTAAATTCGACAAAACTGAAGTTATTATATTTGACCCTAAATATATTTGAAACATGTTTTCTAATCAGATACTTAATTCTGATGGAATTATTTTGGCCTCCAGCAACACTGTGAGAAATCTTTTAGTCATTTTTGATCAGGATTTGTCCATCAGAGCCCATATCAAACAAATATGTAGGGCTGTTCTATCATCTGCAAATTTCTTTGAATTTACCTCCTGTCTCAGATTGATGTTGTAAAACTAGTTCATGAGCTCATTACTTCTTGGCTGGACGACTTTAATTCATTATTATCAGATTGTTGTAAAAGTTCTGTGAAAAGCTTCAGTTGATTCAAAACACTGTACTGAGCCAGCTAACAAGGACGAGAAAGAGTGGCCATGTTTCTCCTCTATCACCTTCCTTCCTTAGCTAAATCCAGAATTTAATGTAAAATCCTTTTCCCCACATACAAAATCTTGAATAACCAGGCCCCATCATATCTTAAAGACCTCATAGTAGTTTATAATCCTAACAGAACACTTCACTCTTAGACTGCTGGCTTACTTGTGGTTCTTAGAGTTTCTAAAAGTAGAATGGGAGGCAGAGCCTTCAGCTTTCAGGCCCCTCTCCTGTGGAACTAGCTTCCATTTTAGATTCAGGAGATACACATCATCTCCAGATTCTTTCCTTTTTCATTAAGTTTGTTATTAAGATTTGATCAGGTGACCCTGACCTATTTCTTAGTTATGCTGGTATTGGCTCAGACTGCTGTGGACTTGTGCATTGAGCACTTTTTCTCCATGCGTGTCTTTTCACTCTCCACATGTTTATATACTACTCCAGCATGTTATTTACTTTTCGGACCATAAGGCGCACCGGATTATAAGGCGCATTAAGCGAAACAAAACAGTCAGATAAGTCAAACTTTACTCAACTCATTCTTCGTACCATTGATTCATTAATGTTGAATTCTCTCAAAGCTGCTCTATTCCCATGTTGTTGCAGTATATTAATGACAAGCTTCGTATTGTGGATGGATGGACTTTCCCACCACTGCAAACCGCTTTTCTTAGGATGTTGTCTGATTGTTGGAGTTTTCCCTCGAATACAGTAATTTGGTATAGACTAGAACAATGACTGTCCTAGTCTACACCATTACCCAACTCGCCAGATGTGGCTCTCTAAGACGTCTCTAAGAACTCCTCTGCATAACAAAGTGTTCTAGAGTCACCCATGTCATCTGAATCTAGGTGTTGCAATGGACCAGTCAAAGTCCAGACCTCAACCTGATTGAAATGCTGCAGCAGGACCTTAAGAGAACTGTGCATAAATGAACCCCTGCAAACCTCAGTGACCTGAAACATCATAAAGAAGAGGAGGCCAAAATTTCTCCACAACAAAATCAGAGAAAGATAAATTTAAACAGAAAACTTCAACCTACTATTGCTAAAAGTAGTACAATCTACTGAATTGTGGGGTGTACTTAGTTTTTCAAAGGACTGCTGAGAGTCCTTTTAAAGTGAATATGCAAGCCTGATTTAGATACCAAACAGTAAACACCACACTGTATTGATAGTAATACAATACCACTTGTGCCGCAGGTGCGCCATGTGCCTCTGGGCACACAAATACCTAACATAATCACCACACCCTGTGCGCCTTGTGCCTTATCTGGTTGATTGCCCTTTTGCCCATGGACCACTGATTATTGTGTAATGGAAAGAGTAGAGATGCTCTGAATATCAGGTGCTATTAAACTGAAATTGCATGTAGTGAGCGAATAAGAGGAATTTCTTCATCATGGAAACAAACAAAAAAAAGAGTAGTCAAGCAAGTGCAAGGTCACTAAATTGGGTGAAAAAAAAAAGAAGTAACAGCTGTGGTTAGGGCTGGGCGATATGACCCAGAATTCATATCTCGATATTTTTTTAGCTTGATGGCGATATAAGATATATATCTCGATATTTTTTTTTAAAGCCATAAGTTAAGAACAAAAAGAGAGTTCTTAGTCACACTGTGTCCCAGATGTCACACGGGCACTTTTATTTACATACAGCGTAGATGTACATGAAGAAATTACTTAAAAATAAATTATCAGCATTTATTAAATAATCATGGTCCATAAATAAAAGAAAACAATGTTGTTTTTGTGCATAACAAAAAGCTCACAATTGTGCAGTCAAAATGTAAACTAATAGACGCTGAGCATAATAACAAAGAGACAGATTTCACAGCTGCACCACGTCTCTGAACAGGTGCCATTTGTGGTCCTTATACACACACAGTACGGTAATATTACGTTGAAGCACAGTACGTATCACTCCGCGAGGCTCCTCCCCGGTAGCCGTAATCCTCCGACAATCCATCAAGTGGTGCAGCTCCGTAGCTTAGCAAAGTCATATTAAAACATTTTTTGACAGATTGCTGAGCGTTGTGTACCACATAAAATCGGTTCGCGGTCAGTAAGCACAACCAGAATTCATACATAAGGCGCACTGTCGAGTTTTGAGAAAATGAAAGGATTTTAGGCCGTGCAGCTCCTCCGGGCTGCATGTCGTTAGCGCGGTTAGCTCGTTAGCGTGGTTAGCTCGCTAACACGTTGACGCCGTCCAGCCCCACGCACGGGACGATCCGCGGTAACTCGCTAACGGAGATTTTCCGCTTTCATCTTGTCATTGCCTGCAGGTGAAGCTATGGGGGAGGGGGAGTTGTGTTCAGTGAAGGAGAGACAAAAGTGGACGAAAGAGAGGCAAACCTGCGGCTCCACAAGTATAATTATAACGTAACATAGGCTATATCGATATAAACGATATTGTCACATCTTATATCTTGTATGAAAATATATCGATATTTTTAAAAAACTCGATATATCGCCCAGCCCTAGCTGTGGCTTTTACGACAAGCTGTTAATGTAGAAGTCTGTGGGTTTACTCTGGTTGCATTGCAGCTTCTTGTGCCAGTTTATGTTTGCAGTCAGCACTTAATTGAATGATGGTATTCAGTGTATGCATATACCTGCATATAATGCAATGTGCTTGTCATTTAAAGTCACAGTGCACCAAATGGTGCTGGCTCAAAAAATAAGAAGAAAAATGTTTTGAATGCACTTTTACAAAAACACATAAAGTGCCTATATTACAAATGCAAGACCATGCCTTACCAGACTTAAGGGTAATTTAGAACATATTTACAACAGAAAAGTTTCCCCTGATAAGTTGAATTTCATCTGGATAACCTGTGTAACCTTACAGTTACTGTCCCAGTCTATACAATTACTTAACTCACCAGATGGCATTCAGAATTCAGTGCTGAAGTACAAATGGTCAGTGCGATCCAGGGTGCGATTCAAAACATAACAAGGGTGCTGGAGACGCCACACTTCATAAAAATATCTGTTTAAGAGGGATAATGGACTCATGAAATGTACCTATAGTTTCTGCTTTTTATTTTTCACAGTTGTGAAACTTTTTGATCGTACTTTGTGTAAGCATTAAAACCTAACACAGGCAGTAAATCATTTGAAACTCACTTGGTCATTACAATGTTACATTTCACTATTAACCTTATTCTTTAGAATTGTAGTTTTTCCCCACATTCAGCAGGCCAAGTCTAGCTGATTAGTTATTTACAACATGACCACATTTTAGTGACACACAGACACACAAAGCTCTTCAGGGAAAAGCCGTGGTGTGTTAAACAGTTTAGCAGGAGCTGTTGGCGGTTTACTGTTTTCTTGCTCAAAGCTCTTTGATGGGAGTTGTTGATTTATGCTTCGTTGGAGTGCTTTCCTGTCTCTTGCACATTTAACAGAGAAGAAGATTAAAAAATTACGCTAAAAACAACAATATGTAATCTGTTTTAAAGAAAAAAATTTTTTATTGACATTTTAAAATCACTATACAATACCATCAACTTCAGCTATCTTTCAGTACATATATTTTTTCTTTTTTTCTATATTTAAACAACTAAAATATCCATACAATAAGAATGAAAGAAGAAGAAGAAAAGAAAAAGAAGCAAAACAGGAAACAACAAACAACATAAATAAAAAATACATAAAGGAAAAGAAAAAGGAAAGAAAAATAAATAAAGAAATATAGGGAGTGTGTTTTTGTTTCCATTAATGTAACTAATATTTCCTCTAGTCTTCTAGTAGTTAACAAAGTCAAAATCTAATGCAAAAGCAAAAACTGGCCTGCGTTTTCTAATGTAGTCCATCCATTTCTTCCATCGTGATACAAACAGGTCCCTCTTGTAGTTCACATCTGCTGTCATTTTCTCCATTCTGTAAATGTCCATTGTGATGTTCATCCACATGTTCATAGTTGGGCTCTCTGAAGAAAGCCATTTTTTTGTGATGGCTTTTTTTCCTGCTGCCAGTAAAATATTAAACAAGTATTTATCGTTCTTTGTCCATCCTTCTGGCATAAGTCCAAATAATAGAGTTTTACTTTCCAAAGGTAAATATCTTCCAAATGTCTCTTGTATTGCTGCATGTATTCCCTTCCAATAAGTTTTAATAACATGACAGTCCCAGAAAATATGATAGTGATTTGCATTTGTATTTCCACAATTTCTCCAGCAAGCGGGAGGGTTACCTTCATAGTGAGATTTTTGGTGAGGTGTAATAAAATATCAGGCATTTCCATCCAAATTCCCTCCAGCTCTGTGAGCTGCTACATTTCCATTGATATGCCCATATTGTTGTCCATTCTTCCTCCTTTATCTCTATTCCTCCCTCCATTTACCATTTTGTTTTGATATACAAGGTTGAGTGTAATTTCATATTTGTTAATCCTTTATAGAGGTCACCTATAATACATCTATTGTTATTTGAACTATATGCCCTTTTAAATACGTCTAGCAGCTGTTTACTCAATTCAGCCTTAGCTTTTATCGTTTTATTGACAAAATGCCTCATCTGTAGATATCTATAAAAATCCTGTGTTTCTAATGAATATTTATCTTTCATTTTATCAAAACTAATTAGTCTCCCTTCCTCCATTACCATACATAAAGCTGTTAATCCTTTATATGTCCAATCTTTGAATCTGGTGTCCAATTTATTTGGAGCAAAATGTGTGTCATATGCACACCACTTAAGAACTGCTATATCCTCTTCTAGTTTATATTCTTTTATTACTGTTTCCCAAATTTTAAAAGTCAACTTGATCCATGGATTTTCAATAGTTTTTATTAAATTTTGCAAGCTTCTGTCTGCTATAATAGCTTGTATGGGCATGGAAGTCCCCATACAAGCTACATGACAAAAAAAAATGTAATCCCTTTAAAACAACGAGTCTTTGACCCTGCCTTCACAGTATTAGTTTACGCTTAATCATCACATTTCTGAGGTGTGAAAAAAATACATGCACACTTTTAAAAATACATTTATCTGTGATTGCTGTCATATAATTTTAAACTAATTCTAGCTACATGTATGATACTGAACATATGTTTGTTCCTTTACAGGAAACATAGAGAAAAACCAGACTGTATACTTTAGCTGTATTGTACTGCATTACCTGTTACAAAATATAAATATTATGTAAAAGACTGCACATTAATGCGTTACTGTGGTATAAATACAGTGCTTTACAAAGCAGTGTGCATTTTAATTATGGACTTTTTAAAAGATTCATTACTGCTAATAAAGTAGCTTTTTAATTGTAAATGTATCATGAACTGATTACTTACATTACACTACTAATAAGTGATTTTAAAAAACAATCTCTTGGATTGATGATTATTATTAGATATATTCAGAGATGTCCTAACTGCATAATAATGTATATCTTATCCTAAATATAATGTAAAGAGATGTTTGAAGGGTCAGGTGCTCAAAGTTAAAAAAGGGACACATAGAACCAGACTGAATAACAACAACCTACATTCATCAGGAATCTAATATTGAATCACATCATACTATATCACTGTCATCAGGTGGGGACAATGCAAAGCAAACATAGCCTATGTTTTACCTGATGGGGTACAATGTTGCTGTTGAGGGGTTGCTCCTGCTGCTGAGGGTTCTGGAAGCCAGGGCTGTGTTGATCTAGACTGTAGACATTGAAAAGTCCATAGGAGAGATGGTAGCTAATTAAAGAAGTGTTATGAGATAATAATAAAATGCAAAGATTGGTGACAGCACTTAAAACCGTAAGGCAGCAGAATTAAAAAACTTTGGGAAATAGGCTCTCCCTGTGAATCACTCTTTGCCTCTCTTCCAACTCTTGCACCTAATCCAAAATAAAGTAATTATAGAAAAATGTTATAGAACCAAAACATTGCAGTTGTGTTTATTATTGTTTTAATATTTGAATACCTCTGCAATGCAACAACTAGTACATGTGTTATTGTTCCCTAAGCTTTTTAATCCAACTGGTGAGGGATCCACTGCCTTTAGCAGCCTCACATAGCTCTTTTTGTCACTGTTTACTCCTCATGCCCTTACAGGGAATGTCTGGATAATGTTATATCATGAGTAGGGATGGGTACTGGTGTCCGGTGCCATGAGGGCACCGGTTCTGACATAAACGGTAGTAACCAGCACATTTCGGTGCTTTATTTCGGTGCTTTTTTTTTCCTGAGCTGTGATACACTTTAGATTCTAGCCAATCATTTTACGTTTCCGAGGATAGTAGGCGGGCCCAGGTACGTACGTTCTTTTAGAGCAGAGCTACAGATTAAAAATGCCCAAGGCGAAGCGGTCAAAAGTCTGGCTGTACTTCACAGCAAAATATGCAAACTCAGCAGCCTGCAACAAGTGCTTTAAGCTGATACTGTGATACTGTCAAAGGAGGTAACACCTCAAATCCGATGAAACACCTGGCGACGCATAGCGTTTTTTTTTTTAAAGCCGAGAAACACCAAGCACATCTACTGCGGGTGGGTTGCCTGTTATGCAACATCCCCCAAAAACACGAAGAGGAGAGTCCTGGCCCCTAGCCCTGCCAGTGTAGCAGAAATGATGACGGATGATGATGGCAGCAGCAGCCGTTCTTCTCTGCGTGAGTAGCTTAATGTTGTTCGTGTGTAATTTACGTTGAGTAGGCTAACCACGTTATTACATTAATGCATGTAAGGTGAACTAGCAAACATCATCATAGCTACATGCGGCTGTCCTCTTGTTTGATGGCAGATACTCCCTTCACCCTGGCGAAAAAAGCTAAAAAGACCAAAGAAAAAGTGGAAAACAGTTAAACATGAGAGGTTTAGGACAAAGTTTGTGTTTTTTCCATTGTTTAAGCACTGCTTCCAGCCAAGAGTGATACCATATATGCCCCATAGCTGCAGAAAAGGCTAACATTGTTATATTTTTACAAAAAACAGCTGAACATGAGAGGTTTTTGGACCGATTTTGTGTTCTCCATTCTTTAAGCACCGGTTTGAGCACTGTTTGAGCACCGGCACCGTTTCAAAAGTACCGATTTGGCACCGGTATCGGATAAAACCTAAATGATACCCATCCCTAATCATGAGTAATGATTATACATACATGGAACGCCATAACCAAGTGGCCGGCATAGTGTACAGGAACATCTGTGCCGAGTATAACCTGGAAGTCCCTAGGTCAAAATGGGAGATGCCCCCAAGGGTGGTGGAGAATGACCGAGCTAAGATCCTGTGGGACTTCCAGATACAGACGGACAAATTGGTGGTGGCTAACCAACCGGACATAGTAGTGGTAGACAAACAGAAGAAGACGGCCGTAGTGATCGATGTAGCGGTTCCCACTGGCAGCAATATCAGGAAGAAGGAACACGAGAAGCTGGAGAAATACCAAGGGCTTAGAGAAGAGCTCGAGAGGATGTGGAGGGTGAAGGTAACGGTGGTCCCCATGGTAATCGGAGCACTAGGTGCAGTGACTCCCAAGCTAGGCGAGTGGCTCCAGCAGATCCTGGGAATAACATCGGAGATCTCTGTCCAGAAGAGCGCAGTCCTGGGAACAGCTAAGATACTGCGCAGGACCCTCAAGCTCCCAGGCCTCTGGTAGAGGACCCGAGCTTGAAGGATAAACCGCCCGCAGGTGCGTGCTGGGTGTTTTTTTTAAATATATATGTGTGTATATATATATGTGTGTGTATATATATATACCGTAATTGTCGGGCTATAAGCCGCTACTTTTTGCACCAGCTTTGAACCCTGCGGCTTTTAGTCAGGTGCGGCTTTTCTATGGATTGTCCATGATTTTTGTCATATCGTAAGACGATTTGTTTTGTTTGTTCCGCTGTTGTACGGCACTACGTTGCCTGGCGGAAGGGCATGTGATCAGACACACAGTATCGGGGTTCAAGAGTGGTATGTTGGTCACATGTCCATCCGCCAGGCAACATAGTGCCGTACAAGTAGCGCGAAAAACAAACTTCAAAGTAGCGTTATGCGTTCAGCGGGAGTCATGGATGATGTGCGGCGATAAACGTGCGAAAAGCAAGTTATGCCCAACTCCACCGGTGGATTCTGACAGCGTGGAAAAGTGTGAAAACATCCATGATCACCAACGGATTTCGAAGGGCTGGACTGCTGCATGATGGAGAGGAGGACACCGCCACGTCCCTTCTGAGGGTGTTCGACTCTGACACTGACAACAAAGGAAAGAAGCTGAGAGTGGATGACATAGCCATCCTGAGCCTGTTCGTATCCGACACTGGAGAAGAGGACTTTGGTGGTTTTAGTGCGCAGGAAGATGGTGGTGAATGACTGACTTTTCTTCTTGTTAAAAACGTGTCACTGCACCTGAGCCTAAAAGGTAGTCCAATCTATTTTTCTGGTGTGCTGTAGGTTATTGTTATGTACTACATTTGTTACTCATTTATGAAGCACAGTACATGTTTCCTACTTGTAATTACTGCTACTTGTACATATACCTAAAAAGTTATGCAAATATGTACCCATAACTTGTTTTTCAAAATATTAATAAAAGGGATGCGTCTCCAAACAGCCATCTCTTTCCTGACAATTCGCTTTGTGCATATTCTCTTACATAGGATAAGTCAACATTGAAACACCTGCGGCTTTTAGTCAGGTGCGGCTAATGTATGTACAAAACAGGATTTTCCCCTGATTTTAGCTTGTGTGGCTAATATTCAGGTGCGCTTTGTAGTCCGGGAAATACGGTATATATATATGTGTGTGTGTGTGTGTGTGTGTGTGTATATGTATATATGGAACATCCCACACACACACACATATGTGTGTGTGTGCATGTGTGTGTTTATATGTGTATATACAGTGGCTTGTTTTTTTTTTTTCATTTTCTTTTACCCCATTGTTTTATACCCGCACGTCAACCTGTGAACTCACTTCTCCAACATCTCTTTTCCTTTCTCCCCAACTGCTCTCATCCAGCTTGCGATTAAATTCTCCGCCCATCCTTAAATACTTTATCACCCTTAAATCTCAGTTAATTTTATTTATTTTTTATCATTATTTATTTATTATTATTATTTCACAGGCAATCCACTGTAAACCACTCTGTCTCCGTCCTTCTTCTTTTCTTTATTTTTTTTACACAGACACACTCCCTTCTCTCCACCTTTTATGACCTTTTCAGTTGCACACACACACACACACACACACACACACACACACACGCTCTCACTTCCTGTTACACACACACTCCAAAATCCTATGTTTGTCTCAGAATTCACATCAATCCTAGTTACGTTTTTACTCAACAACTTCACACAGTGCACTAGCAAGAGCTCTAGTTTTTAGAGAGGATTTGAACTAATCCCAATTTCCTCTCGGTGGGAAACGTATGGGTTTCCCGGTCACCAATCCTCTATACCCAGCCAACATGTATATATGGGCCCCACCTGGTTTTTGCTCGGGCTGGATGGGTACCATGTGGGCATGGGCTCAAACTGGGCTTTTTGTATGGGACCTACTTGGGTTCTTCACATTAAACCCATATGGGCCATCCCAAGTGAGCACTTTTAGTAGGTCCTGGCTGGGTCAAACATGGGAAACACTTAACTTGGTCCAAAATGGGAAACACATGTAGGACCCACTTGGGTTTTCCACCTGGGATAGACATGGGCAAACACAGTCATTTAAGGATAGGCTGTTGTTGTGTGCCCCAGGTGGGGCAAAGTTAGGTAATCAATATATGTTTTAGTATCGATGACACAGGTGGGCCCCACCTGGTCAAACTAAATGGGTAGCACATGGGCAAATGCAAGTCAGACCCTGAAAACATGTCTATGTGGGCCCCAGGTGGGGCAAAGTGAGGTAATCAATATATTTTTTTAGCACTGATGACATAGGTGGGGCCCACCTGGTCAAACTATATGGGTCGCACATGGGCAAATGCAAGTCAGACCCTGAAACATGTCTATGTGGGCCCCAGGTGGGGCAAAGGTGAGGTAGTCAATATATTTTTTAGCACTGATGACACACATGGGGCCCACCTGGTCAAACTATATGGGTCACACATGGGCAAATGCAAGTCAGACCCTGAAAACATGTCTATGTGGGCCCCATATGGGTTATGTTAAGTTAATATGGGCATATATTTTATGTGGCCTCAAGATTGTTTAGTATATATGGGACCCACTTGGGTTTCTCACATGAAAGCCATATGGGCAAAACCAAGTGGGAACATATAGTAGGTCCTGGCTGGGTCAAACATGGGAAACACTTCACTTGTTTCAAAATGGGAAACACACGTAGGACCCACTTGGGTTTTTCACCTGGGTTAGACATGGGCAAACACAGTCATTTAAAGAAAAGCGTTTGCTGTGTGCCCCAGGTGGGGCAAAGTTAGGTAATCAGTATATATTTTTTAGTACTGATGACACAGGTGGGGCCTACCTGGCCAAACTATATGGGTCACACATGGACAAATGCAAGTCAGACCCTGAAAACATGTCTATGTGGGCCCCATATGGGTTATGTTAAGTTAATATGGGCATATATTTTATGTGGGCTCAAGATTGTTTAGTATATATGGGACCCACTTAGGTCTCTCACATTAAAGCCATATGGGCAAAACCGAGTGGAAACATATAGTAGGTCCTGGCTGGGTCAAACATGGGAAACACTTCACTTGTTTCAAAATGGGAAACACAGGTAGGACCCACTTGGGTTTTTCACCTGGGTTAGACATGGGCAAACACAGTCATTTAAAGAAAAGCATTTGCTGTGTGCCCCAGGTGGGGCAAAGTGAGGTAATCGGTATATATTTTTTGGTACTGATGACATAGGTGGGGCCCACCTGGTCAAACTATATGTGTCACACATGGGCAAATGCAAGTCAGACCCTGAAAACATGTCTATGTGGGCCCCAAATGGGTTGTGTTAAATTAATATGGGCATATATTTTACATGGGCTCAAGATTGTTTAGTATATATGGGACCCACTTGGGTTTCTAACATCAAATCCATATGGGCTGGCATCCAATGTAGGCCCTAGTTGGGTTAGTGATGGTAAATGTGTACATTGGTTCAAAATGGTAGCACATGCTTATGTGAGGATTCTTCTTCTGTGAAGAGCCTGAGAAAGTGTTATTTGAATAAAGGAGGATTTATTCCAAACAAGCCCATCACAGATTGCGCACAACCCAGGGAGTTCTGAAAGTCAAATTGTAAAAATAATCTCAAAAGAAAGTATGAACATAACTCTCTTTTATAACCTGCAGACGGCACCCATGTGGTACCATTCTCTAAGAAATCACCCTAACTTTAACATATTTGGCACAACCTCAGTCTATCACTTTTGCTACCCTTACGTACAGTCAGATGTTCTTTACCCTTCATTTTTGACCCTCTCAGTATTTAGCCTTGGCTAGCAAATGTACTCAAAGTCCACATTGAGACCTCAAGATGTTATGTGTTATCAGACACTACAACCCAGCTGTCAAGTGAGACTATAGGAACTTTGGTGTTTTTGAACATTCAATGTTACTCAAAACACTCTGCACACTATTCCAAATAACTGGTTTGAAACTGGTTACTTTTTAATTTTAGATTTCATTTTATGTACTTAATGTGAACTCTGCATGGTAGGCTGCATGGTGAGGCTCAGATAAGATAAAATAAGGACTTCATGATTCTTCTTAGGTAAATTCACTTGTCACAGCAGCAATAATAAGTGATTAAAACGGACACAAGAGTAGAAAAAAAGAAAAGCAAAAAATACGAATAAAAAACCTAAGATAAAAGTGAATTACACAGACAAAATCCAGATTTGGCATTTGCAAATTAAGGATTACTGGTTGTTCAAACAATTAAGACTATTTACTTGAGCAAACATGCAGTTGAGGATTTTTAGTAGATCAGACACACTCTACTGTATTAGAGAAAAGACAGTTAGCTACATGGAAGATGGAAGTTTTGGTTAATCAGATCCAGTAAAGCTCCTGAAGTATATTACCGATCTGTTAAAATGTTACTCTTCAAACTTGTGCCCTCAAATTATATAACCAGAAATAATTTATATTTTCTTTGAACTAGTGGAAAGGAGAGGGAATGGGGTCTTTCAAGCAGTCACACTTCAACTGTGAAACTCCCTTGTCCTTATGGTGTATTGACACTATTGAAACTTTTCAAAACCAGTCCGTTAGAAGAGCTTTTAGGTAAACTGTTATTCTTCTTCTTATCATTATTATATTTTTATTAATTATATTTTTATTATGATGTTGATTTGGGTGACAATTTTTGATAAATATTATATGTTACTTTTTTAAACATATTAACCATCCCTATGCTTAAAAAACTTTTAAAAATAAAAATGGTCTTTTAAACTTGTGCATTGTTTGACTTTTAAAATTTTTGTATCAGGTGTAAAACGACTTTTTAAATAAAGTTGTTTTTAATGTGAGCAGCTCCTATTGGCTCGTTTAAAAAGAGGGAGGAGCAGATTGCACCGCCTATAGTCTTCGCGGTCTTTCGTCTGTTGCGCCTTTTCTCTCCCTGGTGTTTAAGAACGTGGAGGACAAAAGGATACCAAAGAATCGAAAACTATGACAAAGGTAAATACTTAAAGTTTGATACGTTTTCATCAATGGTTATTTTAGTAACTTTCTATAGTCGTCCTAAACGGTATAAGGGGGAGAAGCATAACATCTTTAGCTAGCAGGTAGAACTGGGTTAATTTACTGCATTGTCTTTGGCAAACATAATTTAAAGTTAATTACAAAACTCTTACTGCCTATATTCTACTCAATAAAGTTCATCTTATCTTATTCTGTTTTCATTGCACCATTCTCTCTATACAGTTTTTGAATTTACACACTATAACGTACACGGCAGTTTTTTTTCTGTGTTTCTGCAACTGTTTCTTGGGTTTTCCTATAAGGTTTTTGTAATTAATTAAAAAAAATTATATTATTTTTTTGGCTTTAGTGGATTCCTGCTCAGCTAACTCGGCCATTGGCAACTGGCACTACCCAGTAAACAAAATGGCTGAACAGTATCTTAAATGTCTGAACATGAGCTAGTCATACCATGTTACGTAATATTCATGTGCAGTGTACCAAGGTGATTGTTTAAATTACAGGAGTAGATGCCTGCAGCTGAAACGGTTTTCTGATCTGAATACGGTAATGTTACCAGATATGCTTTGTACTATAGGAAAACGGTGGTGGATCAGTGTGTAAAAAGCCCCCAAAAGAAACACAGATTCTTTAGCTCAAACACTGTCTGATCACTCTCTTAGATACTGTGCTGTTCCATCTAGCTATTGGTTACTGAGAAATGTTAGGTCATTAATTAATTAAGAGAGTGCAGCTGTTCAGATCAGATGGTGAAGTAGGAAAATGCAGAACATGTTATTATAGCTGAATGCTGTGTAAAATACTAGTAATAAATCTAACTCCCATTTATGGCTTTTACTACTGTGGGGCTAAATAAAAAATTACAGACATAATGAAATCTGCTACAATTACAAAGCTAAAGTTTAAAACAATTATTATATATTAAGCATTTTTTTGCTCTTTTTTTTAAAATTCTTTTTGCTAATAATGGACTCAATTTTATTATCAACTTCAAAGACCTATTAAACTTTTAAACCATTAAATCCAGGAAATTAGATGCCCGTAAATGTACGAGACCCTCTTTATGGCTAGTATCCCCAAATATTTAATAATCCTTTCTAAAAGTACACAAATTTTGTTCTTTTCAATTAAATATTGCATGTTCAATGTATTCTTGAGCAGGTAAAAATTCCACTAAATTAGTTTTTGCATATTTTTAAGTATAATCAAATTTTTATAGTTTGCGAGTACTTTTAATTTGGAGATTTTGCCACTTGATTTGAAGTTTGGATAGTGCTTTATAGTAATTTGTAAATGTTTTGAACTCATCTGGCTTCTTAATAATTTAATAAAAAATTAACAAGCCATGTAATAATTAGAAAACCACTAGGGACCACTTATAAAAAAGTAATTCCTTTTTTACTTAAAGGAATTTAGGATTTATGTCTGTCAAGTCATTTGTTCTGGCATAAGTCACCATTTTGATATATCTTCCTGTGACTTTAAAGTCTGTCAGTTAGTTAGATACATTTTTGCACTGCTAGTGTTTGCTGCTTGAATTAGTCAGTTTATCATATAAACACATGCAGTGCCTTTCAAACTTTTAATTACACTGTTCATTTTGTGCATTAGTAAGAGAATCTTTTATATTGAATTATCCTGGGAAAAAACAAAAATGTTTGTATTTTCTCATGCACTTTCTTTCATTTCCTTATCACGTTTAGATTCTTCAAGATCACAAGCACCATCTTTGACATGTAAGTAACTTTCATGTTATTTGTATTACTTATTATTATTATTATTATTGAAAAGTGATGGTCTTTGGGGCATCCTTTTTTTTTTTACTGGTATTAAGTATATATATTTATTTAGGCACAGGAGGCAATGATCTATTTTAAAATTTAACATTTATTTAATTTTCATCTTTTATGCTAACAATAATCCCAACAGTGTTCTCTTCACTTGTCCCACAACTCTGACAGTTTTGGTCCTCTGCTCTCCTCACAATTGGCTGATTTCCATCTGAGCTGCTACTGTCAACTGCATTAAACTGATTTGACATTGCCTTGTTATTCTAATCTTTATCTGCGTTTTGGACTCCAAACATTCACACCTGCTGTTAGTAACCAGAGCTCACAAGAGTGTAAGGCGTGTAGTTCAATAAAGTGATCGATGTGTTCACTAGCTGATTTCAATAAACCGGTAACTTATCAAATCCATATTTTATAGGAAGTACATTACTGATAAAAGTGGTAATAAACACGGTAACCAATAAAAATTTAAATTTCCTGTTATAAAAAAAATACTGCTGTGAGCTCGGTTTTCTAACACCAGGTGTGAACATCTACAGTCTTTAAGCGCTGGTAAAGATTTAAAAATAAAAGCATTCAATAACATAACATTAAACACTAAATTAGTTTGATGGTGTTGACTGCAGCAGCTCAATGTTAATCAGCTGATGGTGATGGAAGCAGATGAGCGTTTTTCATCATGGTTGTTAGTGATGTGTTGGTCAAAACGAAACGGCTCTTTGAAGTGAACGACACAAGCGTGTGTTTTTTCTCTCTCTCACCCTCTCTCTCTCGCACTTTTTTTCGCTTCACTCTGCACGCGAGCCTTGTGCTTTGCGCTGGGAAGAGGGGGGAGGGGCGGTTGTTACACACGCAGTAGCACAGTAACAGAGCAGGAGGGAGAGAGAGAGAAAGAGCCAGGGACAACAACGTCACATTAGAAAGGTATAGTAATCATCCACAACTATTTTCAATTGCGGATGATAAAGGATTCAGAAAGTTTATTCATGCAGGCCCATATGACAGAGAATGTGCATCTTCTGTTTGTTTTCATATTATAATTTATATTTAATTGTGTTGTGGTTTGCAGTGTTTTGTGTTGTTTCACTTTAAATTTGTTTAAAAGGAAAAAGCTGAAAATTTAAATAGTTAAAAGTTGAAATGTAAATAGTTGTTTTTTTGTATTATATGATTTATTTATTAAATTTTATGTGGAGAGAATAAATAAAAGTATATTTACGGTGCCCGCTAGAGACAAAGCACGTACAAACCCCAAAACACGTAAAAACTCCATAGCACGTACAAACTCCAAAGCACGTACAAAACACAACAGAAGTGCTCCAGGATGCTAGGCACAGTGTTGAGATTTTGTTACCTAGTGGCTACACAAGCCAGGAAGTACCAACGACCGGATTTGGTGTGTGGTAGTAACAGGTAAATGAACAGTTTTTGGAATTTTTTATGAATATATGAGTGCTTGTGTATAAATACACAAACAATACACATATGATTTCAATTGTGTAAATTAAGTGATCTAGATAGCTCTGTTTTGGAAGTTCAGTTGACGCTAGAAATGGGTTTTGGAGTTTGTACATGCTTTGTCTCTAGGGGCCACCATATATAAATAAAACCACGTTTCTTTTTTTACATTAGTAATTCCTTTTGTTCATAATTTTATATTGTTGTTAATAATAAATTAATTAAAGCAACAAAACAACCTGAAGAGCCGGTTGGGAGCCGAAAGAGCCGGCTTTCTAAAAAGAGACGAAAATCCCATCACTAGTTGTGTAATATGCTGGTATTGATATGATCAAAAATGAACTGAGTTGTTTCGTATTCTATAGAAATTGTACATCTAATTAATAACAAGGCTTTCTGCTGATGTTATTAATTAAAAATTTATTGTTTTATTTTTAAGCAACAACTTTTTAGCATGCAATCAGTCCATGCTGTACAGGACAGATTTGTAAACTGTGCATACAAAAATAGACTATTTTACAAAATTGCTCTTTCAACAAATGTAAATCACAGCAGGTTTTTTTTGTTGTAGGTGCACTGTCACAACTAGAAATGTGGGGGGAAGTCCTCAAAGTTGAAGGCAGAACAGGAAAATACATGGAAATAACAATTTTCCTTTAAATGGTAAATGGCCTGCATTTGTATAGCGCTTTTTTAGTCCCTAAGGACCCCAAAGCGCTTCACACTACATTCAGTCATTCACCCATTCACACACACAATCACACACTGGCGATGGCAAGCTACATTGTAGCCACAGCTGCCCTGGGGCGCACTGACAGAGCACATCAGTAAAGGTCGATCTGGATACTTGATAACTGTTGGTATAGGTATGACATGAATTTGAATCTCCATTATCACAGGTTTTAATTGGGAGGGAACATGCAGATATACAGGAGGACTATAAACAGCAATTCCTGTTTTAGAAAATACCAACAACACTGTTAATTTATCACTTGCTGGTCTATAGACTTTACAGTGTGGATGGATGGAAAATCCATCTGGCTCCACTCTGGCTGAATTGGTGCTACAAACAACTCTGCGCTCGGCTTTCCTGGCTGTGTGTGGATTTATACTTACACATCCAAATTTTGACCCTATTTTTCTTCCTTTCAGCTGATTGGTCAATTTCATGTCAATCACCAATTAAACAATCCAATCAGAGAACATCTCCAGAAGTTGATTCTGTTCATCTGGACGTAGCATTTTCAGTGGGAGAAAATGCTGCAAGCGCTACGTCCAGATGAACAGAATCAACTTTTGGAGATTTACTTACCTGGATGATTGAGCATGCATCAAGACAATCAGAGAACAGATAGGTTTGGCTGTTGGAGGGCTGCATTACGGAGCTTCAGGTCCTGGAAGAATAAATTCCCTTTTACATACCAGACCAGCATTTTTCTTCATTAGCACGAAGGAAAACAGTCTGTGCGTGTCAGAGTTCTGTGGTTTTTGTGTCACAGGGCTTATAATATGTGTAAAAATCTGGCCAGGGACCGTCACATCACACTGCTATCATATTTTTCTGTTGCTATCATGTTTCTTTTCTGAGATGTTGTTACTTTTATGACAGATGTAACGAGAAATCTTCCAGAAAGTTACATTTTTTATTCTAATCAAATATTTGATTCTGATAACAGATAAAGATTTTTTTTTTTACTTTTGTTCTGCTATTTCATAGTTTATACAAATTTTGGCCAATTCCTATTTAATTTAACCCTTTAGCCTCCAAAAAGTCGCCAGCGACAGGTTTTTCCAAACCTGTCTCGTCAAACCTGAGCTCTGCCAGGGGCCCAACACGCCTGGACTTTTAGAAGAAAAGAGATGTCCGAAAATAAACCACAGGGTCAAATACTTAATTTTGTTCAGTGTTTTAGAGTTATTAATTTGAATTGACTAATTTAAATATTTTATTCATGTACATTTTGATTGCCTTTAGTAAAAATGGCAACATTTCAATTTCTTTTTTCTTTCTGTTATTAATCCTTGATTACATTCATATAGTATACAGTAGAGGAAAAAACCTACCAGACCTACCAGTTATCCTGCGTAACATTATTGGGGATAAAGGGTTAAGGAAGCGCAATAAATTTTTTTTAGTTTAGCTTGTGTTTACTACCATTTTTTTTTTTATCACCACACAGTAAACATTAAGTAATATGTAAAGCGTCCATTTATCCTCCATTCCGGTCCATTATCTTAAGCTTAGGCTGCTGCCCCTCGACCCAATCCGGTACTAAGTAGAGAGGCCCAGACTTCGCTCTCTCCAGGCACTTGGCCCAGCTCTTCCGGGGGAATCCCAAGGCATTCCCAGGCCAGCCGAAAAACATAGTCCCTCCAGCATGTCCTGGGTGTTCTGGGTCTCTTCCTGGTGGGACGTGCCCAAAACACCTCACCAGGGAGGCATCCTAACCAGATGCCAGTATCTAATCTGTCCTTTTTGTATGTTCCCCTCAGGTTGCCATGGTAGCAGATACAGGGGAAACAAGTGTAGACGATGCCACAAGAAGGATGATGAAATTCCTCATATCACCCGAGCTGGCTGTGGAGTACAACATGCTTGGCCGACATGGGGGAAAAAAGTTCAGAGATTTGCGTCTTTTTAATGTTGTGTATGGTAAGTTAGTTTCACTTGAGAAATTTGAACTTTAGAAAACTAAACTTTTTTAATAAAGTGTTTGAAAGTGTAACTGAGATTGGTTATCATGCAATTTGTATTTTTTGAGGCAATAAAGTGAAATAAACATTGTTCTTTGCAAATCATCACCAAATGAAGTAAGCTAAGATTAACTTTACTTTGGCTTGCCCATTTTTCTTCTTCTTCATTTGCAGAGGCACTGAAGAATTATTTAACATCAAAAGTCAACTTGCAAGAAGCAGAGAAGGCTCTGTCCAAGTGGTTCAGTGGAGCTAAAGACAGAGGAGGACCGAGGGCTGCAAGGGTACAAAATAGACTTACGGCTCTGTAAAAAAACAAACCCTGCTGATTCAAGATAAGCTTTTGAGTTTTCCATCTGACTTTTTCCCCATGTTGCTACAGTTCCAAATATCTAAGGAATTTTGCTGTAGTTCGACATTTCTAGTTTTTAAACGTTTACGCACTTTGGAATACAGTTACGTAAAATCACAGTTGTTGGACAAAATAAATGTGAAAAATGTTGTTTTGTGTACCCTCGTGATTTTTGAAATGGTTTTATTTACAAACTAGATTTTGTTTGCGGTCAGCTTTAATATATTTGGTGTCTTTGTGTCACAGAACCCGTATTAGCCGTCTGAAAAATTGATTTTGTGACTGTTTTACTACATGGGGCCCACTCAGTGCCAGAACTTAGTCAATTCAAACTAGAAATAAGATGCAAATACAGAACCCACTGCTAATGCCATTCCAACTTTTTAGCTCATGTTTTCCTCATGTTGTACCCACTAAGAACTTGAAAAATGGGGCCTAGGTGGGTTTCAGTGTACTTTGCCCAGTTGGGGTCCATTTAGTTCCCAGATTTTACCTATATAACACCGAGATGGGCTTATAAAATGGGGCCATTATGGAACCCGCGGACAATCCCACTTAAAACCCACTTTTTAGCCTATGTGGTACTCACATGGTACCCACAAAACAACTTGAAAGGTGGGGCCCGGGTGGGTTTCTTTGTACTTTGCCCAGTTGGGGTCCATTTAGTTCCCAGATTTTACCAATATAACACCGAGATGGGCTTACAAAATGGGCCATTATGGAACCCGCGGACAATCCCACTTAAAACCCACTTTTTAGCCTATGTGGTACTCACATGGTACCCACAAAACAACTTGAAAGGTGGGGCCTGGGTGGGTTTCTGTGTACTTTGCCTAGTTGGGGCCCATTTAGTTCCCAGATTTTACCAATATAACACCGAGATGGGCTTATAAAATGGGGCCATTACGGAACCCGCGGACAATCCCACTTAAAACCCACTTTTTAGCCTATGTGGTAACCACATGGTACCCACAAAAACTTGAAAGATGGGGCCTAGGTGGGTTTCTGTGTACTTTGCCCAGTTGGGGTCCATCTAGTTCTCAGATTTTACCAATATAACACCGAGATGGGCTTATAAAATGGGGCCATTATGGAACCCGCGGACAATCCCACTTAAAACCCACTTTTTAGCCTATGTGGTGCCCACATGGTACCCACAAAAAACTTGAAAGATGGGGCCCAGGTGGGTTTCTGTGTACTTTGCCCAGTTGGGGTCCATCTAGTACCCAGATTTTACCAATATAACACCGAGATGGGCTTATTAAATGGGGCCATTATGGAACCCGCGGACAATCCCACTTAAAACCCACTTTTTAGCCTATGTGGTGCCCACATGGTACCCACAAAAAACTTGAAAGATGGGGCCCAGGTGGGTTTCTGTGTACTTTTCCCAGTTGGGGCCCATTTAGTTCCCAGATTTTCCTAACATAACACCTATATGGGCATTTAATATGGGGCCATTACGGAACCCGCGGACAATCCTATATGGGGCCCATTTTTCAGCCCATTTCCAAACCATATGGGCCCCACATATAAATGTTGGCTGGGATACAAGCACTTCGTTTTATCACACTCTTCTCTTCTTATTTTAATTCTACACACTTAACTTTTTTACTTTTTACACAGCTTCTTCATTCATTATTCTGTATTTTTTCTATTTCTCTTTCCACAACAGCATTAACAATACCAAATAGACTGGATGCGTGCACTCGAGGACAGCTCAGGTAATTTTAGAAATGTTTAATATGCAGAGTTTGTATAACAGACTCTGCTCACTCTTTGTTAGACCAGTCTCTCCTTTTGCCATCCTGTCCTGCACTGCTCCTTGGCCAATCAGTCAGCTGATAATCCGGGTCACGGCACCAAATTGTCGAGATCATTCTCATCGATCTCTCTGGTCCTTTGTTACTCACCTGGAAAAATAAACAGATAGATTTAAAACCTTTGTAATGCTTTTATTTAAAAAAAAAAAAAGAACCTCTGTGCAGAGGGAGATCATGCAACCTACAAGCAGATCTGAGGAGCTGTCCTCATACACACACCTTTATAGAGTAGGTGAGGGCTGCCCTTTGCCACCCCTCTTCAGTAGTTTTCCACTACTCTCCCCTAATTCTATCTTCAGTCCCCCCCGGCTGTCCTCCCCCGGACTAGTAACTGTGACTTCCTATTTATATTGCTGAGGCAGCTCTTACTCTTCATTTTAAGACAGGCAGACCCCCACTGTCAATAAATTCCTCACTCTACACAGTTACCCTCAACCAGGCCTATACCTAAAACAGCCTAAAAATAAGTAGTATACAGCATTCATACAGACATATTAATTCACCTTGATCTGGACAGTTTAAATCCTTCATTCAACAGTTTGTACATTTGGGGTAATTGGCCCATATACTTAAGGCTGTAAAATAAAAATAAAAAACAAAACAAAAAAAAAACAAAGGAAAAAGAAAGCAAAATAAAGAATATATATATGTATTTCCCTAGATAACATAGTCCCTGCAAAATAATCCTATTCATTCCCACTCTCTTTTCTGTCACTGTTTTGTTAGTAATAATGCTTCATGCGATGAGCCTCATCCATGGAGCTGAAAAACCTTCTGGGGCTGCTGGGCTGCGTTATGCGATGTCGGGCTGGGAAGAGGAGAGCCAGCCTCAAACCTTGCCCGTAGAGCTCCGACATAATGTCCTTGTACTGCGACCGCTGATTAAGGACCTCGGGACTGTAGTCCTCCACAATTTGGATGAATGTGCCTCGGTAGTTGAATTTCCATATCCTCCTAGCTTCTCAGATGATGAGGTCCTTGGTCTAGTATTGGTGCAGGCAAAGGATCACTGGGCAAGGAGGTTGCCCCATGGGCTACGAGGCAGCGGTGTGCTCTATCGAGCTTGGGTGGAGATGGAAGTACTTCTTTGCCCAATAACTCACAGAGAAGATTAGAAAAGAAGTGATAGTGGCACCCATTTTCAGTGTCTTCAGGTAATCCGAGGATGCGGATGTTCTGACGCCTACTACAGCTTTCCAGGTCTGTAACTTTGTTTTTTAACTGAATATTGTCTTCGCAAAGAGCGGCACATGTGCCTTCAAGGTCATCGACTCGATGACTCAGGTCTTCCGTTGCAAGCTACAAGGACGAAACTCTCTCAGCCTGTTCCTCGAAGGCTTGTCATACTTGGTCCAGTTTTGAGTCAAGGGCATTAAATGAGGATTTAAATTCAGACACTAACTCATCTTAGTTTTGTGCTTCCCTATCACTTGTCATTCTCACTTGCTCACTCATTCCCTCACACTTAAAAAAAACCCCATTTTTTTTTTACTCACTTTCAGTCCACTTGCCATATGTTAAGTCCGCTTAGGTAGGTGAGTCATGTATGTGTGTCAGACATGAGTGATTGCAATCAACATAATCTCATGTCTGCTTTCACTTGCTCTCTGTGTTGCACACATCTGCCTCCTTACCTGGTGAAGTTAAAATCAAAACGTGTGTGGAAGCAGTAATGAAACAGACAGTTTGAGGCCGTGCTGCGGAGGTTTGAGTGTAAGATACAGTTTGAAGATAGCAGTGAGATTTTATGTCCAGTCAAGTTCACATTGGCCAGATGTTTAGCCATCGGACTATTCTCTACAGCCACCGAATCCCGCATTATTACCTGATTATATCAGGGTTTCCACATGAATCATTCTGTGCTCTCATCCTGTAAACCTGCTAAAACTGGGCACACTTGTGTCTCGCCATGAACTTTGTGTGACAGAGAAAGAAATGCAAACCGGTTACCTCCACTCTTGCCATGGCAATGGACGCGACAAGAAAAGCGATCCTGTACCTGTGTATCTGTCTCCCAAATGGTCTGTGTGTTAGTGTAACAAGATCTGAAAAAACTCCCCTCGATGACATTTTAGATCCCCCACTGTAACTGACCTGGGCTGGGGAGTCACAAGTAGGATTTAGGTGAGTACTCAGGCTTCTCTCAGGTTCCTGTTTGTCTTTTCCTAATGAATTCAGCCATAAGAAAGCTCCAGATGAGGCCCATTTTTTCCACATGGCCAGGATATCATATACTGGTGCATGAGCTGTTTTTTGTTTTTTGTTTGCTTGATGCAAAAGCTTTAATTTTAAGACATATATGTAAAATATCTCTCTTTGACTTGACATATGAACTGATGAAGCATTTGTCATTTTACTTTGAGAAAAAAAAGTGCTCATTAAAAATGCTGTGGGATGACTGCTGAGGTGTCCTGCATTATAGCACCTTGCTGCTTCACTGTTGGACTGCACCACTCGGCCACTCCTAACTCTCCTGTTCCCTCTGCTGGGAAAGGCAGATATTGCACACTCCAGACGAAGTACGAAACGCAGACTTGGAGTGAGTAACTTTGCTTTAAAGATCATCCTTGGCATTGCATTACCGAGAATCACCTGCGTCTTGTTCTGGTTTGATTCCAATCTGCTGCATTCTCTGGAAAAGGCATGGCCTAGGTGAAAGCCTTGCTGAAAACCTCTCGGTATAAAATATTGTTCTTGTGTCCATCTTGTGACAGAAGTAGCAGGGTTTTTTAAAAAAGGAGGGGAGGATTTTTTTTTCCTTCTTTGTTTTTGCAGCAGCATTCGGGTCATTTGAAAAAGCTTGTTATCCCTCCAGCATAAGAACCACATTTCAGTTCAGATCATTTTACCTTGTAAATGACCTTGTAAACATAAGGCTTCCAGTTTTTTTCCCCTTTGGACATGCACTCAATTTTTAGGTAACTTTATTTGGTTTGTGCATGCGTGTGTTTGTCTGTGTGTGAAGGAGGCGAAACTTTCGCTGAACCTCATAAAGATGGATAGTGTTTGTGCTTACAAACAAAAATTAATACTCAGCATTTGCATTTCCAGCTAACTGCCTCTAAGAATATTGAGCATCAGCTGTCTGTCTGTCATTTGAACTGGTGAAATAGATCAGCGTTACCTTTGGTCTTTTGGCCACAGCTCCCTCAAAATGTGACAAAAGATTGTTGTGACAAGTGCCTCACCCTCCAGCAGAGGACCAGTTTGTCTCCCGTTTGCTTGTGTTGACTATTTGATAAAAGCCAGCCTACTTTTGCTGTTTGTGCTTCTGTTTTCGTTTTCTTGTTTTATATTGAATAGCACAACAGGCAAGTTCATTATGCGTGTGACTCATCCCACTAGCCCACACCCCCTCCCCATCTGCTGCTGTGAAAGGAGAGGGAACCGCCATTGATCACTTCTTCCCTCACACATGCACGCACACACCCCACCTTCAACGTCACTATCGATCGACATGTTTAATGTTTTTGTGGGAAATAGCTGGCATTTCCTTTTTGTGTCCGTTTACATCTGTTCCCGACCATTTGCTGACATTCGAATAAATCACGGAGCAGACATGTAGAAGATGAAAAGTAAAAGTTAATCTAGCGAATTATTCAGACAGTCTCAGACCATTCAGACTGATTGAACATGCTGTGATTTCTCTTTTAAGGAAAAAGAAATCACATATAAGGAAAAATGTATGGATAGGTGAGCTTTTCTTTTTTTTGCATATGGTATTCAGTTGTTACAGCTGGTAACAGCAAAGACCCCGCAGAATGGTCGATAAGCATTACATATATCCTGCGTAAAACATTTCCTGACTGCCCCGCTCTCAATACTTGATTAATAAAATAAAAAAAACACTGACATCCACGTATGAGATTATTTTGAATTCGATGATTAATATTTTTAACAAACGTTCAAACACATTTTCCCTTTGTTTGTCTTCTCTTACAGTGCTTTAAAAAAAAGTAAAATAGAATAAGAGCTGGTTTATGGAGCAAACAGAAACTTGTGTGCTAAAAAACTGAGAAACATCACAATGAAATCAAGGCAATAGTTTTTTCACTTTCTCATCTTTCTGACTTGGTCTTTCTTTACATCAAGAACTGAAAGACACTGTTCGTCGATGAAACAGTTTGCAGGTAGTGTATGCTGACTTCACAGCAGTTCTGCCCTGCCAAAAGGTCCAATCTGGTCCCCAGGCTGGCTCTGAAAAGTGTGAAAATTGCAGAAAGGAGGGTATACGTTGTTAAGAATGGATCACATCATGTGATCGGTTGTCTGAACTGTTAATTTAATCCAAGTCAGAGGTCTGAATCATCCTCACTTTTACAGTCTTCTTACTGACAAAGAAGTTTTTCATACCACACCAAAGAAAGGTGGTTAAACCACTGTGTCCTGCTGATGCATTATAGCACATATTGTTGAAACTGCACCTAATTTTGTTAAAACAGCTCATACTGTAAAGGAGTGGTGGAGATCGAATCGGCCTCCGTGCAGCCCGTGAACTGAGTTTGACTCTTCTGGTTTACAGGGATTCCTGCAGCCTTATTACTATAGTGCTTCCCTGCTGCACTTGAAACAAAGAGCACACTAACAGCGATTGAGCTGACTGTTAAGGCCATGACTTCACAACTAAATTGATGATGAGACACGATCCATTAGGGCCTGTCTGATGGTGTCTTGTACATGCATGCTGAGCACTAGTGTGCGTGTGCGTGTGTATGACACAATTATTGTCTATCAGCAGAACACTGCAATATCAAGGGAAAAGAAAGCAAAGAGGTTTATAAGTAAAAAAAAAGGCTGAGGTAAAGATCTCTTTAGGACAGACAAAACAGTGAGTAACCCTTTTAACTGGAAACTGGGGGCTGAATGTGTCTATAGCTTCTGAAATGATGATGCATGTCAAGTTTGCTTCACCACTGATAAACAGTACATATATGGTCTTTATTTAATCAGGTAATCTCTTGAATTGGATTGATAAGAAGGTTGGTAGAGATGAGAAAGATTCCTATGGGTGTAACTTGGGAGTGTTCTCTTCATCAAGGCGGTTGTATGATGAAAGAGTCTGTTGTGTGAGGATTAAGGTCATGTGCATTAACATAATAACAGCACTTCCATTAATTTCGGTTCAGTTACCTTGAATTATGGGATTTGTTGAAGTGTTTATATTTGTTTTCAGGCATTTCTGTCACTGCAAGTATCAAGTCAAATGCATAAGAGCTTTCCAAAAAGTTCTTACAGTGTCCTCCTGTTCAAAATGACTCTGATTTCCTGCAGGGGGAGTGAACTAAAGTTCAGGGAAGTTTTGAGCCGTCAAAGCAAAACAGTGGACTAAAGATGCTGTGGACTAAAAGCCCTCTGTAAAACCGATTGAAACTACAAAGTCAGGTGATAATTCTGTGTGAATTTGGGACTAAAAGCAAAAGAATAGCTATTGATTTCAGTGAAACAGACACCTGATATGACTTAAGTAACACTTCTATTTATTTATTAACATGTATATTTATATATTTATATAAAATGTATGTGTTATGCAGTCCAGATGTGAGCGGGGAATGACAAGTCCAAAATTATCTTCATCTGGAATTTCTGGATTAGTATCCATCCATCCATTCATTTCTGGGTCAGCTGCCATGGTGTGAGAGGCGGGGTACACCCTGGACTGGTCACCAGTCTGGCACAGGACAGACAACCATCCACGCTCACATTCACATCAAGAGCCCAAAGTGAACAAACGCAGATGGAGTGAGAGCATGCAGACTTCACACAGAAAGGCCCAGCCTTGATTCAAACCCAGGAGTTTCTTAATGTGAGGTGACAGTGCTAACCGCCACGTTCATAATGATTAAACTTCTAATAAAAGCTCCACTAAGTTTACCAGAAATCGTCAATCAGTCACAGTTTACACAGCGTTATTGCCACAGGCTAAAGACTGTGCTAAAGAAAAATTTTGCCTGCTGAATGGCTAGGTTGCGCTCCCAGGCTTGTTGCTGCACTGAGTGTGGGTTCCCTGTCACAGCCGAGAAAGTTTTTGAGAGATATTTGCCAACATTAAGGTTAAGATATGGTAAAATATTGGACAGTCCATGGTTCTCTGTCTCGGTTTTTGGCCAGTGTTTTCCTTTCAAGTTGATGCATTTTGAAATGAAATATATTTCATTATGATCAGGAGGTACTTTGGTACTTATAGGCCTTTATAATTGTGGCTTTGAAACAAGTCAAGGTACAGGATGCCTTGGATAAATGTTAGTTTTATATGTATGCATTAAGCATGTTTACCTTGAACTGAATTCAAGGTAAACTGAATTCAAATCAATTCTTTTGAAGGCTTGGTCTGCGCTATAATGCATTAATGCATTCATAAAGTGCTGTTAAAAGTTATTTTCCCCCCTACCTGTTTTTTTTTTTGTTTTTTTTAGTATTTTGCATATTTGCCACACTTGCATGTTTCATGTTATCAAGAAATGTTAATATTACACAAAGAGCAAATATACTGTGTGAAAAAGTAATTGAGCCCTATTGTTAAATCATGAATTTACTGTTAGCTAATTAACTCACATTTTTGGAAAACAGAGGTTATTTTCCCTTGCCACACCCATCCCTGCTTACTGCCAGACCTGTTGGATCAAGAAATGACTTAAATAGAACCTGTCTGACAAAGTGAAGAAGGGTAAAAGATGTTAAAAATGCAACACATCAAGCCAAAATCTTTTCTTTTTTTTTTTGCCTGTCCCGTTTGGCTCTTTTGCCATCAGAATTGTTGTCTAAAGGCAAAGAAAGATGTCCAACGGATTTACTTTACCAAATGGACCATCCCAGCCTTGCCGTAATGATCTATTTGATTCACCTTTGCTTTTATTGTTTATTTTATTTTCATTTGCTGAACATGGGACAGACTTGACTGGGGAAAAGAAAAGGGAGAAAGAAAGAGGGAAGGAAAAAGAGCGGAGAAGAGGGACGGTGATAAGGGGCAAAAAAAAATATATATATATCAATCACCTGGATCACCTGTTGAGAAAGAAAAAAGAAAACAAGCAGAAGAAAAAGAGAGCAATATAATAAACAACATCATCATGATGATCTATGTGAAGATAACAGTAAATACTAAACATTAAATATTATTGTGCAGCACGTAAAATCAACAGCCCACAGTGTGCGTTGAGGTAGCAGCCAAAAAGGGTGTAGTTTGTGTGTGTGAGCACCCGTGTGTACACCTGTGAGCATGAGCTCGATTGTATTTAAAATGTTCCTTCATGTAATGATCTGCTAGAGGGTGTGGGGAGCCATAGCCCCGTCCTCCTGGGCATGAAGCAGGCATGGAGGAGATCAAGGCTCCAGAAATCCAGAGGCCCCAAGAGCAAAGGAGACCAAGGAAGACCAACGGAGGGGCAACCGTGCCACTCTCCCAGAAAGAGATGAGGGTTCGCTCAGCAGCTGTGGAGCAGAAGCCAGGGGGGGTTGCAGTGACGTGCCCGTGAGCTCCGCCGGCAGTCAGCTGTGCCAGAGTGACCGAAACCCAGGCTGAGAGGCTGAGGGCACCCCACCCCCGAAGGAGCCTGAGCGAGCCCCAGGCTCCTGGCCCCGACAAGCAGCCACCAAGGAGTGAGCCGGTGGGTACCTGGACGCCCATCCCCGGACACAAAGAACCACCAATGCACCGATGTCTGAGGGCGTCTGCCACTGGCAGGGGGAGTGGTGGGGGGAGATAGGCCTCCATACCATGGAGGGCCTGAGATGTCCCTAGAGAGGTGGTGTCTGATACAAAACCTGACACATAGACAAACCAACAGGCACACACAGATACAAACATCCATTCCCACCCTCATGCTCTCATATGCAATTACTCAGCACTCACCCAACGTGGAGACAGACATAAATAGACACTGTACACACAATCACACTCCCCAAGCATACTCTAAGCCCCAGGTCTAGGTACCCTTGCCCCTGGAGGGGGAAACTGCACCCAGACCCAGGTAGTGTTACCCTTTTCCCTGGGGTGGAGAGAAGCAGACTGCCCCGACTCGGCAGCAGCAGGGAGGCCCCACATTTCAGACCCCAATCGGACGGCCAACTCCTCCTATCCCGCCCCAACAGACAACAGAGAACGGGGGTGTGTGAAGACTCCAAACCTCCCTCCGCCCGCTCCTATATAGTGTTGATGCATGTGTGTTCTAAAGTGCATTTAAAACCCAGGAGGGCATAGAGCTACCTGCCAGAGAGCAGCAGGTAAGCACATAGCCCCTCCTGATAGCCCTCAATGTATATGTGTATTTGAAATTGAGAGGTGGGCAACAACGCCAGGGGTGAGGTTGTACACCCTGATGGTCTTTTGGATGACATGTCACATCGTGCCACAATCTAAAGAAACAAATTCATTGACATCTGTCTGTCTGGAAAGAGTCATAAAGTCATTCCTAAGGGTTTGGAACTCCAATGAACCACAGTGAGAAGAACCCAGAACAATGAGAACTAGAGGCCTCACTTTCCTCAGTTAAGGTAATGTTCATAAAGTCTGCCTTTTTCTTTGGAAATCAAAGAAAAGGGCAGACTTCCATCAAATATGAATTCTGCAAACATTAATCTCCTGCTAAAACCAGGCAAAGACCCTGTATATCCCTCAAGCCATCGTCCAATATCCCTTATAAATGTAGACCTTAAAATAATCTGCAAAGCTCTCTCAAAGAGATTAGAGAAAATAACCCCCCTCTTCATCCTGACCAAACTGGTTTCATAAAAGGTAGGCACTCATCAACAAATATACGTAGATTACTCCTACAGTAAAAACATTGAAACTACAATGTTTTCTTTGGATGCAGAAAAAGCATTTGACAGAGTTAACTGAAAATTTCTGATTGCAACTTTACACAAATTTGGTTTTGGAACCTCTTTCATTAACTGGTTAAAAATATTATACAATTCCCCAACAGCTAGTGTCAAAACAAATGACCAAACATCCTCCAGCTTCTGTCTCCTGAGGGGCACCAGGTAGGGATCCCCACTCTCCCCTTCACTGTTTGCAATTTTTATTGAACCACTAGCAGCAGCAATTAGACAAAATTCAGTAATTAAGGGCATAAGATGCAAGAACGTGGAACATAAAATCAGCCTTTATGCGGATGATGTGTTACTTTTTCTCCAAAACTCACAAACCAATATCTCTGGGGTGATTGAAATGATAAACTCTTTTGCAAGAATATCAGATTACTCAATTAACTGGTCAAAATCTACAGTCCTCCCGATTAATTGCTCCTTCCATAATTCTTCTTCTACACCACTGCAATCTCCAATTCACCAGACAATTATATCCACGCTCTTTGGTTCTGTTCACCATTTCAGAAGTTTTGGCGCGAGATATGTGAAGACTTATCGAAGTGTCTGAAATGTAGTATTCCAACTTCTCCTTTAGTGTGTTTGTTGGGCAGCTTAGATAATGTCACTACAGAAAAGAATATAGCCCACATGGTTTTCACTGCCCTATGCATAGCCAAGAAAACAGTCCTCATGAACTGGAAAAATAAAAATAATCTTAATTCTAACCAATATAGAAATTATCTATTAGATTACATTAGTCTTGATACAGCCTCTGCCACCACATCAGATCAATTGCTCTGGGCTCTTTTGATCAGCTCCATCACCTAGTGGGGGTGGGGGGTCATAGTTTGGACCCACCTTCGCTGTTGTAATTGGTGTGGGGGTAGGGGCAGGCTTGGGGTGTCGGGGGATTCCCCAAGAGCATCTTCCTTGGAGGGCTTAACCCGAGGTTGCGGTCATGGCCTATTAAGGGCTCTGTTGGCTCTTAGCTGATGGTTTCCTCGTGGCTGCGTGCAGCGGGGCTAGGGGAGGGTCTGTGCTGATGGACGTGGGTTACTGACCTGGTAGCCTGGCTGCCCCTGGGTGGGTCTGGGACGGGCGTGGGGTTCTGGGGGTGCTTCGTCTCTGGGCTGGGGCCCTGGCTGGGCCTTGGGTCCTGGTTGGTGTGTTGCCGAGGTTGTGGGCGGGTGGGTGTAGGGGGGCCCAGCCCTGGCGCAGGGTGCCACCAGTGCATCGAGCCACCTGGGGGGCTCTTCAACTGGTGGGGGAGGCTGTTACATCTTGCAGGAGGTCTCCTCTCTTCAGGAACTCACCCTGCAGGAGGGGGAGATATTGGAGAGGTGGAGGAAGATCTCAGCCTGGGCGTCTATTGTCTTGTGCAGTCTGGAAGATGAGTGGATGACGGGGTGGGTGCAGTTTTCTCTGTGGTGGGGTCGGGGGGGGCTATCCCGGGTTCTGTGGGGCCAGGCGGTGCTGGTGAACTGGGCCCCGGTCCGGATGGGCCTGGGCCCCCTTTCCCTGGTGGGTTGCAGAGTATGGGGGTTCCTCAGCTCCCCCGCTGACCCCAGGGAGGGGTCGCTTTCTCCTCCCTTCCTTCCCTCCCCATCTCCAGCTGCCTCCCTCTTCCCGCTCCACCACAATCACCCACACATGCAGGGCCTTGGAGTAAAGGTGTGTCACCAGGGTGCAGGGGAGGCTACCCCCCCCCCCCCCCCCCCCCCCCACTCTGTCCCATTCTGGCTGCCTGTGCCTCAATTTTATCCCACAACTTAGACATTCACATTACTCACACTCTCATAACACATACATATAGGATCTTGGGGGTGGGCACGCTACATGGAATCCGAAAGAACCTCACCCCTGGCGTCGTTGCCCACCTCTCCATTTTAAATACACATAGACATTGAGGGCTATCAGGAGGGGCTATGCGCTTACCTGCTGCTCTATGGCAGGTAGGTCTATGCCCTCCTGGGTTTTAAATGCACCTTAGAACACACATGCATCAACACTACATATGAGCGGGCGGAGGGAGGTTTGGAGTCTTCACGCACCCCTGTTCTCTGTTGCCTGTTGGAGCGGGGGGGCTGGTAGGAGGAGTTGGCCGTCCGATTGGGGTCTGAAATGTGGGGCCTCCCTGCTGCTGCCGAGTCGGAGCAGTCTGCTTCTCTCCACCCCAGGGAAAAGGGTAACACTACCTGGGTCTGGGTGCAGTTTCCCCCTCCAGGGGCAAGGGTACCTAGACCTGGGGCTTAGAGTATGCTTGGGGAGTGTGATTGTGTGTACAGTGTCTATTTATGTCTGTCTCCACGTTGGGTGAGTGCTGAGTAATTGCATATAAGAGCATGAGGGTGGGAATGGATGTTTGTATCTGTGTGTGCCTGTTTGTGTCTATAGGTCAGGTTTTGTATTGGACGCCACCTCTCTAGGGACATCTCAGGCCCTCCAAGGTATGGAGGCCTATCTCCCCCCACCACTTACCCTGCCAGTGGCAGACACCCTCAGACATCGGTGCATTGGTGGTTCTTTGTGTCCGGGGATGGGCGTCCAGATACACACCAGCTCACTCCTGGTGGCTGCTTGTCGGGGCCTGGAGCTGCTTCGGGGGTGGGGTGCCCTCAGCCTCTCGGCTTGGGGTTTGGTCACTCTGGCACAGAGACCTCTGTTGGTCTTCCTTGTTCTTTTGTGTTCTGAGGGCCTCTGGATGTCTATAGTTTTGATCTCCTCCATACCTGCTTCATTCCCTGGAGGACGGGGCTGTGGCTCTCCACACCCTCTAGCGGATCATTACATGAAGGAACCTTTTAAATACAAGTGCTCTCATGCTCACAGGTGTACACACGGGTGTTCACACAGACAAACTACACCCTTTTTGGCTCCTACCTCAAAGCACACTGTGCACTATCGGTCTTATGTGCTGCACAATAATGTTTAATATTTAGTATTTACTGTTATCTTCACATACAGTAGATCATTGTGATGTTGTTTATTATATTGCTCTTTTTTTTCTTCTGCTTGTTTTCTCTTTTTTCTTTCTCAACAGGTGAACAAGGTGATTGATATATGTATTTTTTGTCTGCTTATTTTGGTGGTTTTTGTTTTTCGCCCTTTATCCCCATCCCCCTTCCCCTCTGTTTTTCTTTCCCTCTTTCTTTCTCCCCTTTCTTTCCCCCAGTCAAGTCTGTCCCGTATTTAGCAAGCATAAATAAAATAAAATAAACAATAAAAGGTGAATCAAATAGACCAATACGGCAAGGCTGGCATGGTCTATTTGGTAAAGTAAATCCGTTGGGCATCTTCCTTCGCCTTTAGACAATAATTCTGATGGCAAAAGAGCCAAACGGGACAAGCAAAAAAACAAAAACCATGTCCTCCAGTCTGGCCAGTCCACACTCTTGACAAGTACTGCCAAATTATCAGCTAATGTTAGCTAGCTTGGTCAGCAGCTGCATTCATATACTTCATGGGTCCCACACAGAGACACATTTTTTGGTGCTTAGTGGTGTACTAATAAAATACTAGAATTTCATCCCCATTACTGAAACACAAATCTTTGTACACACAGCAAGCCATATTATTAGTTCGGGAATACAATAAAAATACTCCCAAATTCATCAACAGCACATACAGTCAAGAGGTCCAGTTTAATGACTCAAGTAGTGTATAAAGGCCTAGCACACACTACAGCTGCCGGTGTCAGGACACTCGTCAGTCAATGTGTACTCACCCCTAACTTACTTATCCAAGCAATTATGCAGAGATAAGAAATCATTCACTCCACTCGGAGTTGTTACATTTCTAGAAATCACCTTTAGAGGCCAAAATTGTTTTACCAATATGATTTTTTTATGCAGTAAAATTAGGCACTTTAACATGGAAGTCTCTGGGGACTGGCTCACTTTTATAGGTAGCCTCAAGTGGGCTTAGAGCAGGGGTCTGCAACCTTTAACACCCAAAGAGCCACTTGGACCCGGTTTCCACGCAAAAGAAAACACTGGGAGCCGCAAATACTTTTTGAAATCTAAAATGAAGATAACACTGTATATTTATTGTTTTTTTTTTACCTTTATGTTTTGTGTGAACAACTAAAGTAAGTAAGTAAAGTTTATTTATCAAGCGCTTTTCACAGACAGGCAGTCACAAAGCGTTGTACACAAATATTAAAATAAACAATACAATCAATAGACATTATACACAATGTAAAAGATCAAATGTAAATAATGTAAAGAATATAAAATACATAGATCAACAAAAGACTTGTTTGAACAGAAAAGTTTTTAACTGCTTTTTAAAAGAATCCACAGAGCAACTAAGGTGTGTTGCTTATGAAATCCATGAAGTGCTACAGAGAAAATTACATTTTATTTCTGTAATTAACACATTTTGAACTCTTAAAGAAATATAACAAAAGGAAAGACACCCAGCTGAACTAAAATGATCCATGTAGCAAACAAAAACTGTTGTGAGCCGCCTCCCTCATATAGCCTTTGGGCTTTTGGAGCCTTGACCTGACTTTTAAAAAATAATTGGAAAAAAAGCACTATGCTGCTAAAAAAAATCGATATTTGCAAAATTCTGCCTAAATATGTATTTTACCTGGTTAATGTGTGTGGCGGGGCGTGGTCTGCAGTGCCGCTGCATGGGAGTCGGACGCACCTGACCGGCACCCGCAATCACGCCTCGCCGTCTTAACGCCTGTGCTATCTATGCTGTTGTGTTGTCGGGATGTGAGCTGAAAAGTTACAGCCGGCTGTATGCGTACAACACCGTGTGTGAAAAGTGGTCAGTAAAGAGATGCTATAAAGCATGTTCATGCAAACATCGTTGGGTCTGCCGTGATATGTTTACGATGGGACTTCTGGTCCCGAACCTCTGTGCACAGCGTCTGCTAATCGGGGCTGTACGAAGTCACCTTCATCTTTACGCAGGACTGTAAGCTGTCATCTGTGAGGCGTGAGCGGTGTTTGTTTTTAACATAGTTCATGGTGGAGAACAGCTGCTGAAATAATGTGGATCCGAAGATCCATAATTGGCCTACCTGGGGTCGAAGGTCTCGATAAATGCACACCGTTTCGGCGGGTACACCGGCTTCCGCGAGTGTGACACTTATTTTGAAAAAAATAATAAGATATAATTTTATTTTTATATTTCAAAATCACAATAATCTTCCAATTTAGAACTACAAGTTAAAAAAAGAACTAAACACAAATAAAATACACTTCAGCTAAATACTTCTAATTTATTTTTCCAAACCACCCGGAGCCGCAAAATAAAGACTAAAGAGCCGCATGCGGCTCTGGAGCCGCGGGTTGCCGACCCCTGGCCTAGAGGAACTGCAGTTTCTTCCACTTCTGTGGAAATGAAATGTAACAATGCTATAATAAATCATTCATTAATAGACCATTAAACTTGTAAGATTAACTCTAAACCAATTCTTATTTCCAGGATTGTTTCCTCCTGCGGTCTATGCGTATAAAGACCGGCTCAACAGACCTGCACACGTGGCCGCTAAGACTTTCCAGGCCTTGCCCAGACGTTGCTAAAACCCAGCGGACGTCTCTGTGTTATCACCTTTCATTTGCTAGAAGATAGACTGGTCAAACGTTTCCTGTGGGGAGATGACTTATCTAATCTGGATCACTTCAGCCATTGGAAGCAAGGTACCAAGAAGGAAAACCTGTCGCATGATAAAAGAGACGGAAGTGTCTGTTAGCTTCCTCTGCGAAGAAAAGTGATCACCCCACAAAAAGACGACGTTAAAGAGAATCCTTGAGGACGCTCCTCCAAACTCAGGGCAGCACTGAGACGATAACTATTGAACATTAAATATAAGACAATAGAAGTTGTTAAAAAACGTTGGAGCTTTTTACATTGAACATAATTAAACTTCTACAAAGACTTAGGGTTAAATCTCAGTAGACTTGGTCTTGCTTTGTAACAGAGGAGCTCGGAGGTCAGTGTGTTACTGTAAGCTACTGTCATTAGAAAATTGTACATAGTAGTCAGTATAAACTTTTAATGATATAAGTTTATATATGATAGAATACTGCATGTTGACCTTTTGATGACTTAGACTGTTGTTCACTACAAGACTTGTTCTGTTCTCTTTTACAAGTTTCTTCCCACAGCGATAATAAGAGCTGAACAAGCAGTTTCACTCCATACCAGGAAGAGGAGAGCTGAACACTCTTATCTTCACTCCCTAACAAGAAGAGGGGCCGTTTCCTTCAGAATCTCACACACATACACCTACATACGCACCAACATTCCTCTGTCTACAAACAGACGTATTCAATATTGTATTACCCTTGTATATAAATAAAGACAGGAGCAATCTCAGAGAGCACATCACAGGGCCCCCACTCTCGTGTGAGCGCTCTGTGACTGCCCTTGCAAGTGAAATCTGCAGCGTGTGTGTCTTCACTCTCTGACTCTCAGCTGAAGAAGTGTCTTTAGAATACATCTACGTCATTAGAATACAGGTTTGAGAGCTTCACTATTCAGGGCTGGGGGGCTGGGAGGAGGTGCTGGCCGTCAGACTGGGGTCTGGGATGTGGGGCCTCCCCGCTACTGCAGATAAGGAGGTGGTCTGCTTGCCTCCACCCCAGAGAGAAGGGTTACATGTCCTAGGTCTAGGTGCGGCTTGCCCCTCTGAGGGCGGGGGTACCTGGACCTGGGATATAGAGTATGTTTGGGGAGTGCGACTGTCTGTGCAGTGTCTATTTGTGTCTGTCTACACGTTGGGTGAGTGCCGAGTATTTGGTGGTGCATATGGGGTGGGAATGCACGTCTGTGTCCGCGTGTGCCTGTTCGTCTGTGTCTATATGTCAGGTTGGGTCTTAGACTCAACCTCTCTGGGTACATCTCAGGCCCTCTAAAGTACGGAGGCCTATCTCCCCTCACCACACTCCCTGCCGGTGGTTGATGCCCGCAGACGTTGGTGTGTTGGTGGTCCTTGTCGTCTGGGGCTGGGTGCTCATGTATGTACCGGCTCACTCCTGGTGGCTGATTGGCGGGGCCGGGCGCCTGTGGCCCGGCTGGGCTCCTTCCGGGGGGTGGGATGCCCTCAGGCCTCTGGCCTCTGGGCCTGAAGCTCGGTCCTCTCTGGCACAGCTGGCTGCCGGCAGAGCCCGAGGGCATGCCACTGCAACCCCCTCTGGCTTCTGCTCCGTAGCTGCGGGGTGACCTCTCTTTTGGGGCTCTACTCAGCTCTTCCCAGGAGGGTGGCACGGTTCCCCCCCTTTGGTGGTCCTCCTCGGGTCCTTGTACTCTGGGGCCTCTGGATATCTGGGGCCTGGATCTCCTCTATACCTGCTTCATACCCTGGTGGACGGGGCTATGGCTCCCCACACTCCCTAGCAGATCGTTATATGGAGAAACCTTCGGAATACAAGCATGCTGATCCACACAGGTGTGCACACAGGTGTACACACGGGTGTTCACAGACACGGACTACACCTTTCTTGGCTGCTGCCTCAAAGCACATTGTGCGCTGTCTATCTTGCGTGCTGCACAATATCGTTTATTATTTAGTATCTACTAGAGATGGACCGATCCGATATTACATATCGGTATCGGTCCGATACTGACCTAAATTACTGGATCGGATATCGGAGAAAAATAAAAAATGTAATCCGATCCATTAAATATCACGAAAGCACCTCACAAAACTTGCAACACGCCGTAACTCACCTCAGAATGTTAGCACGTCGGAGCAGTATGCATCACGTGATAGAGCGGCTGTGGCATGCGGAACCTGTTGGTGATCTGGATAGCATGTGGAGCTTCGCTAGCAACCCGGCATTTCATCTCCGACAAAGTTATCCCGAGAGAAGTAAAGCAAGTGTGTAAGTCCATCTCTGAATGTTTGTAAAGCATTCCTGCGTTAAGCTTAACAAGCGACTGCCTCTCCTGCTGCTACTTCAATCATGAAACTGCTTAACGATCAGCTAATCGGCTTTTCTGTCGCGAGTCCGTGTCTCTAGTTTGCTTTTGGCCCACTTTGCACCAGAAAGAGGAAACCAGCGGCTGAACAACAGCAGCACGTTTAAGCTTGATCAGCTGTTGTTAGAATGTATTTAATATTACTTTCTACTCGAGGATCTTTTTGTCACGGCTGCCGAGGCGAGCCGTGTGGATTTAGAAGGAGGACCCAAGATGCAGGCAGTGGATGAGATACCGGTGGTTTTATTTACAGAGGTGTAGTGGCAAACAAACAGTGGGGCATAACAAACAACTAAAGACACCTAAACTGGGAGAACTAAAATAACAGACCTGGGAGCATATGACAACGGATGATGAATAGCAGAGAGACGCAGACGAGGAACAGGACTCCGTGGAACACAGGGTAACAGACTGACACAGAGTTACACAGACTGACACGGAGGAACACAGACGAACCGGCAACAGGCAGGAGAACACACAGGGCTTAAATACACACACCAGTAATCAGGGGATGAGTGACAGGAGGGCAACACAGCTGGGAGGAATCTGGGCTGACGGGACAGGGGAAACGTAAACTGATCACACTCACATACGACGCGGACCTTCACAATAAAACAGGAAACTCAGATACATGGAACCAGACAAGACATTGAACTAAACAGACAGATTCACAAACAGATGGGGAGACACCATAGACAGACAGATACAGACGCAGACTCAGAGGCAGATCGAAAATAACACAGAACTTAAACAATCATCTAGAAAATGATAAACTAAAAGCGCTGGGTCACCGACCCAGGACCATGACAGTACCCCCCCCTCAAGGGCTGGCACCAGACAGCCCAGCAGAAACGAAAAAACGGACCAAAACAAAACAGAAAACAACCCGACCAGGGCGGACGGAGGGGGCCCAGGACGGAGGGACAGAGTCCAAAAAGGCCCAGATGGTCAAGTTCAGGAGGCCGACCATGCGAATGGCAACGGGGCAGGTCCGGATGCCGGCCACGCAGTAGGCAGTGGCGTGGAAACAGTTCTGGGGGCCGACCGTGCGGACGGCAACGGCGGCGTGGAAACAGTTCTGGGGCTGACCGTGCGGACGGCAACGGCGGCGTGGAAACAGTTCTGGGGGCCGACCGTGCGGACGGCAACGGCGGCGTGGAAACAGTTCTGGGGGCCGACCGTGCGGACGGCAACGGCGGCGTGGAAACAGTCCTGGGGGCCGACCGTGCGGACGGCAACGGCGGTGTGGAAACAAGTCCGGAGGCCGGCCACGCGGAAGGCAGTGGCGGCGTTCAGGAGGGCGTCCACGGTGGTGGAGATGCCCAACAAGCGGCCTGGCAGATGACCGACGATGTGGAGGTGGCAGTAGGGGACCTGAAGGCTGCGTGGCCCCTGCAGCCCCAGGCGAGGCGCAAGCTGAGGCTGGACCAGACGAGGCGCAAGCTGAGGCTGGACCAGACGAGGCTGAAGCAGAAGCAGAGGCCGGACCAGACGAGGCTGAAGCAGAAGCAGAGGCCGGACCAGGCGAGGCTGAAGCAGAAGCGGAGGCCGGACCAGGCGAGGCTGAAGCAGAAGCGGAGGCCGGACCAGGCAAAGCAGCTGATGAGGATGCTGAAGCTGGACCAGGCAAAGCAGCTGATGAGGATGCTGAAGCTGGACCAGGCAAAGCAGCTGATGAGGAAGCTGAAGAGGAGGCCACTGCAGGTGATGCGGAGGCTGGACCAGGCGAGGATGAAGACACGGAGGCTGGACCAGGTGAGGATGAAGACACGGAGGCTGGACCAGGCGAGGATGAAGACACGGAGGCTGGACCAGGCGAGGATGAAGACACGGAGGCTGGACTAGGCGAGGATGAAGACACGGAGGCTGGACCAGGCGAGGATGAAGCAGTGGCTGGACCAGGTGAAGCGGATGAAGCCGAAGCATGCGCTGGACCAGGCGACGCTGAGGATGCTGAATCCGGACCAGGCGACGGCGTGGAGGATGCAGCAGAGGCCGGGCCAGGCAACGGCGTGGAGGATGCAGACGGAGGCGCTGCAGCAGGTGGCGGCATGGATGAAACTGCTGCTGCAAGCGTGGATGAGGCTGCTGGTGGAGCAGCTGGTGGCTGGATGGGCTCCTCGGGCCCCCCAGCTGACGAGAAAGGAGGCTGGACGGGCTCCTCGGGCCCCCCAGCTGACGAGGCAGATGGCTGGACGGGCTCCTCGGGCCCCCCAGCAAAAACAGTCTCAGAACCAGTGGGCACTGGAGCCCCTGGCACACACAGAACAGAACCAGCAGGTGCGGAGACTTCTGGCAGGAACGCAACAGAACCAGCAGGTGCGGAGACCTCTGGCAGGAACGCAACAGGACCAGCAGGCACACGGGCCTCTGGCAGGGACAGAACAGGACCAGCAGGCACACGGGCCTCTGGCAGGGACAGAACAGGACCAGCAGGCACACGGGCCTCTGGCAAACACATAGCGGCCTGCAGCTGCGCAGAGCATTGACCCTGCTCAGACAGCGACAGCTCTGTGCAGTCCTCAGCTGGCTTCTTAAACTCCAGGGGTCCAGAGTCTGATGGGGGCTGAAACCCAGCCTCTGGGGAGGCCCTGGAGTGCATCTCAGTCTCAGAACTGGCCAGCCTTTGAGGAATGTTGACATTGTTCTTGGGTTTGTCTCTCTGCTTAGAGTACGGAGTTGTTGAACTGTCCGTTATGGGTTGGACTGACATGGCTTGCTGTACAGGAGGAGTAGGTGAAGGTGATGGCTGAACAGGTGGTGGAGTAACTGACACAGGATGCAGGGCTGGTGACTGCTGAACAGGAGGCTGAACTGAGGATAAAGCTAATGATTCTTCTGCTAACCGGGCTACTGACTGGGCCATGGATTGTAACAGGGTTTGTAATAAGTCTGGCTGTGACTGTAATTGAGCTATGGATTGTGAGGCTGAATGTGGCGGAGGTGGCGACTGGGCTTCCGGCCGGGCGGCTAACTGAGCTTCCGGCCGGGCGGCTAACTGAGCTACCTGCTGGGCAGCTGGCTCAACAAACACAGCCCCGGAATAAACAGTCATTCGAGCTGGCGAAACAGACGGAGTGTCTTTTCCACTCACCACAGCCGGCAGTTCCGAAGTCCTACTCTCCGGCTGTGGGGCGACGCGCCGACGGCGCGATCGTCGCTTCCTCCCGGGCGAAACCTCCGGCGGGCCGGGCAAAACCTCCGGCGGGCCGGGCAAAACCTCCGGCGGGCCGGGCAAAATCTTCACCGCCAGGCCGGGCAAAATCTTCACCGCCAGGCTGGGTTGGGAAGCGGTAGCGGCTGGAGGGCGAAGGTGCAGCTCATGAAGGAGGAAGTCCCGTGCCAGCGGGTGAAGCGAGTCTAGCAGCCAGGAGTGTGCAGAGAGTAGCTGCTGTAGCCTGGCTTCTACAGCGCGGTGGAACTCTTCTTCCTCCTGCTCGAGCCACAGGTTTACCAACCTTGCGACCGTGTCGGTTACCTCCTCCCGAAACTCCTGGGTAGGTGCGAATGCCGCTGGGTCCATGTTGGCCGGTTCGTACTGTCACGGCTGCCGAGGCGAGCCGTGTGGATTTAGAAGGAGGACCCAAGATGCAGGCAGTGGATGAGATACCGGTGGTTTTATTTACAGAGGTGTAGTGGCAAACAAACAGTGGGGCATAACAAACAACTAAAGACACCTAAACTGGGAGAACTAAAATAACAGACCTGGGAGCATATGACAACGGATGATGAATAGCAGAGAGACGCAGACGAGGAACAGGACTCCGTGGAACACAGGGTAACAGACTGACACAGAGTTACACAGACTGACACGGAGGAACACAGACGAACCGGCAACAGGCAGGAGAACACACAGGGCTTAAATACACACACCAGTAATCAGGGGATGAGTGACAGGAGGGCAACACAGCTGGGAGGAATCTGGGCTGACGGGACAGGGGAAACGTAAACTGATCACACTCACATACGACGCGGACCTTCACAATAAAACAGGAAACTCAGATACATGGAACCAGACAAGACATTGAACTAAACAGACAGATTCACAAACAGATGGGGAGACACCATAGACAGACAGATACAGACGCAGACTCAGAGGCAGATCGAAAATAACACAGAACTTAAACAATCATCTAGAAAATGATAAACTAAAAGCGCTGGGTCACCGACCCAGGACCATGACACTTTTTCTACGTAGCTGACGCTGGTAACTGTGCAGGGGCGGATCTAGCAAAGTTTAGCCAAGGGGGCCGATAGGGCATTAACAGGGGGCACAAAGACATACTTTTCTTTCTTATTCTCATTTAAAATGTCTAGCTTTTAATAAATAATTATCTGACACCCAAAGTTTTAATTTGATGTAAAATGAATAGAAGTCAATTACTGTATATAGTGACTATTAAGTCTAATATATATACAGTGGGGCAAAAAAGTATTTAGTCAGCCACCGATTGTGCAAGTTCCCCCACTTAAAATGATGACAGAGGTCAGTAATTTGCACCAGAGGTACACTTCAACCGTGAGAGACAGAATGTGAAAAAAAATCCATGAATCCACATGGTAGGATTTGTAAAGAATTTATTCGTAAATTAGGGTGGAAAATAAGTATTTGGTCACCTCAAACAAGGAAAATCTCTGGCTCTCACAGACCTGTAACGTCTTCTGTAAGAAGCTTTTCTGTCTCCCACTCGTTACCTGTATGAATGGCACCTGTTTGAACTCATCATCTGTATAAAAGACACCTGTCCACAGCCTCAAACAGTCAGACTCCAAACTCCGCCATGGCCAAGACCAAAGAGCTTTCGAAGGACACCAGGAAAAGTATTGTAGACCTGCACCAGACTGGGAAGAGTGAATCTACAATAGGCAAGCAGCTTGGTGTGAAAAAATCAACTGTGGGAGCAATCATCAGAAAATGGAAGACATACAAGACCACTGATAATCTCCCTCGATCTGGGGCTCCACGCAAGATCTCATCCCGTGGGGTCAAAATGATCATGAGAACGGTGAGCAAAGATCCCAGAACCACACGGGGGGACCTGGTGAATGACCTGCAGAGAGCTGGGACCAAAGTAACAAAGGTCACCATCAGTAACACACTACAACGGCAGGGAATCAAATCCCGCAGTGCCAGACGTGTTCCGCTGCTGAAGCCAGTGCATGTCCAGGCCCGTCTGAAGTTTGCCAGAGAGCACATGGATGATACAGCAGAGGATTGGGAGAATGTCATGTGGTCAGATGAAACCAAAGTAGAACTTTTTGGTATAAACTCAACTCGTCGTGTTTGGAGGAAGAAGAATACTGAGTTGCATCCCAAGAACACCATACCTACTGTGAAGCATGGGGGTGGAAACATCATGCTATGGGGCTGTTTTTCTGCCAAGGGGACAGGACGACTGATCCGTGTTAAGGACAGAATGAATGGGGCCATGTATCGTGAGATTTTGAGCCAAAACCTCCTTCCATCAGTGAGAACTTTGAAGATGAAACGAGGCTGGGTCTTCCAACATGACAATGATCCAAAACACACGGCCCGGGCAACAAAGGAGTGGCTCCGTAAGAAGCATTTGAAAGTCCTGGAGTGGCCTAGCCAGTCTCCAGACCTCAACCCCATAGAAAATCTGTGGCGGGGGTTGAAAGTCCGTGTTGCTCGGCGACAGCCCCAAAACATCACTGCTCTCGAGAAGATCTGCATGGAGGAATGGGTCAAAATACCAGCTACTGTGTGTGCAAACCTGGTAAAGACCTATAGTAAACGTTTGACCTCTGTTATTGCCAACAAAGGTTATGTTACAAAGTATTGAGTTGTATTTTTGTTATTGACCAAATACTTATTTTCCACCCTGATTTACGAATAAATTCTTTACAAATCCTACCATGTGGATTCATGGATTTTTTTTTCACATTCTGTCTCTCACAGTTGAAGTGTACCTCTGGTGCAAATTACTGACCTCTGTCATCATTTTAGGTGGGGGAACTTGCACAATCGGTGGCTGACTAAATACTTTTTTGCCTCACTGTATATATATATATACCCTAGTAAGCTATAGTACTTTTTCCTTTGGGAAGGTACCATCTGTGCAGTCTGCAATTTTGTTGAAGAAAGATGTTGAATCTATTTAATATTTCTTGAAAAATAATTGATTTCTGTGCATTTTTTTTCACACTGCATCAAATTAAGGTCGATTACGTCGATTAAGCATCATGAGGTGGAGCGTGAGGGGTGGTTCCCTATTTTTTATTTATTTATTTTTGTTGTTGCTGGGAGTTGGAACCCTATTAGTTAGGTTGCTTAATATTTATGCTAAGTACTCTTTAAAATACCAGAATAGGGAGGATGGTGCAGGTTTGAGTTTATTAGATTGATCAGTATTGCTGAACTATGAAATATTTTTTTTTGCATACAGGTATAACAGAATAGCTTTAGTGTAGTTGTTGTTTTAAACTTGAGTATGAAGTTATACAAAATGCAGCAAGATATTTAAAAAACAGTTTTGTTGATTAAAAAACACTATATCGGATTCATATCGGTATCGGCAGATATCCAAATTTATGATATCGGTATCGGACATAAAAAAGTGGTATCGTGCCATCTCTAGTATCTACTGATATCTACTGCTAGCTAGTTTATTGTGATGGTGCTGTTTTTTTTATTATGTTTTGTTTGTGTTTTTTTTTTCTCCCCCCCCCTTCTCACCGTCTCTTCTCCCCTTTGGTTTTTTTTCTCTCCCTCTCTTTCTTTCATTCTTTCTCCCTGTCCCCCAGTCATGTCTGTCCCGTTTGTAGCAACTGAAAATAAAGTAAATACATAATTATAATAAAGGTCAATCAAATGGACCAATATGGCAAGGCCATGATGATCCACTTGGTAAAATAAATCCGCTTGGCATCTTTCTTGGCCTTAAGACAACAGTTCTGATGGCTAAAGATCCAAACGGGACACAAAAAAGAAAAAAGATAAGAAAAAAAAAATACATCTCTTGACAGCTACTAAGTAGATTTTAGACATGAGGTGATTGTACTGTTTCCTATTTGCTTTGTAAAGAACAAAATATTTTTTACCATTACAATTTTGAATTAAATGGAAAAAAGGTTTACCAGTGTTGATTTCATAGGCCTAGTTTTTGTCAGCAACCTTTTTTATTCTGACAAAAACAAGATGATAACTAAAGGAAAACTAATGCACGAGAACAAAAACTGTGATGAAATGTATTGACAATTTGGTGAATGAATAAAAAGGAAGGTGGGAGGAGTTTGGGGAAGTGATCCAATCAAAAGTAATCTTGGGAAATAAGATGAGATTTTTTGGGTAAATGGTACAGCTAGCTCTCATGCCCTCTGTTTCTCAAGAAAATGTGACACAATGTCAATGCTTGGGAAGAAGACAAGTCATATGTAGAGTCATATTCAGAGGGCCCGATGGCGCCAGTGTCCGGCAGCCTCGCCTCTATCAGTGCGCCCCAGGGTGGCTGTGGCTACAATGTAGCTTGCCATTACCAGTGTGTGAATGTGTGTGTGAATGGGTGAATGACTGAATGTAGTGTAAAGTGCTTTGGGGTCCTTAGGGACTAAGTAAAGCGCTATACAAATACAGGCCATTTACCATATGTAGCCATTTTGCATTTGACGTCACGGAAAATAAGACGCTTTGTAAACCGTGTGGAGCAAAACATGATAAGTGCTTACCCTTTGTATTTCAGTCAACTGTCGTTACCTCGGTTATGGAGGATCATGTTGTGGAAGTTTCCCATTTAGTAAAGCCTGCAGACAAATGGTGAACATAGCTAACATCCTTTAATCAAAAAGAACAAAAACCCAAGCTTGGTGAAAGCAGCCATCAAGGGGCAAACAACCGGCAGAGTCTCTCTTGAACCCGGCAGAGCCCTGGGTTTAAATACTTTCTACAGAAACAAAAGGCAATACACAGCTGTTTTCACACCACTGGTCTCCCCCCCAAAGAAAGAGTTCACACTCCCTTGTTACCTCTTACAATGGAGAAGAACAAAAAACTCCACTACCTGTGGAGTCTTCACTGGTGCTCTCTAAGTAAACCCTTCTCGTTACCTTGGAAACTAAATGGCGCAAGTAACACTCAACTGAGTCTAAAATTATATGCTGTTTTAATCTAATATGAAATAATGCTGCATTGTGAGTTTGATTGTCCCTCATTTTTGACATCAGTGAATGTCAAAATATGTCCTGACATTTGAGTCGGGTGGTGAACACGGGTAGGAAACTTAGACTCATGACTTCATTTCACACTGACAAGTGACAGCGTTCATATAAATGCAAAAGGATGAAGAAAGCAGCAGATAGGGGAGATGAGATGCACTTTTTTCTGAGTAAACATTTTCCTTGAACAGTAATAATAGTAGTCTTTTTCTGACGTTTTCTTGTCCTTTTAAAGCAGTCTTTTCTTCTGTTATCATTGTACCCAGTACGGAGCCATGGTATTGTGTGCGTTCTTATTTTCAGCATATTGTAACCTTACCTCTGCATCTGCAGATCACAGGAGGATCATATTCACCACAAGTAGTCTAGCTACAGCAGTCATGAAAATAGATGCATGACTAAAATTAAGATGAACTTGAAATATTTTCTAATTCATCTGATAAGTAGCTCAACATTTAACACTGACTTTAAAGCTGCAGTTTTGAAAAAAAGGGGGAAACACATCATTTAAGTGTGGAGCATGAAAGATCTGGACTCGCGGGGTCGTTAGCAGCATGCAAATATATGTAAATGTTCATTAACGCAAATATCCAACCAGCCAATCACATGGCATGGCAACCTGCTGAAGTTCAAGCCGAGCATCAGAATGGGGAAGATAGGTGATTTAAGTGACTTTGAATGTGGCATAGTTGTTGGTGCCCAAATGGTTGGTCTGAGTATTGTTGATCCCAGAGGTCAGAGGAGAATAGCCAGGCTGCTTCAAGCTGAGAGAAATGCAACATTAGCACAAATAAGCACTTGTAACAACCGAGGTATGCAGAAGAGCATCTCAAACCTTGAAGCAGAAGGGCTACAGGAGCACAAGGCCACATCATGTGCCACTCTTATATATTGTAAGATATAATATTATAAAGCTATATTCTGCTTTGTTATTTTGCAGTCATTCATAAACCTATAATTTATGCTTCAGACAGTGTGAGTTTTCATCATTTCAGATCTGCTGTTTTCATGGACTTTCATGGACGGTTTATTTTTGAGACTGAGTGTGAGCAGTTTCATGATGGGTGATTGCAGGTAAATGCACAAAATACTCGTTGAAGTTCATCACTTGGTGTTTATTACCGAGTGCAGGAGAGACTGATAGACAGGAGCACTAATTACAAATTACTGTTATCTATGACTGCAAACTCTCCATTACCATGGAAACGGTATCTTCAGATAACAGTAAATATATGGTAAGGTGATGATGTTATTAAAGACTTGGACTCTATAAATTGACTGTCAAGTAGATAGCTGTAGCATACTAACAGCAGGTCCTTGGTGTCCTGCCATATATAATGCACACATTTTCCTTAAGTCACATATCAAACTTTCTGATGCTGAAAAGATATTTTTAAAGAGATAAGTCAGATATTAAAATTTTGTGTCCAGGATCTGTCACTAACAGTATTGTGGCAACACAGACATCACTTCCAAAAACTGCATTAGCGCCACCTGTAATGCAAGAGTGTCCTCAGTCAAAGTGAACATTCATGCTTCCACAACTTTCAAGAGACACGGATAAAACGACTTGAAAGCTTTCTTTCCACAGCTGCCACCGTTGAGGGGCATAATCAAAAGAGACAAGGCTAAATATATGAAGACTGAAAGAATAGCTTTTTTTTTAATTGTAGCTTTTGTTTTTTGACCTTCTCTGACAGAGAGATGTAATCTTGGCCCTGTGACCATTACCTTTCAGTGTGAGGAGAGAGATAAGTTGGTCTGTGGCTCCATGTGTAGCAGACTGAAGAATGTATGTGTTTCACAGTGTTGAAGGCTAAGACAGTCTCAGAATCCTCTGTTTATATTTTTACTCCTCTGTCTTACTCTCACTGCATGCCCATCTCTGTTGCTCCACGTGCTGCAAGATTTTTCTTACGGCAAAATACTAAGGTCAAAACTGTTTTAATCATGTTCATGATTGAAGGTCTCGTGGGAAGGAGATCCAACTGCTAAGTTTCAGTTTTGAACTCTGCTCAAGGGATTATACCACAGCACTGAAAAAATCCCCCTTTTTAAGACTTACTCAAATTTGTCACCTTTGGGTTGGTGTGTAGTTCATCCTTGAGCCCAAGCTGATCACAGCTTCTTTATTATGTTACACCCGTCACCAGACTACCACTTGCTGTGTCAGGTAGTGTACAGAGCAGAGGTGGGACCAAGTCATTGTTTTGCAAGTCTCAAGTAAGTCTCAAGTCTTTATCCTCAAGTCTCAAGTCAAGTCTCAAGTAATGTCAGGCAAGTCAGAGTCGAGTCTCAAGTCACTGGTGTAAAAGTCTGAGTAAAGTCACAAGTCTGAAATTTTGAATTTCAAGTCCTTTCGAGTCTTTAAAAAAAAAAAAAACGAAAAAATAATGTTGCAGTTATATGCTAAATGTAAATATTAGACCGTGTAATTTTTAAATCTGTTTTTCTCAACACATGCCAAAATAGTGAACTTAGAAAATATACACAAATTGTGAAATTGCACCTCTTTAAAATGCAGCTCAATTAAACCTAGCTCCAAGAATAATTTTCACCGACAGTTCTGAGATAAGCTGCATGTTATTCTTGGATGCGGTTGTAGGACCGGCTTTAAAATCGCATGACAAAAATATCATACATATTAAAAAAAACTGCATCACCAACGTAGCCTGGACAACATTTGCTAGTTAGATGAAGTCAGCTATCTCATTGTAGCATATTTATATGCATATTTATAATCATACGGTTCTTGGAGTGAGTGCATACACTCATGAAGTTTAGTAACTTCAGGTCACTGCAACAAGCCCAGGTACAGTTTACCGACGGATGGATACAGGACCTTGAAATGCACCGTGTAGAACGAAAGACCATCGTACGAACAAAGGTAAGTTTACCAGTCTCACAAATCGTCGTCATAAATACACATTCGTTAACCGTTTATTAATAGGACCTTTGAGCTCAAGGGTAATTAATTAGTAGTGGAAATAATTTCTGGTAGGCATCACAGAAATGTAGCAGTGACAATAATACTGTATGCTGTAATCGCACTGGGCAATTAGTGATACAAAAAACCTGTTTTATCCTGTGAATAAAAGTATATGTTTTTGTCAATGTACCATAATAACAGAAGCGAAACGCAATATTGTGTCAGGACAATTCACTATTTATGCACAATAAACAAAGGAGCATAGCGCGACAATTTCTGTTCAGCGCCAGACTTGCTTGTAACCTATATCACCAATTATGTTATGAAAATGACGTATTAACTCATTCACTGCCATTGACGTCTATAGCCGTCAATGGCAGTGAATGAGTCAATGGCTTTAACTCATTCACTGCCAATGGCTGGCAGTGAATGAGTTAACTACTAAAAAACACTGACCTTCGTGTAAATGCTTGAGCAGACTAACCTGTGAGCTGGAGTGTTCTGGGATGTTATATTTGATCTTTGAATGGCTGCAATCCAGTCGCGTCTTTGTTACTTCGGAAACATGGCTTGAACAATTTCTCTTCAACGACGTAATCCGATAACAACCGATCTCTTTACCCGTCAGCTTCCCGTGGCTGTCATGCGACCGGCTATTGCAGTTAATAATACAACAGCTTCTTGACATTTTTGTGTTTCTTTTTATCGCTGTGTGACTGATTTCAATTGAAAGCCTGCGTGCGCTAGTACCTCTTGCCACGAGTTCCCAGAATCCTTTGCGGTTTACCCCTGAATGACGTCACATTTTCAATCTCTATATAATATGCATGTTAAATTTTATATTTGGGGTGAAATATCAAGTCTTTTCAAGTAAACCGGTTCAAGTCCAATTCAAGTCCCAGGTCATTGGTGTAAAAGTCCAAGTCAAGTCACAAGTCTTAGAACATTTTTCAAGTCAAGTCTAAAGTCATAAAATTAATGACTCGAGTCTGACTCGAGTCCAAGTCATGTGACTCAAGTCCACACTTCTGGTACAGAGTGACCTGATGTCAGCTCACATACTCCAGAATCTCAAACTGAAGGAGACAACAACACCAGTTTTCTTGCCTCCTGTAACAGCCAATTGGATTTTTGCACCTGCTCGTTTCTGTTTGGCTATAATGTTACACCACTCCAGGACAACTTGGTGTAAACAGCAGAACCGAGTTTATTTGGGTACTTCAGAACCGTGGCTTTCACATACAGAGCCCAAGAATACACTCTTCTCTCTTTTTCTTCTCTTTTCTTTTTTTTACATAGTTTTTCTTTTTCCGTGACTGCCCCCTACTGGTGGAAAAACATGTAGCAGCCAAAAATCCAAACATATAGTTGAATAACACAAATACCAACAGATTCGTGCAATGTTTTGGACATATTTTAGCTTTACACTTTACCAAGTGCTACATTCCTCCCCTGCTAAATAAATGTTGTCCCAACATTGAGAAAACATGACAATAAGTGTAGCGGCGGCACTCCGTCCCTATTTCACTCTTCTGTACCGCCGTTAGGAGTCAGTCCGGCAACATGCATTGAAACGCGAGCAAGTCCAAGTATCCTTCTTGCAAACAATATGTTTATTGACACTTTTAGTTTACATGGCAAGACTCGGTCAAAAAACTGTGTCGCTTCCAGCTTATCCAACTCCTCAACTACGTAACTACAGTGCGCCGGAAGCTCAAAATACTAAAAAGCGCTTTAGAATGTTGCACTTCTCTATTCTATACATTTAACAAACAGTATTTTAAAATCAACTAGAATTATATTCTTAACATCAAACATATATATTTCTCCTCTAATCATTTTACCAGTACCAATAAAATTAACCTTTAATTGGCTCTTACATCATCCGGCCCCTAATTGGTTAGGCGAGAGAACTAAACAATTACTAACTTACACATTAATCATTAAGAGCCAACCTAATCGTAATGTCCATGAACAAACATTCCTTCTCTTCATCGCTCAGATGAAGCCTCCTCCAGAAGACACAACTTGTTAACAGGTCTTTCCAGGATGTTGCTTTTAGTTTTTACTTTCAATCTTCGGACTGTTCCACTTGAGTCTGGCAACGTCTCAACCACTCTCCCCATGAGCCAGGAGTTGCGTGGAGAAGAACTGTCCACCAGCAGCACAAGATCTCCGACCACGAAGTTTCTTCTTAGTTTCAGCCACTTCTGGCGCTCTTGCAGAAGTGGAAGATATTCACGAGTCCATCTGGTCCAAAACAAATCTGCTAGATATTGAACCTGTCTCCATCTTTTTCTGGTGTATGCATCATTTTTGTTGAAGACACCTGGAGGCATGAGGGGCTGTGACTTAAGCAGCAACAGATGGCTCGGCGTTAAAGCTTCAACGTCATTTATGTCTTCTGAGACGCTTGTGAGAGGTCTGCCATTAATGATGCTTTCAATCTCACACATTATTGTATGAAGACAATCTTCATTTGGCACTTGTTCCTTCAAGAGAGCGCTGAGAATTCGACGCACTGTTCGAATTTGTCTCTCCCAAACTCCACCTTGATGTGAAGCAGCCGGGCTGTTAAAAATCCACTTTATACCTTTTGGTTTTAGGACTCTTTCTATTTTGTCGTTATCCAGTCTTTGAATGGCTTCCCTCAACTCCCTTTCCGCTGCCACAAAGTTTGTGCCGTTATCTGACCTCATGATGGTAACTTGACCTCTTCTGCAGATGAAACGTCGAATCGCGTTGATACAGGAGTCTGCGTCAAGACTGTCTGCAACTTCAATATGCACAGCTCTGAGAGTGAGGCAGGTAAACATGACACCATATCTTTTGACAGTACCCCGGCCCCGCTTGACATCAAATGGGCCAAAGTAGTCGACACCAGTGTTTGTAAACGGAGGTTTGTCTGGTAGAAGACGGTCTTCAGGTAAGTCTGCCATCTTCTGCTCACCAACCCTTCCAGAAATCCTACGGCAAGTTTGACATATGTTGATTATCTTTCTAATTGCCGAATTGGCTTGAGGAATCCAATATCTGCATCGCAATTGCGCCAGCACATAATTGCGACCGCAGTGACCAGTTCGTTGATGGATGTCTCTCAAAATGATTTCAGAGATTTTGCTGTGTTTAGAAAGAATTGCTGGTTGTTTAGCATTTTCTGGCAAGCCTGATTTATTGAGTCTGCCGCCAACTCTCAGCATCCCATCCCGAAGAACTGGGTCTAATTTGAACAGCTGGCTGCTACAACTGAGCTGTCCTCCCTTCTGTAGGATTTTGATCTCCTCTCCATGATGTTGTTTCTGGCTGAAACGAACAATTACTGATTCGGCAGCCTCAAGATCCTCCAAAGCAAGCGCTTTCTGTCCCATTGCAGATTTAAATGTCCTCATGTGCCCTTGCAACTTTAACTTTTGCTTTTCAGGATCATTTTCGTTTTTCTGGACTATTTTTGAGTACTGTTTTCTTTCTTCTTTTAACATCCACAGCACCTTCCTTAGCTTCACTATCCAGGCTACTGCTCTTTTCAGTTTATTCCAGTCCGAATAGTAGTCTATCACACGTTTCATTGGTTCCATGCCTTCCTCAACTGTCAGTATATTAACCGTTGCTGAAGTCTTGACTTCTGGATCATTTTGAAGGTTTTCCTTCTTTCTCACTGGCTGTTCTGGCCATTCGTTTTCATCTAGAAGATAGTTCGGCCCGTGAATCCATGAACCTCCTTCCAACAGATCTTTTGCCTTTAAGCCTCTGCTTGCTTGATCTGCAGGATTTTCTGCCGATGTCACATACTTCCATTGCGATGGCTTGGTTGCTTCTCGAATCAGTGAAACTCTATTTGCAACAAATGTTTTGAAGCGAGATGTTTCGCTATCAATGTATCTAAGCACAGTTGTGCTGTCCGTCCAAAAGACTGATTGTTGCAGAGGAACTTGAAGTTCTTGTCGCAGTAATCTGTCCATCCTCACTGAAATCACTGCTGCAGTCAGCTCAAGCCTAGGAATTGTGACTTGCTTGAGCGGAGAAACTCTGGATTTCCCAATGAGAAAGGCACAATGTCTCTTGCCTTGTCTATTTTCCATCAACAGGTAAGAGACAGTTCCATATGCGTAATCTGAAGCATCGGAAAAATGGTGCAACTGCGCAACAACAGTGCATCCGAAACCTGTAGGCTTTAGGCATCTACTCACATGGAAGTTGGAGAGGAGTACAATGTCTTCTTTCCATTTTTTCCAAATTTTTGCATGCTTTTCATTGATCTCCTTGTCCCAACCATGCTGCTCTTTACAGAGATCTTTCAACAAAAGCTTTGCAGGCAAGATGACTGGTGCTAGAAAGCCAAGAGGGTCATAAATTGAATTAATGACTGACAAAATGCCTCTTCGTGTCATTGGCTTGTCTTGCAACCTTATAGTGTAAGTGAAGTTATCTGTTTCTGTGTTCCACTGTACACCTAGAGTTCTCTCAACTGGCAAAGTGTCATGCCTAAGATCCAGATCTTTCACCTCGTTGGCTCTGTGTTCTTCAGGAATTGACATCAACACTTTCCTACTGTTACTTGTCCATTTTGTTAATGTAAACCCTCCACTGGTACACAGAGCACAAAGATCACTGACTAATTTCACTGCAGCCTCTTCTGTAGCTACACTTTTAAGACAGTCATCTACGTAGAAGTTGCACAGGACTGTCTGAACAGCTTCTGGAGATGCTTCTTCCTTGTGATCTTCTGCCGTTCTTCTTAGCGCATATGAGGCGACACTTGGTGAGGAAGTAGCTCCAAAGAGGTGCACCATCATCCTATATTCCTTCATGGGCTCATCCAGCTTGCCATCTGGCCACCAGAGAAAACGAAGAAGATCAGCATCCCTTTCTGGTACATTGACTTGGTAAAACATTGATTCAATGTCTGCCATCAGCGCTACTGGCTCTTCACGGAATCTTAAAAGAACACCCACCAGTGTGTTAGTCAGATCCGGTCCCTGCAGTAACTCCTTGTTTAGAGACATATCCTGGTATGAAGCCGTACAGTCGAACACGACCCGTAACTTTCTCTTCTTCGGGTGATACACCCCATGGTGTGGTATATAGAACACTCTGTTGTCGTCACGGCTCAACTGGTGGTCTGGCACTGGAACTGCATAGCCCCTGGTGATGATGTTTTCCATGAAGCACTTATAATCTTCAAAAAACTGAGGATTCTTCTTAAACTTCCTGAACAAACATGCTATCCGCTGCTCCGCAACACAATGGTTGTTTGGCATTTGAAGATTCTCATTCTTAAGTGGCAATCCAATGTTATAGTGTCCATTTTCGAAGGTCGTTGTCTTTTCTACTGCTCGTAGAAACTGTTTGTCTTCTTGTGACATTTCCTCTTTGTCATCATAATTACGTTCTGAAAAATCGATGTTATACTGTTGGACCAGTAGCTTCTCAACTTCTACTAAGGAGATTCGGCTCACTGAGAAATGTGGTTCTTTGTTTTCTGAGTCATTTAGTTCTTTTCTTATGGGTCCATTCACAACCCAACCAATGGTGGTCTTCACTGCATAAGGACCTCCATTTTGTCCATTAATGACACGCCATGGCTCCATTGCTTTTGCACAGTTGGCTCCTATAAGCAGGTCTACATTAGCCTCTATCTCTGGTAGCCTCACTTCATGTAGATAAGGCCACTTCTGGATGTCTGACTGCTTGGGTATGTTTCCACTACTCACAGGTATACTAGTGTGAGTGAACACCTTGGGTAAGTCAACGAACTTGGAATCTTCCAACCCACACACTTCCAGGTCTGATATAACAAAACTGTTAATGAGTTTCTGTTCTCCTGGTTTTTCTTGACTCATGGTACTTAGAAGTATCCGTGTAGGCTTTCCTTTAACATTCAGTTTCCTTTGTAGATCTTCCGTGCAGAATGTTGCCGTGCTTCCCGGGTCCAAAAAGGCATATGTCTCTATATTTTTATCACTCATTTTAGATTTAATCTTGACTGGTACTATAGAGAGCACACACTCCTCTTCTCCGGCCCCTGTAAGCCCACAAGTCTCTTGACTGACAGGAACTTGAGCACAAGGTGCCTCATTACCATCAGTAACATCCTTCCTTTCTGCTTCCACAGAACTTTCTTTTTTCCCCATGTGCAGAATGTCTGGGTGCTTTAGTGAACACTCTTTACATTCCATTCTGCGCTTGCAGAACTTGCTGAGATGCCCATAAACCAAACATCCAAAACAGAGTCCCTTTGACTTTAAGAAATCCACACGTTCTTTGTGTGGTTGATTCTTAATCTTGCCACAAGAAGCAAGAGTGTGAGGCTGCTGACAATACAAACATGGCTTCTCAAAGGCACTCACTGTCTTGATTGAATTTTCAGTTTTAACGTTTGTTTTTTGCAGTCTTTTGTTCTCGGCAGAAATGTTGGTGGCAAAACTGCTTCCTCGAAACTCCTTCTTTGCTGGATATTTTTCCTTTTGGTCAGTCTTTCCACTTGTCGCTGCACGGTTGTCTGGGATATTACCAAAGAGTGGATCCATAGCTATTTTAGCCTGGCGGTCTATAAAGTTCACCAAATCTGCAAATCTTGCTCTTTTGCCCCTCTTTTCTTGGAGTTCAAATGCTTCTACGCGCCAACGTTCTCTGGTTTTGTAGGGCAGCTTGGATATCACTGTGCGTAGATTGGTTGGATTATCCATCTCTTCCAAAAATTCAACATCTTCCATGGTGTTGCGACAGCCAGTCAGGAACATAGCATAGGCATTTAATGCCTTTGCATCGTCATTTTTCACTTGCGGCCATTTGAGTGCTTTCTCAATGAATGCGCTTGCGATCCTTAGCTCATCTCCATAGTGCTTATGTAGCAACCGTCTGGCCTCACGGTAACCTTTGCTAGGAGTCATGTGTACACAACTGCGAATTAGCTCCTGTGGTTCGCCAGCAGTGAACTGTTCCAAAAAATACAGCTTATCTTGATCGTTATCAGTCTTTTGCTCTATTGCATGTTCGAAGGCTCTTATGAAGGCCTTATACTGTAGTGCATCACCTTTAAAAACAGGAATGTCCTTTGATGGCAACTGAGCCAACTGCTGCTGTTTCACAAGTAACTCAGTGATTACATTCTGTTTCTGCATGACTGACAATAGATCATCACTTCTGTCAACGTGAGCATTAAGCCCATGAGTGGAGACTGGATGAGACAGTTGTGGTACCTGTGAGTTTTGCACTTGTGAATTAGCGTGACTACTCACATCAGCTTGTTGTGGGAGCATTATGCCAACTCTTTCCTTTTTAACTTCTCGACCTTGCGATCTTTGTATTGACACATAACTGCTCAGACCATCTTCAGATCTTTCATATTCTTTGAGCACCTTTAATTTTGCTTGACTTTCCGCTAGTGCAGTCTCCAACTCTAACTCTTCCTTTTCCGCTTTGACTCTTGCTGTTTCCAGCTCAAGATGTTGCCTAATCCTGGCCAACTCCAACTCAAGTTCTTGCCTTTTCTTCAATGCTGCGGCTCGTTCCAGCAAGGCTGCGTGTTCTGCCTCCTGTTTAGCACGAGTGGAGGAAACTCTAGATGTTGTAGATGCTCGGCTGACTTGAGACCCACGCGAGCTATGAACTGCATCCTTTCTAGCTCCAACCTGTGATGCGCTGTCATCTGGGTTAACAGCTTCTTCCAAGTCATCTGTAATGTGCTCCTGCTGCTCAGCTTCATTTGGAATCATATGCTTATGATCCTCTGCGATCCATTTCTTTGTTGTTTGCATAAACTCTCTTATAGATGCCATTTTGGGCTCAAACCAATTGTCCTGGTCAAATATTTTTTCTTCTTCAGACAAAAGGCTCTTAACCTGGTTATTGTGACCGTGAAACTCATTCAGAGCCAATGCAAAGTCACTTTCCATTACTTCATTCACATTTTGAAGGTTCTGAGCATCACTCATCATTATCTTTATCTCCTTTATTTTGCCTGTGATTGTTCCTAATGTTCGTCTTCTTAAGGCAATCCATCTGTGTACTTTTTCTTCCAAAGCTTTCTCTGTTAACTTGCATGTTCTTCCCACCTCTCTTTCCTCCGCCATCTTATAAGTTGCAGGGGTTTATTGGCTCAAGTAGCATGCACTATTTGTCTTCTGCTTAGAATCTTTAATAGACATAGTGTAAACCATCTTCATAACATGCCAAAAACTCCGCATAGACCGCATCAAATCTTGTTTTACAACATGCAGTCCCACAGACAAAGAAAGAAAAAAGAGATCGGGTTTGACGATAGCACGCAGTTAAGTTTCACTTTCGTTTTCCACCAGACTTAACAAGCCTCCGAAAAACGTATTTTTCTTCTTACTGCACGAAGTAATAAGAGAGTTTGTTACCTTCTTCTACAGAATAATCCAAAGAATTATCCGGTTTGGTGCCAGCATCCTTAAGCAGTGCCTCTTACTTTCCGTTAGGCTGCTCCCTTCCGTCCGAGCGCCGTGCAGCCGATCCTCCACATGTCGGTGAAGCTAGTTTTTTGACTTATGTAGTGGCGGCACTCCGTCCCTATTTCACTCTTCTGTACCGCCGTTAGGAGTCAGTCCGGCAACATGCATTGAAACGCGAGCAAGTCCAAGTATCCTTCTTGCAAACAATATGTTTATTGACACTTTTAGTTTACATGGCAAGACTCGGTCAAAAAACTGTGTCGCTTCCAGCTTATCCAACTCCTCAACTACGTAACTACAGTGCGCCGGAAGCTCAAAATACTAAAAAGCGCTTTAGAATGTTGCACTTCTCTATTCTATACATTTAACAAACAGTATTTTAAAATCAACTAGAATTATATTCTTAACATCAAACATATATATTTCTCCTCTAATCATTTTACCAGTACCAATAAAATTAACCTTTAATTGGCTCTTACAATAAGAAACAAAAATAAACAAATATACCTCTCTCTTCCTTGTGACAATGTAGAGATGGCGTAAGTTGGCATAGGGTTTAGCAGTGCTCTAAGATCACTTTCACGATGCACTATTGGACCTCAGGTGACAGAATCACATGTTACTCTCTTACCAGATAAGCATCGGCTTACAACAGTGCTGAGTTGTTTCCGACAGTCCACATACAAATATTACCCTCTAAGACGTTACTATCACTTTACCACGTGCTCCGGAGCTTGTCAACTTAGATAGTAACCATTTAATCACAATTTACCTCATCAAACATAATGATCCAATGTCTTACGCTACCATCCCCAAAAGTATCAAATACTTGTGTCACCATATTGGTAAGGCCTTGTAAGTCCCCATACATTTTTGAAAAATAACATCATTTAAATTCAGAAAAACTCTTTCACAGTTCAATAATAACTAACTGGTACATAAGCTGCATAGTAAGGCATTTGTAGAGCTGCCCAAGGTACTCCAAACTGGTCATAGAATGGCGGTGCTGCTGCACTGGCATACAATGGGTTAACACTGTGACCAATTGCTCTTTGAACTGGTTGGCCAAATGCATCATAAGTCAATATTTTCCGTGGACATCTCTCCCTCTGAGATCTTCTCGGCTGCGGTTCCGACAGTTCTGGGTTCATTTCACTGGGCTGACCTGACGAAGCAACAGTGTCTGGTGATGCTGAGGTGTCATGTTTAGCGTTACCTTGTCCATTCACCATATCTACTTGAAACTCTTCAGCATCCACTCTAAGCTCCGTGCTCTTTCGCTGAAGGTCCTGGTCCAGTTCAGTAGCAGGTGCAGACACCATTAAATCCCCTTGAGGCTGACAGTGGTGGTGCCTCACTCTCTGAGACCAATACTGCTCTTCATCATCTGAGCTCTCTATATGGTTCGATGCGTCTTGTAGGTCTCTTTGTTTTTGTGTCTGTGTAGTGTGGCTTCGTTCAGTTCTTGTTATTGTGGGAAGCGGTAATGCATTACAGGGCATTAACATGTTGCGGTGGAGGATACGGCCTCGCCCAGCACCACGCTCCGGCTTAACCTCATAGACAGGGCTGTTTTCCCCTTTTGAGAGATCACTATGTGAACTTGATCCTCCCAATAGGAGCGTAACTTTCCCGGGCCTCCCCTCTTTGACATGTTCCTGACAAGTACCCTGTCCCCAGGTGAGAGTACAGCACTTTGTCTCTTCAGGTCATAATGTGATTTCCCTCTTGCCAGAGTCTTTTTAATGTTTCTGGATGCAATGTCATATGCTTCTTTCATTTGTTGTTGCCATTTGTGAGCATAATCCTCATATGATTTGCATTTGTTCGTCTCACTCAGTCCAAAAATTACATCAATAGGGAGACGTGGATGTCTACCAAAGAGTAAATAAAAGGGCGAGTATCCTGTCGAGTCACTAGTTGTGCAATTATAGGCATGCACAACTTTGTTTACGTAGTCACTCCAGTTTCCTTTCTTTTCCTCATCCAGGGTCCGCAGCATTGACAGCAAAGTGCGATTAAACCTTTCCACCGGGTTCCCCTGTGGATGGTAGGGTGTAGTCTTTGAATTGGCTATTCCTGTGTACTTCTGCAGCTGTTTGAATAAATGGTTTTCAAATTCTCTGCCTTGATCGTGATGTAATTTACCAGGAAAACCAAATTTCAAGGAGAAGTCATTAAAAATTTTATCTGCTGCTGTTTTGCCAGATTTGTTGCGTGTAGGGTAGGCTTGAGCAAACTTGGTGAAGTTGTCCTGTAACACTAAAATATACTCATACCCTCCCCTGCTCTTTTCGAGATGGACATAGTCTATTGAGACCATTTCAAAGTGTGCAGTAGCCGGCACATGACACATGGGGGCCCTACACTGAACTGTAGGTTTTTTCTGAATATTACATTTGCACACCTGTGTAATGAAAAACTCAATATCTTTGTACATATTCGGCCAATAAAACCTACTCCTTGCCAAATTCATCACACGGTCCACCCCCAAGTGACCCATTTTGCAGTGAAGGTGTTTGTACACCAGTTCTTTGTGCGATTCCGGAATCACAATCTTAGTGTAAGTCACAGTCTTTCGTATCAGCAACCCGTCATCTGAGATAAACAGCTTTTTCCACTCGTGTAGTAGCTGTTTTCCTTTAGGGGTTTTGAGCGCTGATGTCTTGTCAAAACTCGCACCAGTACTCTTTAAGTTGAGAACATAAGCTATGGCAGGGTCCTGCTTTTGAGCTTGCAATAGCTCCTGCGTTGTGATCCTCACATCTGGCGGATTTTCTGTAAGTATTTTGTTTACTTCTGGATTGCACGTTATGGCTGATATCCAATACAGTTGTTTGTCTTCCTGTGTTTCAATGGCATTCAGTACTGCGCTTAACACTTCAGGCGAACACAGCTCAGTACATTCTGACATGTATGAATCCATACTAGAAGTTGTTCTGGACAAAAAGTCTGCATCAACGTTACTTTTTCCGGGTCGGTATTTCAGTGTTATGTTAAAATCAGCCAGCTCGGAAAGCCATCTGTGTCCTGTTGCATTCAGTTTAGCTGTGCCTAAAACATAGCTTAAAGGGTTGTTATCACTGTACACTGTCACTGAGGGAGCATAGAACAAATAGTCTCTAAAGCGCTCAGTCACAGCCCATTTTAGTGCCAAAAACTCAAGTTTCCCTGAGTGCCACCTGTAATTCCTCTCAGCTTGTGTTAATGTTCTTGACCCATATCCAATGACTCTTAATTTACTGTCCTGCCTCTGATACAAGACTGCACCAAGGCCTTCTTCTGAAGCATCGATGTGCAGAATGAAGGGTTCCTCAAATTTAGGATAAGCCATCACAGGTGGATTAGTCAAAACATCCACCAAATAGTCTAGTGCTTTTTGGTGGCTGTCACTCCATATGATTTTTTGGGTGGGTGCAGCATGCCCCGCCTTGGCTGACCGCGCTGGTGTTTGCGTGTGGTCAACTGAGAGTAAATCATATAGGCACTTTGCATGTCTTGAAAAATCTTGTACATAGCTTCGGTAGTATCCTAAAAATCCTAAAAGCTTTCTCAGCTCTTTAATGTTTGTTGGTGGGTTGTCCTTCAAAGCTCGTACTGCTTGTACCTCTTTCTCATCCATTTTGTAGCCGTCTGCTGAAATGATTTTGCCCACATAGCGGACCTCATTTTTAAACAAGTCACATTTATCAGGTCTTAGTTTTACTCCCCAAGCCCGCTGACGTTTGAGAACTGATCTCAAATCTTCAATATGCTGTTCAAATGTTTGACTGTACACCAAAACATCATCTAAATATGGAGTGCATATTTTGTCCCTCAAGCCTTCCAAACTTTCCTCCATGCTCCGCTGGAAAGCTGCAGGTGCATTGGTGAGTCCAAATGGGATCCTATTCCATTCGTACAGCCCCCAGGGTGTTGTGAAGGCGGTATATTTTTTCGAGTCTTCGCTGATTTCACCTTGATAGTACGCTTTGCCTTGGTCAAGCACACTAAACCACCTATTGCCGCCAAGTCCATCAAGGATTTCCTGTATTCGTGGAATAGGGTGTCTGTCTGGAATGGTCTTTTTATTGAGGCCCCTATAATCGACACACAGTCTCAGGCCTCCATCCCGCCTTCTCACACACACTATTGGAGAGGCATATGGTGAGGTTGATTTGTGAATAAAGTCTTTTTTTAACAAGTCCTGAATGTGACTTTTTACTTCATCGTAGAGAGCACGTGGGACTGCATTATAGGATTTGGCTACAGGAATCTGATCAGTGAGTTTGATATCCATTTTTAGATTTCTTATGTAACCAACTTCCTCTTTGTGTTAAGCAAATGCGCCTGACTCCTCCCTTAACATTTTCATGACGACCGCCTGTTGTTCTGTGTTAAGGTGGCCCAAATTGACAGGTGGTTCCCAAGGCTCTTCTGCTGAGCTAGGTGAGTTCTGATTGTCTTTTTCTACAATCGAGCCTATCTGAGCTTCTTTGAGATTTACAGGATAACTATGTGTTACCCTCTCTATGTTACCTAGAAGGGTTTTAGGTGGCAACACAATGTCATGTTTGGTAGCATTAGTGTCATGCGCCGTGGTGCGCGGGCACGAAAGGATCCAGGCGCAGACTCCGAGCTAACAAAAAGACACTTTAATAAAACAACGAAAGGCGACCCGGGGAAAGTAGAGAGCAAAACAGAAACTAAAAATCCGGGGAAACAATGACACGAGGAAGCCGGGATCGGGACGGCGGGGGGCTGCAATAGAAAGGGGAGATGATTACTAGGGAGCCAGGAAGCGGGGAGAACATATCAGGACTGAGTTAGAGTAGGGGCTTACGATAGAACGGAACCGTGGGAGCTCGGGAGGGAAGTGTGGCAGTCCGTGGGGGCAGGAAGTCCGTGGAATGGCGAGTGGGCCAGGTGAGCACCGCGAGATCCAGTTGAGCCGGAGGACAGGCAGGTAGCAGACGCCGAGTAGAAACCACTGTGGGGATGACTACGAACTGGCGTGGAGCATCCGTCAGCGCCGGATTAAGTGGATCTCCGTGTAATCACCGGGATGGAGAGCAGGTGTGCTGGTGATGGCCCAGCCCGGGGGTGTGGCTACCCGAGCATCACGCATTCCACAGACACAGGACCACGGACCATGACAATTAGTAACATAGATATTGACTTTGCAGGTGCTGCCTGATATAGACAGCAACTGGCAGTTAGATTTCAGACCCTCATCTAAAGACAAGTTTTCATCTGGCTCGAAAAGCATTTCACTTTTTACCTTTAGGTCTGTTTTGATGGAACAACTAACGCCGTACATTTGCCCACCCGGTACGACAATAGCTTTGCGTCCTGATCTGATAGGATAAGTAACTATCTCGTTACTGGTGGTGTGGATAAGGTTCAACAGTGCTTCTGCTTTGCTTGATCCTACTCTTAGAGAGTTTCTGAGTAGAGACAAGCTTTCACTGGACTGAGTAGTGTCTTTTTTGATCAGTTCCTCAATAGCATTAAACCCTATTATTGGTTTTTGCATCACATCCTGACTTACTAGGTTGGAACCCGAACCTCATTCTGAGCTGCAGCTTTTCCTCTCGAATCACAAAGGCTAAGGCTAACTTCTACCCAACCCTGGAAAGGGACTTCAGATCCATTTACAGCTCTCAAGTCTAAAAGTTCATCCTTACTTAATAAATCGCTGATGGAGTGAACTTCTAAGTGAGGTAAATTGTCTGATTTCCAGCATGCACTCATTATTGAAACTTGGGCTCCCGTGTCCCACAGTGCCTGTGTTTTGCAGTTATTCATTCTACACCATACTAGACACTTTCTGCCCACGAGCTGTGCTACTTTTCTTTTTTTGGTACTTAAATTGAACACGTTTGGGGGTTGGTTCCTAATTTTAGGATTTCCTGAGTCAGTTGGTGATGCAAGGGATAAGCTTCGGGCCTTGGGAATGTTATCACATTGGGACATTGGTGCTGAAGCTGTGGCTTGTCCCGCAGTCACAGCCCCGCCCAGTTTTCCTGCTTCTGAGCTCCCCTTACTTTGCATCCCTTTGCCCAGTGAGAGTCACTGCCACATTTGAAACAATGGTCACAGTCCATGTTTTCTTGTTGACATGCAGAGCATCGCCTTTTTGGTCTCTGAGCTGCCTTTCTGTACGCCCTGACTTGTCTATCACCATCACCACTTCTATGTCGTTGGACAGTTTGCACTAGTGAAGCTACCTGTCCTGTGAGTTCCCTGATTGCTGAGTTACTTTCCTCAATTTTTGCAAATAAGGAGTTATCTTTGAGGGTTTTAGCCGGTTTTGTGTCAGGCTGGCTTGTGCGGGGATCAGTAAGCGCTACATTCTGCTCAACTACATTTAGTCCTGTTCTAAATGACCTGTGGGCTTTTGCCTTTAACGCTCTCTCGCTTTCATTGTACTGGGCTGTTTGCATTTTCATTAATAAGAGTTCATCGCTACAGTTTTCATCCTGCAAATATGCTCTCATTTCTGCTCTGACATTGTCATTTAGAAGACCCGTTCTAATGGACTGAAAACATTGACTTTGAACAAGTTCTTTGTTATACTTTAGGCTAGACTGGGTGTGCTCAGATGCGAAAAGGATTTTTTGACGCAAATCCAGCACTCTAATCAGGAACTCAAGTGGTGTTTCATTTGCCCCCTGTGTAGCTTTGGTTAATTGCTGGTACAGTACTGTTGCATCCGTTTCTGCATAATGGGCTTTTAGAACTTGTCTCAGGCTGGTCAATGTGAGATCTTCTTTCCCTTCCAAATAGCTCCTTAGTTTTAACCCAGGACTGATGCACGTATGACAGCCTCCACAATCTCAGCTTCAGAGTAGCCCGTTTTTAAGCCGCTTTCCATCTGGTGCTCTAAGCTACTGAAACTCAGCGTGTCTTTAGCTGTCGACTTATCCATGTCCACTTATCCTGAAGTCTTTTCTGAATCCACCTGATGAAACATTACAGCAGCTGTTGCCAATACAGTTTCTCCCCCTGCGCTGTGTTTCGCCGTCCAGCGACGTCCTCATGGCCACCTGCTGCTCTGCTGATGTCCCTTGAGCCGCCTGATGCTCCAGCGATGTCATCGGCCCTGTCCGCCGCTCCGGAGGTGCCCGCGCCGCTGCCAGTTGCTCCTCGTGCACAGCCTCCGCCGTCATCTCTGCTCTGTCTGAAGATGAAGACCGGACCACCGCTCCTGCGCCGACAGCCGCTGACCGCGCCTCCACCAGCAAAACCAGCACATCATTTAGCTCCAGAAGCACCGACATGCCTTCATCCTCTCGCTGTAAAAACTCTTCTCGTTCACAAAACTGGCTAATAAGCTTAACGAGAGCTCTGCGAGATTTGCTTTGTATTTCTTCGCTGCCCTTTTCTGTAATATTACATAGTTCACTTACTCTGAGCAGTTCTTCCAAAGAAAGTCCACATAACTTCTGCTCCAATTCCAACAAAAAATCTTCACGGTTCACAGACATGCTTGAAAGATAACTAAGATGAATAAAACTCTCTCAGTGTATCCGACCGGAGAAAACACAGTTTGCGTGGCATTAGCTAGACTGTCGCAATCCGTTAGCATTAGCTCCTTTGCTCTGTCATGCTCCTTTACCGTGTTCCTCTGTGTGAAGTAGTCCCAAAACGATCTCGGTGGAACCTCCAAAATGTTACACCACTCCAGGACAACTTGGTGTAAACAGCAGAACCGAGTTTATTTGGGTACTTCAGAACCGTGGCTTTCACATACAGAGCCCAAGAATACACTCTTCTCTCTTTTTCTTCTCTTCTCTTTTCTTTTTTTTTTTACATAGTTTTTCTTTTTCCGTGACTGCCCCCTACTGGTGGAAAAACATGTAGCAGCCAAAAATCCAAACATATAGTTGAATAACACAAATACCAACAGATTCGTGCAATGTTTTGGACATATTTTAGCTTTACAATAACAAACCCTGCCGCAGTCATGCTGTCCAAAGTCCCTGTTAATGTTGGAAAAAAATTAAAAAATAAATAAAAATAACTCTTCCAATTTTTTACAGTATAATGATTTTTACTTCTGTCATCCTAAATGGGATTAAACAAGTCTTAAACAATGCAGATGTTTGGTTTGAAACCTATGAGCCACATTTTAAGGGTTTTGTTCATGTTAGAAGTGATTCATTTCTCATATAAGATGCTGTAAGGACTCATTCTCAGGATTGATGAGAATGCTAATAAGTAATAATAATAGTTACAGAGGATTTTTAACCTCGCCCATATGTGTGCTATGGCTTCAATTGCTTGAGGGGAAACTTAATCGCAAACCTTTGCTAAGAAAAGTTTAAATGAAATTCATCAAATCAAATGCATATGTAACATACAACAAATACATTTGTTCTTTTATATTAAAAAATGTGATGTTTGCATGTTTGCAAAGCATGTAAACATGTAAACATTGCAAAGCAATAAACATCTAAAAAATTGACTTCTTGTTTTCGCAATTATTTCATTTTAGCTAGATTTCATGGCCATGGTGCAGTGGTTAGCACTGTCACCTTGGAGCAACATGGGGTTTTTTTGTGTGGAGTTTGTGTCATGGCTGTGTGAAGGCAGGCAGGAATGGTGGACCCAAGAGCAGGACTCACGGAGGCAAAGGTGAACTCAAAACACTTGGCTTTGATGGGAGATTGCAGACTGAACAAAAAAACGAACTAAACTGAGAAAGCAAATAAACAAACAGGCAGGCAAACGGAGCACTGGAGAACACACACTATAAATACATAAGTAGGAACATGAGGGAACAAGGAACAGGAGGCAACACAGCTGGAACTAATTGGGCAAGATGAGACAAGAAGCAAAACAGAACACACTAACATGAGACACAGACCTTCAAAGTAAAACAGGGCACAGAACTAAACCTCAAAACTAGAATAGAAAACAGAACTCCGAACACTAGAAGTTATATACAAAGAAGGAATCATGAAATAACAACAATAATACAAAAAACACTGGGTCACCGACCCAGGACCGTGACAGTTTGTGTGTTCTCCCTGTATCTGCATGGGTTTCTTCCCACAGTTCAAAGACATGCAGTGTGATTGGTGACTCTAAATGGATGTGAGGTAGATAAAGAGAAAAGTGTGGACAATGAAGCACTGTATGAACTTATGGTTCCGTGTGGCCTGTAGTCTAAAAGTACTTTGCATGACCAGAAGGATCAGAAAAGTGATATATAAATGAGGCTTGGTCCAAAAGTCCATTAATCACCATAGTCTCCCACGTTAAAATGCAGCTTCACTTATAGTATAAACCTCAGTATTCACCACCTGTGTGGCAAGTGGTGTGCTGGAGATTTTTGGCTGTCACTCGGTGAACCTGGTCACACAGGTGTTGCACCAAGAACTGTGGTTGCCTGTAGTTTGCAACGAAGACACTAATCTGTCTAAAGACAAGTGCTAACTGAGTGGCTGAAACACAAACCAGAAGTGTAAGCTGTTTGCCTACAAATTTGCATAATGACTGAAACCAGCCCACTGAAGGAACAATGGGCTGGGAGGTCAACCCATTGTTCCACTGAAGGAACAATGGAACAAAGGAACAACCTCCCAGCTGATTGTTCCTTCAGTGGGCTGGGTTTTAGTCATTATGCAAATGTACTGTTTATAAGATTGGGGAAACCTGCCGTCAGCTGAGACTGAAGAAGTCACTTGGATGAGTGACAAAACGTTTCTCCCCCAAAACGCTATGTCCAGATGAACAGAATCAACTTTTGGAGATATATCATATATTATGATGTTATGTTTTCTAACAAACACCTAAGAATGGCTTTAGCATTTATGAGTCTATAACACCTTATGAAATCATTGTATCATTTGATTTTCATGGCCCGCTACCAAAACAGGCCAATCAACACAGTACCATGGGTGTGTACTATTAGGGTTAGAGAAGTGGAGGCAGCTGGGCAAACATACTCAGGTAATCCAGACAGTCACAGGTTCAGAAAAAAAAGTCCATGAAAGACACTGGAGCTCAGGAAACAGTTCACACGCAGTTCAGGGGGCCGGCCTGGAGGTTGACAGCACAATAGTCCATAACAGGGCAGTTCAGGGGGCCGACCCGGAGGTAGATAGCACAGGAGTCCAGACCAAAACAGTTCAGCGGGCCGACACCGTGGAAAGCAGTAGTGCAGGCACAGTTCAGGGAGCAGACCACGTGGAAAGTGGCAACACAGGCACAATTCAGGGAGCCAACCTCGTGAAAAGCGGAGGTGGTAGCAAAGCTCCCTGGTGGATGGCCAGTGTTGGTGTGGTTTGGTGTATAAAGAATGTTGGTGTGGTTGGGTTGTTGGACAAGGACGCGGAGGCCAAACAGGACATGGATAAGGACACAGAGGACCAGATGATGACGTGGCAGCCGCAGGCCGTTGACCAAATGGTGGCCTGGAAGCCAGAGGCGGTTGAACGGCTGGCGGCGTGGCTGTTGCAGGTGATGGATCTGATAGCAGCGTGGCTGCCGCAGTCATGATCCTGGTTCATTTGACCCAGAGTTTTTTTGTGTTTTTTGTCATTTTGTATTATGTTTAAGTTTACTTTTTTATTCTAAGGATTTATATTATAGTACCTAGGTTATTCTGTTTAGCTTTTTGATTATTAGATTCCCCCTTGTGTCTTTGCCCTCTGTGTCTCCCTCTGTGTGTTTGTGTTTATATAGTTTTGTGAATTCTTGTGTTTTGTTTTCCCTCCTTGTGTTTTATTCCACGTTTATCCAAGTTTCCCCTTCGGTCATGTCTCCTCGCTCTTTCCCTCGTGCTCCTTTGTGTTCCCTTGCTCCTGCTCGTCTGCGTCTCCTCCACTCCTATGTCATGTTCCCCAGTTTCCTGTTTTATTATTATTGTGGCATGGAAGCCGCGGAGTGTTGGAGCAGCTAACCAGAGCCCCCAGTGGAGACGAGGAAATGCTGGAGCGGGAACAGACAGCTGGAGAAGTTCTCCAGAGCCCCCAGCGGGAACAAACAGCTGGAGCGGCTCTCCAGAGCCTCCAGCGGGAACAGACGCAGGACCAGCAGGTATGGAGACCTCTGGGTGAGGCGGAGCAGGGCCAACAGGTGCAGAGACCTGAGCTGATGACTGAGCAAGTAACAAAGCTAATGATTGAGCAAGGGACAGAAGTGGCGGTTGTAGTGGTGGTTGAAGTGGTTGTTGTAGTGGTTCTCCTGAGCCTCCAGAAAACAAGGGAAATGGCTGGACGGGCTCACATGAGCCTCCAGCGAAGACAGGAACGGGTGCAGACATCTGCCGGACATAGCCGCTCCAACCCAAGGAGTAGGTAGGGGTGCGGAGGCCGGCTGTATCCTGGCTGGCCTCACCTCAGGGACCGGCACGGGTCCCGGGGCAGACAAGACACCAGCTGCTCCCACCCAAGGAGTAGGTATGGGTGCAGGAGTAAACTGGTTCACAGGTGCCTTCACCCTGGGATCCGGAACAGGCACCGGCAACTGCTGGCCAGCTGCTGTCCCCACCTGAGGAGCTGGTACAGGTGCAGGGGCTTGCAGAGCTTCATCCGACCTAGAAACTGGATCAAGGACCAACTGGGCCCTAGCTCTCCTCACCCAGGAAACTGATTCAGGTGCAGGGGAGACTGCCTCCCACCACTTGTGCAGCTCGAAGTCTGCTGGGTCCATAGTATGGTCAGATTGTACTGTTACGGTTAGCAAGGAAAATGAGAGAGGAGTGGACCCAAACACAGACAACGGAGAGACAGGTGGAGGTTTAACAGAAAGCGAGCCTTTATTTGGGCTGCACAAAAACGCTATAAACAAAAGGCGACTGGAGACTACGATAAACTAACAAAGACCTAAACTGGGACAGCTAAATTTAACTGTGCGAAATACATAGAAAAACAATACAGAAAGTAATAATACAAAAACTCCTGATGCTGGGAATGAGGAACCTGAGGCATGGAAAGACAGAGGAAGAAACAGGGGATGATACGCAGGAAGATGAACAGACAATCTGCTGAGGAACAGAGGTAAACACACACAATATTTACACACAGAGAGAAACGAGGAAATGGTAAACAGGAAGGAACACAGCTGTGACTAATCCAACATGACGAGACAGGGAGAAAGCAAAACAGACTACACTGACACAGGACACAGACTCGACACTGAGACATGGCGACATGAGGTGCAGAACCAGAACAGAAGCCTAGAAACCAGAAACAATAAATCTAATATAACAAAATAACATAATTCCAAAAGGAAAACTTAAACTAACAACACGACCATGACAAGATATTTCATTATGCTTTGTCTTTTGAGCAGTTGACACTCTGAAGAACATTTAACTTTTGTACAAACAAATAATTGATCACCTTATTTCAGGATTAGTAACTTTAGATCATACCTTGTCACTGAAATTTGTTTCATTCCAGGAAAACAACTGCCATTTTTTTCTGTACTGCTGTAAGATAACAAAATAAAACTGAGGTAAAATCACACTACAAGATCACCTCATCCACCCATTCATAGAGCACTTGATCTAACATTCACATACGTTCTCACGCTTTGATAGATATATTATTATCTTACCCTTCAATATGCCAGTACTTCAATATGCAGACTGGAGGAACCAGGGATCAAACCATCAACCTTCCGATAAACAAACATCCTGAACCACTGTCATGCATTTGTGGCAGGATGAATGTTATCCCTCGGTCCAACCCACTTTCAGCCTGGCCCATTAGGGGGCGCTGGTATAAATAGTGGCCATTTGAGTGTCTCTGCATTGCTTGCCTGTGATCTCCTTTTTGGTCACCTGACTTCCTCGGTGTGGTAGAGATCGTTTGTGGGTTACTCCTCTAAAGTCTCCATCGCGGCTGGTCGTAGCTATAGAAGCCTCCTCTGAGCTATTCTGCTTACATTCTATGACCCGGCTTACTTGGTACGTAATCAACTTTTGTTACGCTCTCTGCCTTCTATTGTTCGTTTATAGTAATTATTTATTATGTTTCGCAGGAAGTGTGGACCTTAGTTTTGCGCTAAGCTACGCGAACTGAAGTGCTGCTGTTTTGCCTTGCTGTGCTTTTACCGTCTGTTCCCGTTGTGAGAATTCTTTCCCTGCTGCTGTCAGCTTTCACAGTGGACGTCGGCGTGGACAACGGCTATATGCATGCCGGTTATCGGAGTCAGCTGGCGTGCATATTGATTGACTGTTAACTTATCGTCGTGTGGACGGCAAGTTGGAGCAGTGCGGTGATTCCGTTTGCTCCAGATTTTAGAGTTTTATCCAGATTGTATGTTGTTTTATTGCTTTTGATTTGTAGTTTGGATTTTTGTTACACCACTGGTGGGAGGCCCTTTTTCTAGCTGTAGATCACCAGTGTGGTCTTGCAGTTGGGTTATCCCCCGGTGCTACACATTAGTTTGTTGTAATATATTAAAATTTTCTTTGTTTCTTTTATTCAGATGCGGAGTGCCGACGTGGAGGGGACTAGGGTGCCTTGGTGGTGGGATCCCTTGAGTGTACACACCCGCCTTGTTTAGTTTATTAGTGTGATAGTGTGTTGCACCTGTGTGTTGGTGTGTTTTCTTTCTTTAGTTTGTGTGTGGCATCCCTGCCCCTCCACTGGTAAGCCTCAGCTCTGAATACCTTTTTAAGCATATTTGTATTTGAATATTTATGATTATGTTTTTATTCGGTGTTTTAAATAATTACCAATAAATTGTGAATTTGTTGATCATTGAACCTCGTCTCTGGATTGAGTATAGCGAACCCAAGTGCCTTTTTGGTGATTTAGTGTTGTTTCCAGTATTCTCTGGGTGAAATTCCCAGGGTGGCGTTGTCGTTCTTTAAAACTAAAGAGTATTTACCTTATATCCCAACCTCGTCTCGCCACAAACTTGGCGTTGTTGTCGACAGGATATACTCTTTAAAACAGAGACGTGTGTTCTTTTTTTGTTTGGTGTAACGTAAATTATTTTTTTATATTATTTTGTCCAGAATAAAGGCAAAGCAGCAGCTACTTTGGTGTGGGATTTCACAGCTGTGTTACAGAGATGGAGGAAGAGTTACAGGAACTCAGGGACTTGATCGCGCAGCTGAAAGCAGACAATGAGAGGCTGCATCAGGAGAGGGCTGTTGGGTCAGGTACTAGTGCTACACCTTCTACTTCAACTGCATCATCTGTTAACCCCCCAACGGCTGGTGTCTCTGTAGCAGAGAGACTAGTTTTTGTGCCCCGTGACAGAAAGTGCCCTATGTTTAGAGGAAAATCAGGTATAGGGTTGAATGAATGGTTGGAGGAAATAGAAGGTTGTGCTAGAGCACGTCATTTGTCTTTGGCTGATAAAGCATTTTTCCTGTTTGACCACCTAGAAGGAGAAGCACGTGAGGAGATTAAATATCGCTCTAGTGCAGAGAGGACTGATCCTGCTAAGATAATTACTATATTGCAAGAACTTTATGGCTGTTCAGAATCCTATGTAGCATTGCAGGAAGCTTTCTTCTCTAGAAAACAGCAGGAAAGTGAGACACTGCAAGAGTTTTCCCTCGCTCTCTTGGGTCTTATGGAGAAAGTTAAATCGAGTGCCCCCAATGGTATGCCCAATGCTGACGTTTTATTAAGAGATCAATTTGTTGAACAGGTCTTAGATAGTACCTTGCGGCGGGAGTTAAAGCAGTTAGTAAGGAGGCAGCCCACACTGACATTGCTGGAGATTAGAGGGGAAGCTATTAGGTGGGAACGTGAAGGGTTGCCTAGTGGCGTTAGGCATAGAAGCAGTTCTGTCCCTTCTGTTTATGGCATTCAGTATGGGGTCCATAGCGGTCCCTCAGGAATAGCTCAGTCTACCCATTTGTCTGAGATGAGCGAGATGAAGGAATTGTTAAAGCGCCAGCAGGAGCAACTTAATCAGCTCACTCAGAGCATTGCTCGATTGCAGGGCCCCCATCGAATGCCTCGCTCAGGACGGGGCGACTCCATTATATGCCGTCGTTGTCAGCAACCTGGACATTTTGCTCGGGAGTGTGATGGGGAACGCGTTCCTCGTTCCCGGCCTCCTTCGCAGGCCCCTCTGCATAATCGCAGGCACTCTCCTTTAAATACGGCTTCGGAAAACTAGCACCCTCCGTATTGCCGAGCCACAGTTCGGGTGGGGTGTCTATTGGCTCAAGGGTTGTTTCTAATGGTCCAGAGGCAGTCTCGAAATTAATTTCATCCTGTCCTCATATAGATGTGGACATGGGCGGTATAAAAGTACCTTGTTTGGTTGATACAGGGTCCATGGTCTCTACCATTACTGAAAGTTTTTTCCGCCAGCATTTTGAGTCCTGGGGTCAAGAGCGTCTCCAAGCTTGTCATTGGTTGCAGCTTAAAGCGGCTAATGGGTTGTCCATTCCTTACCTTGGCTATATCGAGCTAAGTGTAGAGCTCTGTGACAAGTTTCTTCCACAGTGTGGCGTGTTGGTCGTTAAAGATCCTCCAGGTGCAGGACCTTCCACGGTTCCGGGTGTATTGGGGATGAATGTCATTCGGAAGTGTTACCACGAGCTTTTTGGGCAACACGGTGAAGCATTGTTTAGTTTGGGCTTTGTCACAGAGGCCCCTAAACCCCTTGTGCAGGCGCTGCAAAAGTGCCATGACGTTAGTATAAGAGCCCCACTGGATTTGTCTGGCCATGTGAGAGTGAGGGGTAAGCGAGCATGTTGCATTCCGGGTGGTGTAATGAAAGTGGTGGCCGCCACCTGTTCTGAGCAATATTCAGGTGCCACTGTGTTATTTGAACCTACTGATGTTAACTTGCCTGCTGGACTTTTAGCGTCCCCTGCATTGGTTCGAGTGGTTAGAGGTACTGCATACATACCAGTTGTTAATGTAGGGACTATGGCGGTCTTGCTTTACCCTAGGACCGTTATAGGGACCCTGGAAGAGGTAAGTGACGGAAGTGACGGAAGTGAGAGGTAAGTGACGGAAGTGATGTTGTAGGTGACGTCAGACGCCGGAGATTTTGGCGGAGAAAAAGCAAATGGTAGCATAGAGTTTAACAAAGGTTTTCCAAGCTTCAGTATTACCAAAAATACTAATCAATTGTCATATAACTAACAACATCTGTTTTATCATCTCTAACACCCTGGAGGACAACGGGGAGAGTTTAGACGCTCTCCAAGATTACATCGACCGCTGTTTTCAAGATTTAGTAATGCATAAGGCCCAGAGTGCATCTTCCCCGGCCAAAATCGAGACGCCGTCATCGAAGAGAAGTCGCCAGGCAGACTCCCCCGGTACAACATCGCCTGCCGGCAAAGACATCGCAGAAATCCTGGAGTCCATCGACAAGCGATTGTCCAGTTTCGATGCGAGGCTGTCCCTGGTGGAGATCTTACACCGGGAATTTAAATCTCTGAGAGAATCCCTGGAATTCAGCCAGCGGCAGGTGGAAACGCTTGCCGCTGAAAATGCCACGCTACGGGAGTCGGTCAAATCTCTCACCGATAACGTGACCCAGCTAAACATTGAAAATAAAAAAATAAAAGAGTCCGTTATCGATCTACAAGCCCGTAGCATGAGAGATAATCTTGTGTTTTCCGGTATTCCAGAAACTGCCGGAGAGGACGCAGAGGCAACGGTGAAAAGCTTCATTAAAATCCACCTGAAGCTGCCGGAGGACACCGTAAAGAACATCGACTTCGATAGAGTACATCGCTTGGGGGGCGCGCGGTCGCGGACCGGGAGACCACGGCCTATCGTGGCCAAATTCAGCCAATTCAAACAAAAGGAACAGGTGAAGAGTCGCGGCAGAGAGCTGAAAGGAACGGACTTCAGCGTGAACGACCAGTTCCCCAAAGAGATCCTGGAACGACGCAAGGTCCTGTTCCCAGTTCGACGTAGCTTTATCCAGAAAGGCTCCCGTGCTGTCATCGCTGTGGACCGGCTCTACGTGGACGGACAGCTGTACCGCGACCCCGGCACCACACCGTGGTCATACTGACTGCACTCCAGATAAGAACCCGCTACACTCTTTTCTTATTCATTCACACTCTCTCCTTTAACATGAGTTTAACCTAGTAATATCAATATGATGTCATAGCAGATATAACACCGTCACCCTCCGTCATTGCTTTAATTGGAATGTTTCCGTTTCGTTTCTTTTTTTTGTTGTCGCTCACAGTTCATGTGGTTTCTTTCTTTCTCTTGTCTTTCACTGCTGTGGTCACCTACTTCCCCACTCACCTACAAACAACACCCTCTATTTCTACATATTTTCACAACACGATCACGCAAACACATCAGCTCAACGGCAGCACATTCACAACAGCCTCACAGCACGCACAGACTTGCAGGACACATAAGCAAGCCACGCTTGTTCATATTAGTGAATATTCACACACATAGTCAGACTTATGGAGTCTCTCACCACACTTCTTTTTCTCTTTCTATTTACAAACAAGGGATGTTTCCATATTCTCTCCACCTGTCTAAACGAAACACCCAGCATACATCATTAAACATACACGCACAATTAAGGGCATGCTGAGGTTTGTCACATGGAATGTAAATGGAGCTGGCACCAGAGGAAAGAGGTTAAAAATATTTAACCAGCTTAAAAAACTACAGGCAGATGTTGTTTTATTACAAGAAACTCACAAACCTGTCACAGGTTTAAATGAACTTAAAACACCTGAGTTTCCTAACGTGTTTGCAGCCGGTTATAATTCTAGACAACGGGGAGTAGCAATTTTAATACATAAAAATGTTAATTTTACAGTACTCGATACAGTTATAGATCCAGAGGGTAGATTTCTAATTATTAAACTATCAATATTGAACAAAAAACTATGTATTGTTAGTATATATGGTCCAAATGTTGACGAACCCTCATTCTTCCACGGTTTTTTTAGTGCACTCTCTGAACACCTTGATTGCACACTCATTCTTGGCGGTGACCTCAACCTTGGACTAAATGAAGAAATGGATAGGCTCAACACAACAGGAACTCAGCGTAATTGGCAGTCCACAAATATAATCAAACAGTATATGAACGACTTTGGTCTTTGCGATGCATGGCGCTCTCTTCACCCCACCAGTAAGGAATATACTTTTTTCTCGCATGTTCATCACTCTTACTCTCGTCTGGATTATTTTTTGGTCAGCAGCTCACTGCTGTGTGACATTTCAGACACTGAGATTCATCCTATAGCTGTCAGCGATCATGCTCCTGTATCTTTAACACTAATGCACAAGAATAATACTACGCCAAGTAAAAACTGGAGATTTAATATATCACTACTTAAAGATGAAGACTTTATTAAATACTTTAAAAAGGAATGGACTTCATATTTAGACTTTAATGACACTCCCGGAATATCTGCTTCTGTTCTATGGGAAGCAGGGAAAGCTGTGATGAGAGGTAAAATAATTTCTTTCTCATCACACAAAAAGAAAGAAGAAAACAAAAATATTCAGGAATTAGAAAAAAACATCAAATCACTAGAAGAAGCCTACGCGTCCCACCAAGATCAGGAAACATTGAACAAAATATGCAAAACAAAACTAGAATTAAATGAGATAATTGATAAAAAAACACAATTCCTTATACAAAGACTTCGCTTGCAGAATTTTGAACACAGTAACAAATCAGGTCGATTTCTAGCTAACCAGCTAAAAATAAATAAAGAAAAAACAACTATATGTGCTGCTAAAGATTTATCGGGGAACACAATATATGATCCTGGAAGAATAAACAACATTTTTAGGGATTTCTATGAAACTTTATACTCACCACAAATAAACCCATCTAAAAATGAAATTGATCTGTTTCTTGACAACGTAACTCTTCCAAAATTACTAGACAGTCAAGCAATGGAATTGGATTCGCCACTGACGCCAAGTGAACTCCAGGAAGCCCTGATAAGTATGCCCAATAATAAGGCTCCAGGTCCAGACGGCTTCCCTGCAGAATTCTACAAAGAATTCTGGACAATTTTGGCACCAGTATTCCACAGCATGTTGCAGGAAATCGAGGAAAAGGGCAGACTACCACCAAATATGAATTCTGCCAACATTAGTCTCCTGCTAAAACCAGGCAAAGACCCTTTATTTCCCTCAAGCTATCGTCCAATTTCTCTTTTAAATGTAGACCTTAAAATAATCTGCAAAGCTCTCTCAAAGAGATTAGAGAAAATGACCCCCCTCTTAATTCATCCTGACCAAACTGGTTTCATAAAAGGTCGGCACTCCTCAACAAACACTCGTAGATTACTTAATTTAATAGACTACTCATACGATAAAAACATCGAAGCCATAATATTATCTCTAGATGCAGAAAAAGCATTTGACAGAGTTAATTGGAAATTTTTATTCGCAACTTTACACAAATTTGGTTTTGGAAACTCTTTCATAAACTGGATAAGAATATTATACAATTCCCCAACGGCTCGTATCAGAACAAATGACCAGACATCCTCCAGCTTCTGTCTCCTGAGGGGCACCAGACAGGGATGCCCACTCTCCCCCTCACTTTTTGCAATTTTTATCGAACCTCTAGCAGCAGCATTTAGACAGGCTACAACAATTAAGGGCATAAAATGTAAGAACATAGAACATAAAATCAGTCTCTATGCGGATGATGTGTTGCTTTTTCTGCAAAACACACAAACCAACCTCTCTGAGGTAATTACTTTAATAAACTGGTTTTCAAGAGTTTCAGATTATTCAATTAACTGGCCAAAATCTACAGTTCTCCCCATTAACTGCTCCTTCCATAATTCTTCCTCTGCCCCACTGCAATCCGGAAATATTAAATATTTAGGTATTAATATCTCTCCTAAGCTTTCAGACTTAACTAAACTAAACCACATCCCACTTCTAAAGAAAGTAGAAGGCGATCTGACTAGATGGAAATCTTTACCCATATCACTCATGGGAAGGGTCGCCACTATAAAAATGATGATCTTGCCAAAAATAAATTACTTATTTTTGATGATCCCTAACAAACCATCACAAGATTGGTTCAGATCTCTGGATTCATATATTTCCAAATTCCTTTGGAAAGATAAACCCCCGCGTATTAGCTTAAAAACGCTACAAAGAACCAAGGATAGAGGAGGATTAGATCTGCCTAATTTTCACCAATACTTCTTAGCCAACAGGCTTCAGTTCATCTCAGAATGGTTAAAACATACCTTCTTAGTTGAGCCCTGGCTAGATGTTGAACAGGCACTATGCAAGGATCTAGAGATTTCAGACCTACCATTTATTAGCTCAAACATCAAAAGACATGAATGCTTTAAAAGTATCAACATCAGCTTTTCTCTAACAGCATGGTGGGAGTTTCTAAAAATAACGGAGTCTTCATTAATCCCATGCAAACGTACACCTATCTGGAATAACCCTGACATATTACAAAACAATAATATGATTAATTTCCCAGAATGGAGTTGCAAAGGAATTAAATACTTAGAACATATATTAGAGGGAACAGAATTTATTCCATTTGACAGACTAGTTAAACAATATGGGATCAACAAGACAAGGTTTTTAGAATATCAACAAATTAAATCCATAGTAAAAAAGAAATTTAACCTCAGTCAAGTTGAATTACAAACACCACTAAGTGCGGCACATTTTCTTACTCTTAAATCCCCCAAATTATTATCTAAAATATACAGAACACTTTCTAAATTAGATGAATCAATATCCCTTCCTACTGCAAAGTGGGAAGCAGATTTATCAGTCAACCTAGACCAAAACTTCTGGTCTCAGATTTGCTTAAAAACTTTTAAATTAATTAAAAATCCCAGTCTGCAATTAATACAATACAAAATACTTCATAGAGTGCACTATACAGGTCATCGGATGTTCAAGATGGGCTTTACATCTTCCAACAACTGCTCACACTGTCAAGGCAATACACCAGACAATTACATCCACGCTCTTTGGTTCTGTCCACCAGTGCAAAAGTTTTGGCGCGAGATATGTGAAGACTTATCAAAGTGTCTGAAATGTAACATTCCAACCTCCCCCTTAGTGTGTTTGTTGGGCAGCTTAGATAATGTCACTTCAGAAAAGAATATAGCCCATATGATCTTCACTGCCCTATGCATAGCCAAGAAAACAGTCCTCATGAACTGGAAAAATAAAAATAATCTTAATTCTAACCAATATAGAAATTATCTATTAGATTACATTAGTCTTGACACAGCCTCTGCCACCACATCAGATCAATTGCTCTGGGCCCCTTTTATCAGCTCCATCACCTAGTGGGGGTGGGGGGTCATAGTTTGGTCCCGCCTTCACTGTTGTGATTGGTGAGGGGGTAGGGACAGGCTTAGGGCGTCGGGGGGTTCCCCGGAGGCATCTTCCTTGGGGGGCTCAACCCGGGGTAGCGGTCACGTCCGGTTGAGGGCTCTGTTGGCTCTCAGGTGACTGTTTCCTCGCGGCTGCGTGCAGCGGGGCTAGGGGAGGGTCTGTGCTGACGGACGTGGGTTACTGACCTGGCAACCTGGCTGCCCCTGGGTGGGTCCGGGATGGGCGTGAGGTTCTGGGGGTGCTCCGTCTCTGGGCGGGGGCCCGGGCCGGGCCTCGGGGGCTCGGGTCCTGGTTGGTGTGTTGCCGGGGTTGTGGGCGGGTGGGTGCATGGGGGCCCGGCCCTGGAGCAGGGTGCCGCCGGTGCATCGAGCCGCCTGGGGGGCTCTTCAACTGGTGGGGGGGATGGTCACATCTGGCAGGAGCTTTCTTCTCTCAGGAACTCTCTGCAGGAGGGGGAGATACAGGAGAGGTGGAGGAAGATCTCAGCCTGGGCGTTTACTGTCTTATGTAGTCTGGAAGATGTGTGGTTGGTGGGGTGGGTGCAGTTTTCTCTGTGGTGGGGTTGGGTGGACTGTCCAGGGCTCTGTGGAGCCGGGGGGCGCTACTGCACTGGGCCCCGGTCGGATGGGCCTGGGCCCCCCTTCCCTGGCGGGTCGCGGAGGGTGGGAGTGCCTACTGGGGTCAGCGGGGGAGCTGGCCCCAGGGAGGGGTTACCTGCCCCTCCCTTCCTTCCCTCCCCATCTCCAGCTGCCTCCCTCTTCTCGCTCCTCCACAACCACCCACACATGCAGGGCCTTGGAGTGGGGGTATGTCACCAGGGTGCAGAGGAGGCTACCTCCCCCCCCTGTCCCCTTCTGGCTGCCTCTGCCTCAATTTTATCCCACAACTTAGACATTCACATTATTCACACTCTCATTACACATACATATAGGATCTTGGGGGTGGGCACAATCACGGAGTCCAAATCACCATCAGGGTGTATACCTCACCCCTGACGTCGTTGCCCACCTCTCAATTTTAAATACACTTAGTCATTGAGGGTTAGCAGGAGGGACTATGCGCTTACCTGCTGCTCCTTGGCAGGTAGCTCCATGCCCTCCTGGGTTTTAATTGCACCTTAGAACACATATGCATCAACACTACAATGAGCGGGTGGAGGGAGGTTTGGAGTCTTCTCCCACCCCCATTCTCTGCGGCCTGCTGGAGCGGGAGGGCTAGTAGGAGGAGTTGGCCGTCCGACTGCGGTCTGGGGTGTGGGGCCTCCCTGCTGCTGCGGAGTCGGGGTGGTCTGCCTCTCCCCACCGCAGGGAAAAGGGTAACACCACCTGGGTCTGGGTGCAATTCCCCCCTCCAGGGGCAAGGGTACCTAGACCCGGTTTGTAGAGTACGCTTGGGGAGTGTGATTGTGTGTACAGCGTCTCTTTATGTCTGTCTCCACGTTGGTTGAGTGTAGAGTGAGTGCATATGAGAGCATGAGGGTGGGAATGGATGTTTGTGTCTGTGTGTGCCTGTATGTCTGTGTCTATATGTCAGGTTGGGTATCAGACGCCACCTCTCTGGGGACACCTCAGGCCCTCCAAGGTTTGGAGGCCTATCTCCACCCACCACCACTTCCCCTGCCGGTGGCGGACTCCCTCAGGTGTCGGTGTGTTGGTGGTTCTTTGTGTCTGGGGGTGGGCGTCCGGGTACACACCGGCTCACTCCTTGGCGGCCGCTTGTCGGGGCCTGGGGCCTGGGGCTCGCTCGGGCCCCTTTGGAGGTGGGGTGCCCCCGGCCTCTCGGCCTAGGGCTCGGTCACTCAGGCGCAGCTGGGGGCCGGCGGAGCTCACGGGCGCGTCACTGCAACCCCCCCTGGCTTCTGCTCCGCGGCTGCTGAGTGAGCCCTCATCTGGGACTCTCCTCAGCTCTTACTGGAACAGTGGCGCGGCTGCCCCTCTGTTGGTCTTCCATGGTCTCTTGTGTTCTGGGGGCCTCTGGATGTCTGGAGTTTTGATCTCCTCCATACCCGCTTCACACCCTGGAGGACGGGGCTGTGGCCCCCCCACACTCCCTAGCAGATCATTACATGGAGAAACCTTTGGAATGCAAGCATGCTGATCCACACAGGTATGCACACATGGGTATTCACAGACGCGGACTAAAGCTTTCTTGGCTGCTGCCTCAAAGCACACTGTGCGCTGTCTATCTTGCGTGCTGCACAATATCGTTTATTACTTAGTAAATACTGATATCTATGACTAGCTAGTTTATTGTGATGGTGCTTTGTTTTCTCTATTATTATGTTGCTCTTTGTTGTTTGCTGTCTCCTCTGTTTGTTTGTTTGTTTGTTTGTTTGTTTGTTTTTTTCTCCATACAGGTGACCCAGGAGTTTTTTTTTTTTTTTTTGTCTCTCTTCCCCCCCCTTCTCACCGTCTCTTCTCCCCTTGGGTTTTCTTTCTTTCTCTCCCCCTCTCTCTCTCATTCATTCCCCCTGTCCTATTTATTAAAAAAAAAAAAAAAAAAAAAAAAAATGACAAAGGATGAACTGAAGCTCTGCCATCACGTAATGTCGCATACTGCTGTTTCTGATGTCATTTAAAAAAAAAAAAAAAAAAAAAAAAAAAAAAAAAAAAAAAAAAGGGACCCTGGAAGATGTTCATGTGGTCAGTTTGCCCGCTGGTGTGACAGAAGTACTCCCTAACGTAGCCACAATGGCATCTCACACTGCCACTCCTACTGTGCAGGATCAGATGGAAGGGATTGATTTGTCTAAACTGTCAGCAGAGGAACAGGGACAGGTGAGGTCTCTCCTTAAGAAATACAGCTCGGTCTTTTCTGCTCATGACACTGATTTGGGTTGCACTAACTTGATCTCCCATGACATTCCAGTCTTAGACGATATCCCCGTGCGGCAGCGTTATAGGCGCATCCCCCCTTCAGAGTACGAGGTTGTGAAAGAGCATATTAACCAGTTGTTAGGGGCCGAGGTGATTAGAGAGAGTAGCAGCCCCTATGCTTCTCCCATTGTGCTCGTTAAGAAGAAGGATGGCAGCCCGCGCATGTGTGTTGATTATCGGCAACTGAACAACAAGACAAGGAAAGATGCATTCCCCCTGCCGCGCATTGAAGAATCCTTAGATGCGCTGACTGGTGCCCGTTGGTTTTCCACCATGGATTTAGCAAGTGGCTATAATCAGGTCCCAGTTACGGAAGAGGATAGGCCCAAGACTGCCTTCTGTACTCCTTTCGGCCTATTTGAATGGAACCGAATGCCATTTGGGCTCTGTAATGCCCCTAGCACCTTCCAGAGACTAATGCAACGCCTTTTCGGTGATCAACAGTGCCAGTCTCTGCTTCTCTATCTTGATGACATTGTAATCTTTTCATCAACAGTATCGCAACATCTTGAGCGGCTGGATGTGGCGCTAGGTCGGCTTCAGCAGGAAGGTTTAAAAGCCAAGCTTGCCAAATGTGCCTTTTTCCAGCGGGAGGTTCGCTACCTAGGCCATGTCATCTCCGATCAAGGTGTCTCTACGGACCCTAGCAAGGTGGAAGTGGTGGCTAACTGGCAGCCTCCTAAGACTGTTTCGGAACTACGCTCCTTCCTTGGGTTTGCCAGCTATTATCGCCGTTTTGTAGAGGGTTTTGCCAAGTTGGCGGCACCTCTGCATAGACTGGTGGCAGAGTGGGGAGGCAGAAAATCAAAGAAGAGGTCAGAGCATGGTGTCGTGGAGAACTGGACTGCAGAGTGTGCTCAAAGTTTTGAGGCATTAAAGACTAAACTGACAACAGCACCAGTGCTCGCTTATGCAGATTTCTCTTTGCCTTTTATTTTAGAAGTGGATGCCAGCCATGCCGGCCTAGGGGCAGTGCTTTCCCAGGAGCAGGGAGGTAAGGTGAGGCCAATAGCCTATGCCAGTCGGGGTTTGAGGCCCACTGAGCGCAATATGCTAAATTATAGCTCAATGAAGCTGGAGTTTTTGGCACTTAAGTGGGCCATGACTGAGAAATTTAGAGAGTACTTGTTGGGCCATAAGTGTATTGTTTACACCGACAACAATCCTCTTAGTCACTTGTCTTCTGCTAAACTTGGGGCTACTGAACAGCGCTGGGCAGCTCAGCTCGCTTCGTTCGACTTCGACTTAAAGTACAGGTCAGGAAGGAGTAATAAGAACGCAGACGCTTTATCTCGCCAGCATCCACCTGATCCTCAGGAGATTAAAGCCATGGTTCCTGGTACAGCCTTGCCTGGACCTCTTCAACAAGCCTTGCGGCTGGGACCCGCTGAGGTATCACAAGCTGCCATTACAGTTTTGCCCCATCTCACTACTCCTGATCTTCATACCCTCCAACAGGTCGACCCAGTGATAAAAGAGATCTTGGTGTTCTGGAGACGGAAGCAGCGACCCAGCTTTGAGGAGCGGCAGCAGCTTGCTCCACTTGCTCTGGTGCTGCTACGACAATGGGATCGTCTGATTGAAAGGGAAGGAGTTCTGTATCGTCAGGTTCATCGCCCTGACGGTGCCGAGGTGGTACTTCAGCTTTTGCTGCCTAGTGCACTAATTGAGCAGGTGTTGACTCATGTTCATCAGGAGCACGGCCATCAAGGTGTGGAAAGGACCCTAGCGCTTCTCCGCTCACGGTGCTACTGGCCAGGTATGTCTGCTGAGGTAGCTCGTTGGTGTCAGAGATGCGAACGTTGCCAAGTTGCAAAAGACACCCAACCAGCAGCTCAAAGTTTCATGGGACATTTGTTGGCTTCTCGACCAAATGAAATCTTGGCCATTGATTACACCTTGCTCGAACCTTCCCGGAATGGGCTGGAGAACGTTTTGGTGATGACTGATGTTTTCAGCAAGTATACATTGGCTGTCCCCACTCGTGACCAATGTGCTGCTACAGTGGCCCAGGTTCTCGTGACTGAGTGGTTTTCAAAGTTTGGTGTACCAGCGCGTATCCATTCCGATCAGGGTCGTAACTTTGAAAGCTCCCTGATCCAGCAGCTCTGCAGGTTTTATGGTATCGAGAAGTCCCACACTACTCCTTATCATCCGGCTGGAAATGGTCAGTGTGAACGTTTTAATAGGACTTTGCACAATTTGTTGCGGACCCTGCCAGTATCCAGAAAAAGAGACTGGAATGTATGTTTGCCCCAGTTACTCTACTGTTATAATACCACTCCCCATCAGGCTACTGGGGAAACCCCATTCTTATTGATGTTTGGGCAAGAACCCAGGTTGCCAGTGGACTTTCTGTTGGGCAGAGTACCGGACCCCATCAGTGGAGATGTGCACGAGTGGATTCAGGAGCATCAAGCCCGGCTACAGGTTGTACATGAAGGAGCCAAGGAACGATTGCAATTGGCTGCCGACCGCAGAAAGAGGCACCATGATAAAAAGGTGAAAGAGGCACCATTGAACGACGGCCAGTTGGTGTTCCTGCGCGATCTGAGTGGAAGAGGGAGATGTAAAATCCAAGATCGATGGAAACCCGTGGTATATAGAATCCTGAAGGCACCTAAAGGAGGTGGGGCAGTATATACCATTGCACCTGCAGATGATCCCAGCAGTGTGAAGCATGTTCATCGTACCTTGTTGAAGGCTGTGATAACGGCAGCCACACCATCAGAAGGGCCTGCTCCAAGCAGTAGCCCACGTGGCCCAGAAATATCCTCCCCAGAACCAGGACATGACTCATCAAGTGACAGTGACCTGTTATTCCTGAGCGTAGGAGCTCCTCAAGTAAATGTTTCACCATCTTACAGCCCAGTGGCAGTGATTCCAAGTAGCCCTGAGTTGTTGCTCCGGCCAGAAGACCGAACTTCCGATGTCCCAGCCACTTGTACGGTTACTCCGAGTGTAGCACCAGTTCCATCTAGCTCTCTTCCTGCTCCCTCTAGGAGTTCTGATACAAGAAATGTGGTGGTGCGAAAAACAACCCGGTCCACAGCTGGCCAGCATTCAAACATCCATCTCCCAAGACCAACAGGGGAGGTGGCACAAGGGGCTGCTAACTCTATTTCTGAGCCTAGGGTACATGCTGTCTCTGCATTTTTTAGGCCTTGGGACTAATCTGGGTGTCTTTGTAATTCATCGTCGGGGCGACGATGCAAGAAGGAGGGGTAGAATGTGGCAGGATGAATGTTATCCCTCGGTCCAACCCACTTTCAGCCTGGCCCATTAGGGGGCGCTGGTATAAATAGTGGCCATTTGAGTGTCTCTGCATTGCTTGCCTGTGATCTCCTTTTTGGTCACCTGACTTCCTCGGTGTGGTAGAGATCGTTTGTGGGTTACTCCTCTAAAGTCTCCATCGCGGCTGGTCGTAGCTATAGAAGCCTCCTCTGAGCTATTCTGCTTACATTCTATGACCCGGCTTACTTGGTACGTAATCAACTTTTGTTACGCTCTCTGCCTTCTATTGTTCGTTTATAGTAATTATTTATTATGTTTCGCAGGAAGTGTGGACCTTAGTTTTGCGCTAAGCTACGCGAACTGAAGTGCTGCTGTTTTGCCTTGCTGTGCTTTTACCGTCTGTTCCCGTTGTGAGAATTCTTTCCCTGCTGCTGTCAGCTTTCACAGTGGACGTCGGCGTGGACAACGGCTATATGCATGCCGGTTATCGGAGTCAGCTGGCGTGCATATTGATTGACTGTTAACTTATCGTCGTGTGGACGGCAAGTTGGAGCAGTGCGGTGATTCCGTTTGCTCCAGATTTTAGAGTTTTATCCAGATTGTATGTTGTTTTATTGCTTTTGATTTGTAGTTTGGATTTTTGTTACACCACTGGTGGGAGGCCCTTTTTCTAGCTGTAGATCACCAGTGTGGTCTTGCAGTTGGGTTATCCCCCGGTGCTACACATTAGTTTGTTGTAATATATTAAAATTTTCTTTGTTTCTTTTATTCAGATGCGGAGTGCCGACGTGGAGGGGACTAGGGTGCCTTGGTGGTGGGATCCCTTGAGTGTACACACCCGCCTTGTTTAGTTTATTAGTGTGATAGTGTGTTGCACCTGTGTGTTGGTGTGTTTTCTTTCTTTAGTTTGTGTGTGGCATCCCTGCCCCTCCACTGGTAAGCCTCAGCTCTGAATACCTTTTTAAGCATATTTGTATTTGAATATTTATGATTATGTTTTTATTCGGTGTTTTAAATAATTACCAATAAATTGTGAATTTGTTGATCATTGAACCTCGTCTCTGGATTGAGTATAGCGAACCCAAGTGCCTTTTTGGTGATTTAGTGTTGTTTCCAGTATTCTCTGGGTGAAATTCCCAGGGTGGCGTTGTCGTTCTTTAAAACTAAAGAGTATTTACCTTATATCCCAACCTCGTCTCGCCACACATTGTTCATTTAACAATCTAACAATTATCTAACAATTAATTCACCCATCCATCCATTCGCTTCCGCTTATCCTTTTCAGGGTCGCGGGGGGCACTGGAGCCTATCCCAGCTGTCATAGGGCGAGAGGCAGGGTACACCCTGGACAGGTCGCCATTCTGTCGCAGGGCCAACACACAGGGACAGACAACCATTCGCACTCACATTCATTCGAACATTCACACCTAGTGACAATTTGGATTATCCAATTAACCTATCCCCACAAGCTGCATGTCTTTGGACGGTGGGAGGAAGCCGGAGTACCCGGAGGGAACCCACGCAAACACGGGGAGAACATGCAAACTCCACACAGAAAGACCCCGGCCTGGTGTTGGAATTGAACTCAGGACCTTCTTGCTGTGCGGCAACAGTGCTAACCACCGTGCCACCGTGCTGCTGCAATTACTGTGCTTCCTAAATTTGTCCAGTTTGTGGACTTTGCTACGAGAGGAGAACACACTTTGGACCATGTCTATTCAAACATCAGGCATGCTTTCAGAGCGACACCCCTCTCCCACCTGGCTGGATCTGACCACCTCTGCATGTCCCTCACCCCCACCTACACCCCCCTGCTGAGAAAAACAAAGCCCCAGACAAAGACAATAAAAACCTGGCCTGAAGGAGCCCTTTCTCAACTGCAGGACTGCTTCTCAACAACTGTATGGGATTTATTCTCCAGCCACAACCTCCAGGAGTACACGGACACTGTACTCTCGTACATCAGGAACTGTGTTGACAATGTCACCGTCAACAAAAGGGTCAGGGTGTTTCCAAATCAAAAACCCTGGATGAATAGCGAAGTGCAATCCCTCCTATAAAGCCGCAACACTGCCTTCAAGTCAGGGGACAGGGCTGCGTATAGGGCGGCCAGGGCAGACCTGAGTAGAGGCATCAGGAAAGCTAAGGCTGCCTATAGGAGGAGGATTGAAGATCACTTTGCTGACAACGACCCCAGAAAAATGTGGCAGGGGATCAATCACATTACCAACTACAGAAGCAATAACCAGGCAACATCTAGGACTGATGCCTCACTGGCTGAGGATCTAAACCGTTTCTTCGCCCGCTTTGAGACGACCAAGCCCTCAGCTGCCACACCACTTCCACCCACCCCCAGCACTGGCACACTAACACTTAGGGAGCACCAAGTGAGGTGTGTTCTAAGGTCAGTGAATCCCAGGAAGGCGGCAGGTCCTGATGGAATACATGGAAAGGTTCTCAGAGCATGTGCTGACGAACTGACCGGAGTCTTCACTAAAATCTTCAACCTTTCCTTGTCATCAAACACCGTCCCGCCCTGCCTCAAAACCTCCACCATCATCCCCATCGCCAAGAAGACAGCTGTGGCCAGCCCAAATGACTACAGGCCTGTTGCACTTACGCCTGTAGTGATGAAGTGCTTTGAGAGACTGGTCTGTCAGCACATCAGGGCCGGTCTGCCTCCCACTCTGGACCCCCACCAATTTGCCTACAGGACAAATCGTTCCACCGAGGACGCTATCACCATAGCGCTCCACACTGCGCTGAGTCACCTGGAGCACCGAGGAAGCTATGTGAGAATGCTCTTTCTGGACTTCAGCTCAGCATTCAATCATATCATCCCGGAGATCCTGGTCCAGAAACTGTCTCACCTGGGACTCTCCACCCCCATCTGCCTCTGGATCAAGGACTTCCTGACAAATAGACCACAGTCTGTCAGACTCGGCCCCCACCGGTCCAGCACCATCACACTCAGCACCGGGTCTCCACAAGGATGTGTTTTGAGTCCCCTCCTGTTTACGCTCTACACATCCGACTGCTCCCCTACCCATCTCTCAAACACCATCATAAAGTTCGCGGATGACACCACAGTGGTTGGACTCATCTCAAGGGGGGATGAGTCGGACTACAGAGATGAGGTCAACAGACTGACTGAGTGGTGTTCAGTTAACAACCTCCAACTGAACACCACGAAAACTAAAGAACTTATCTTGGACTTCAGGAAGGGCAGAGCAGACCCGGCCCCACTTTACATTCACGGGAGCTGTGTAGAGAGGGTACACTCCATGAGGTTTCTGGGCGTGCAGATATCTGATGACCTCTCCTGGACTGCAAATACTACAGCGGTGGTTAAAAAGGCCCAGCAGCGTCTCCACTTTCTGAGAGTGCTCAGGAGGAACAACCTGGAGGAGAGGCTGCTGGTGACATTTTACAGAGCCACCATAGAGAGCATCCTAACGTACGGCATAACAACATGGTATGCAGGGTGCTCAGCTGCAGACAGGAAAGTACTGCAGAGGGTCATCAACACAGCCCAGAAGATCACTGGCTGCTCTCTGCCCAGCCTGGAGGTCACTGCAAACTCTCGGTACCTCAGCAGAGCTGGCAATATCATCAAGGACCACTCTCACCCCAGCAACCAACTGTTTGAACTATTACCGTCAGGCCGACGGTACAGGTCACATAAAACCAGGACAAACAGATTCAGGGATAGCTTCTTTCCCAGAGCTATCACCGTAGTAAATAAGCACAAAAACAATTGAACCTATTCCATACCGTCACTGTCATTATATTATGCTGCTATTCATACTGTCATTATATTAATGCTGCTATCCTGTATATATTGTACATACTATTGTTTGAGTACTTACGATTGTTTTTTTTGTACCTTTTATATTTTACATTTATATTTATTATTGAAACTTGCACCAAGGGAGTGGCACTCCAATTTCGTTGTACTCTGTACAATGACAATAAAGGCTATTCTATTCTATTCTATTCTATTCTATTCTATTCTATTCTATTCTATTCTAATTCATTTAAGTCAATTTCCTCACAGAAAGTACCAAAAACTGCGAAACAATTATAAGTCCTATGTGAGGTTGAGCATGACAGTTTGGTCTGAGTGCAGTCAGTTGCCCATAGACATTGCCTGATGAGTGCTAATGACTAAAACGAGTGCACCTCTGTGTAATCTAATGTCAGTACAAATACAGCTGCTCTGTGACGGCCTCAGAGGTTGTCTAAGAGAATATTGGGAGCAACAACACCATGAAGTCCAAAGAACACACCAGACAGGTCAGGTATAAAGATATTGAGAAATTTAAAGCAGGCTTAGGCTACAAAAAGATTTCCCAAGCCTTGAACATCCCACGGAGCACTGTTCAAGCGATCATTCAGAAATGGAAGGAGTATGGCACAACTGTAAACCTACCAAGACAAGGCCCACAGGGCGAACAAGGGGAGCGCTGATCAGAAATGCAGCCAAGAGGCCCATGGTGACTCTGGACGAGCTGCAGAGATCTACAGCTCAGGTGGGGGAATCTGTCCATAGGACAACTATTAGTTGTGCACTGCACAAAGTTGGCGTTTATGGAAGAGTGGCAAGAAGAAAGCCATTGTTAACAGAAAACCATAAGAAGTCCCGTTTGCAGTTTGCCACAAGCCATGTGGGGACACAGCAAACATGTGGAAGAAGGTGCTCTGGTCAGATGAGACCAAAATGGAACTTTTTGGCCAAAATGCAAAACACTATGTGTGGCAGAAAACTAACACTGCACATCACTCTGAACACACCATCCCCACTGTCAAATATGGTGGTGGCAGCATCATGCTCTGGGGGTGCTTCTCTTCAGCAGGGACAGGGAAGCTGGTCAGAGTTGATGGGAAGATGGGTTGAGCCAAATACAGGACAATCTTGGAAGAAAACCTCTTGGAGTCTGCAAAAGACTTGAGACTGGGGCGGAGGTTCACCTTCCAGCAGGACAACGACCCTAAACATAAAGCCTGGGCAACAATGGAAGGGTTTAAAACAAAACCTATCCATGTATTAGAATGGCCCAGTCAAAGTCCAGATCTAAATCCAATCGAGAATCTGTGGCAAGATCATTTCCTGCAAGAATCTGACAAAAAGTTTGAAGTTTATTTAGCAATTTTTGGCATTACAAAAATAATTAAATCAAACCCGCTTGTTAAGTGATGACGTATCAACTCTGCTTCCGAGTCCAAGTGTGTGCTGTGTTGATTGAGGCTTGCTTGGTGTCTTATTTTATTTAACTTAAACAAGCTCAGAAAAAATAATCAGTGGTAATTTTTGGCCTTTTATTAACACTATTTATTTGTCAGTCTATATTACATCCCATGGGCTCATGTGAATGCTTCAGAAGAGAATCCCTCTCGGGTCAACATAATTTCAGTGTGGACATTAGGCTTAGGATCATAATCCCAGCAAGCTGATTTTGATCATCTGGAGATTGTGTTTTCAGAGGGGGGAATGTTTCATCGCTCATACAAGTGATTTTTTTCAGTCTTGACACTGGGATTGAGCATGCATCAAGACTTAGGATCATAATGTTTTTCATAGTGAGTAATCCAAACCACACAGCAAGAAACTAATGACCAACCACGTGTTATGGATTGGCTCTTATCTGAGGTTTTCTTAGCTGGAGTTGGGTCCATTTTAAGTGTCTTCTTCCTGCCATATGATGGGCCTACCTATCAGGGATCCTCCAAATAAACTTTTCCCGGGAAGCATTAAACCTCCATCCTATATGTTCTGCTCTTTGATTTTAGCCTAACCACCTATTAGCCTAGCTCCATAGCTAGCTACCAATTAGTACATCATTATATATGTGAGCTAGCCCAAATTCACTAATTCACCCTCCAAACTTTATTGCTATTTTGTTTTCCATTTTTGTTTACTTGCAAAGTGGTGGCAGAGCTGCACACTAGTGAGCTAACTTCTTGCTTATTCATTTTTATGTGGCCTCTTGCCTGGAATGCTGCAATACATTATTTACTTGTTAAGCTCAATTTAATCTTACACACAACAAAAAAAATAAAGCTTTTCCTTACCTTCAAATCAAACATGCTGTAAGTCTCACATCACTGTGTTAACTTTACATCTGTTTGTATGAACAACGACATGAGTTCAAAGAAAGAAAGAAACATCAAACATTGATATTTTTTTGCATGCCTAGACTACAATCAGCTTATTTCAGTTCATATGTAGAGAGGGGTAAAATGGCAACGTGGTCTAGAACGTTTGAGGAGTAGATATTATAAAGATCGACCCAACACACTGTTATTATCTACAGTTGAGGAGTGTTTATTGAAGCACCACACCTGTGATTTTATGGTTCGGCACCGTGTTCACCAACTTTCCAGTTGCTTGTCCACTTCCAGACACACACACCTCTCTCCAGGTTTCCAGCTTTGCTAAGAACCTAGAGTGATATTATAGCTGAGTGTATACCGATGCCAGCCCGGCAGCCAGAGCTCGATATATGACAGGAAACAAAAGCTGTGATGAGCCGTCAGGCTTGTAGCTTTGTAGCCTCCATTTCCACCTTTACACGTTTCTATGGAGACAGATTATGTGTGGCGATCTCTTTTAGGTATCTTTGGGCTGGTTTTAAACTATGCTTTGTGTTGTCGGCTTTGTATTCAAATGAAAACACTAAAAGAAAGATCGTGTGTGTTCTCATTAGGTTACAGGTTTGTTGAGTAACAACCCCAGCACCGCACATGTCTTGGCTTAATGTACAGATTTGGCCACAAAGTCTTCAGGAAAATATATACCCTTGCTATGCCGATGATAATTATCTGTATATTTTGTTTTAAATAAAAAGATTTCCTGCTTGGGTTTGTACAGCACCTGTACAAACCCAAGGTGCTGTTGTTCTGTCTTCAGGGCAACAGCATATGCAGCTTAATTGAGGCTCATTCATTTAATAAATCAGCTTGAAGTTCATGATGATGCTATAGTTTCACTTGGATGCATAAAACTGGTCCAGAAGAGCATTCAGTGTGCTCTTCTTAACAGAATGAAACTCAATGTTCACACAGTATTAGTGAAACCTAGCCAAGCCTGAAAGCAATTCAAAGGCCACATTGCTTGCCTCACAATTTTAGCTTAATTCCTTCTTGTCACTTATTTGTTTTTGTCCTTAAAGGAGGATGTGACAACTGGAAAACAATTAGCATATAAAGTGCAGATGTATTAACGCATACATGCGGTAAGCATCAGGTAAGCACTTTACAGGTATGTGAGAGTGACTCCAAAAAGCCACCTTTGAGAACTGAGATGGCGGCTCAAATATAAGGGGAGGGTCTGCAACAGTGAAAAGAGCGAGAGACAAAGGTAAGTCTGAGGCAGGATCATTGAGGTAACAAGAACTAGAGTTTTACTAAGTGTAACTGTGAGTGTGAGTGAGATTTTCACACAAGTAGATGGAACGATGTGATGGAGAACAAGATGATGAGCTGGTGCTTAAGAGCAGGAGATGAGTGGAGATTGGTTGCAGGTGTGTCAGTCGGCAGCGTGTGCGAACCAGAGGATGGCCATGCCACTATTAAAAAGGTAAGAAAGAGAGCGAGAGAGATTAATAAGGGGGGTTAAAAAAAGGTAGATCGATGCTGGAGGACAGGAGTGAGAAAACATGGATGTTTGTATGAAACAAATGCTGTTATTATAGCCCATACTTATTTTTTAAAGTAAACGGATCTTTAACGCCCATGTTAATCAGTGCATGTAGAATGTGGTCCACATTATTGGGGCTGAAATCAGCACATTAGTAACCTTGTCTCTTTGTGTCTAATCATACACAAATAGTAGGTGAAAACAAAAGTAAACAGCAAGTATTGTCTCCACCTTCCTCCTAGTGGGGATTTTTTTTTTCTTTTTTACTCCTTTCAAAGTAAAATCCCTGTAGTATGTATCCAAGAACACTCAGATGGTTCGGAGATTGTAGGAAGAGATTACCATTAGGATTTTCTGTTATACCCGATATCAACAATCCTATGATGCCTCTTGAATATTTCTAATATGTGTATAAAGTAGCAGTATCAATGGTGCTAATAAAGTGTGCTATTGTTTTTCAGCTTTACTAACATAGATAGATGGATGCTGTAAACATAGACAAATGCAGATTTTCAGACTCTCTCAGATGTGAGAAAGGCTGAAGTGTGGCTGCTGCACACAAAGAAGTTGAAGCAGAGAAATGCCACAGCGCACACTGAGTGACGTCAACCAGGAGGCCCTGTGGGGATGAGGTGAGTCAGAGCCAGGGCCGCGGCCTCGCCAGCTCTCCGCAGCCATGAGCGCGTCATCACCAGTCTCACTGACACCCTCTCACATTTCTCTGCATCTGCTTCAATGTGCCTCTGCCTCCCTCCATCCCTCCGCCTCCTCAGGAGGATCTCTTCACATCCATGGCATACGCCAGTCCTAGCTATGCTTGTCTATCTTTGTCTCTCTCCACACCTTTGGGGTGGGTGCTCATCAAGCATGAAATGTTTTATTTCTAATTATGATAAAAGCTTTAAATAAAAAATAAAAATAAAAATAAAAATTATATATATAGTCAAAAATGCAGGATAATAAATAAAAGAGTTGACGTTCAAGAGAAGTTCCAGGCTTTGTCATCCTGTGCTGTGTACAAAGGGATTTGCTTTTTCTTTTAGATATCTTGACAATGTGAAAGTGATATCTTTGTATTGATAATATTCAGACAATAGCACAGTTCGGTGGTGGAAACGCAGTGAGTCACACCTTTTCTCTGCACTGCGAGACAAAGAACAGCACAACAGGCCAGCAGCCTGTAATATCTTTCAGACCTAACAGTGTTCAGGTTAAGAGAGCAAATGCTTTTGTAGCTCTGCAGTGAAGGTTTATGTTTATAAAGAGTTCATCAAAGCAGAAAAAAGACTGTTTGTGATGAACAGGAGCTGCTACATCAGAGCTGGGATGATTCACCCATCACTTGCAGAAAAACACTTAAAATATTTTCGTTGAACTACTCAGATACAAAGTGCGGCATAAAGCTTCATAACCCTTTGAGCTCTTTCTTAACAGTAGTTGGCAAAGGATCGCTGAGTGGTGGTAAAACAAAAAAATAAATTTAAACAAAAAAACCCCCCATAAGATCATTAATGCCTCTAGGTTCACTTCAGTAGCATTTAAGCTAGAACCTTTCTCTGACATTAAATGGCACGTTAGATATTACATGTAAAGGTCACAATGTGAAAGCTAACAGCAAGAATAATATTGTAGAATAACTAAATGTCTGTAAATGAGTACAAATGACAATGCTTATATTGCCATAGCGATTACATTTTCCAATGGCTGCTTTTAATTCCATTCAATTCAATTTTATTTATACAGCGCCAAATCACAACAACAGTCGCCTCAAGGCACTTTATATTGTAAGGTAGACCCCATAATAATACATACAGAGAGCAACCCAACAATCATATGACCCCCTATGAGCAAGCACATTGGCAAGGAAGGAAAAACTCCATTTTACCAAGAAGAAACCTCTGGCAGAATCAGACTCGGGGAGGGAGATCTGACGCAACCGGCCGGTTGGGGTGAGAGAAGGAAGGCAGGATAAAAGACATGCTTTAGGGTGCATTTCCTAATATACAGTGGTGTTACGTTCCTCTGCAGCCCCTAATGTCCTCAATGTTTTCAGCTGGTGCTAATTGGCCACACCTAGTCAGGTGTGGATAAAAGCATACCTGAGGCATCAGGTAAATATACTTTTATTTATTCACTCCACATAAAATGTAATAAATGAATCATATTATCCAAAAACCAACTATTCACATTTCAACTTTTAGCTATTTAAATTTTCAGTTTTTTCCTTTTAAACAAATTTAAAGTGAAACAACACAAAACACTGCAAGCCACAACACAATTAAATATAAATTAAAATATGAAAACCAAAAGCAGATGCACATTCTAAGTCATATGGGCCTGCATGAATAAACTTTCTGAATCCTTTATCATCTGCAACTGAAAATTGCAGATGATAAAGCGGCTGTGGTGTGCGAGACTTGTCAGCGGTCTGGTTGAGCATTTGTAGCCTCACTATGTGCTTCCAAACTGGCATTTAATCTCTTAGAAAGCTATCCCAGAGAAGTAAGGCAACTGAATGTTTGTAAAGCACTCCCACGTTAAGCTTAACAACCAATATATGGAGCCACAGCTGGACTGGCCATTGGCCGCCGATGTTGATTTTTCGTTTTTATGGGCCGATGTTTATTATTATTATTGTTGTTGTTTTTGTAACAGTATAAACAATGAAAGGTGGTGGATTGGGCAATTGGTCATGATGGACTCTGGGCTGGACCAATTACAGCCGAGGAGTTCAAACTTTAAAGTATTGAGGTGTATTGAGGTGAAAAGGAATGCGATTTGTCCCATACTTCAGCTAGAGTGAAAAAAAGACACAAAGCTGGAGTTATTCTGTGTCTTTACGCTGCGCACCTGCCTCTTCTTCCCCTTTCTCTCCCCTTCCTCTTTGTGCACCCCTTTCCCTGTTAATGCCCTACTTGGCCCCCTGGCAAAGCTTTGCCAGACCAGACCCTGCACAGTTACCAGCTGTCAGCTACTTAGAAAAGGATCCTGGTGTTATTTGTCTCTCAGAAACAGTTCATAACTTCAACTCATTCATGTCACCTAAAACGTAAACCTGTTTCTCCATCACCTGTTCAGCCTTGATGATTCAGTAAGGACATCTCCTGGTTTCATCTTCATGTTTCCCTCTCACCAGATATCCAAACCAGTATCACGACCAGCAGCTTTTACAGCTGTGGCTCCAGCAAACATCAGCTGACACTAGAAATTAATATTGAATAAATTCTAACAACAGCTGATCAAGCTTAAACGTGCTGCTGTTGTTTTGCGCAACATCCGCTGGTTTCCTGATTCTGGTGCAAAGTGGGCGATAAACAAGCAGTTTCATGATTGAAGTAGCAAAAGGAGAGGGAGGGGGAGAGAACGAGAGAAGAAGAAACAGCTGTGCAGCGTAAAGACAGAATAACTCCAGCTTTGTCGTTTTCTATTCTAGCTGAAGTCGGGACAAACTGTGTTCCTTTTCAGCTCAATACGAAATGCTTAATATTTTCTCTGGATACGGGACGATTCCGTTTTTTACGGGACAGTTGGCAACTCTACTAACTAACCTTATGAATAAAATAAAGTTCACTATCAGTAACATCATAGCACCCACCCAGCTGTGTAGAAACTCCGTCATGCTAGCTAGTAGTATGAGTTGTTGTAACTGACTGTAAAAAGTCAGCACAACGAAAATAAACTACAACTAAACTTGGTTTATATCTGACCCAGATAGACTGCAGGTCATAACTTCCTACCTGAAGTTCAGTTCACCTGACACTCGGACCGGAGGCCGCCTCGGGTCTCTCCTCCTCCTGCCTCCCCTTTCCCTCATCCACCTGCTGGCCTCTGTGGAAGCTCCGCCATAGCCACCACCAAACAACGGAGTTATTTTTACACATCGACCAGCATCTGGCCAATCCACTTCCTTTCATTGTTTATACCGTTACAAAAAAAAAAAAATCATCGGCCCATAAAAACGAAAAATCACCATCGGCCCCACCGATGGCCAGTCCAGCTATAGTCGTGCCCAGGGTTGCCGACCCCTGGGAAACTAATTTTATATTTTAATATAAAATGAGTAACAGTAGGGTGGACATTAGGTAAGGCTGCACTTTTCCGCGCGTATATAAAACCATAGTAAAGGGACCTCTGGCTAATTCATCCGGTTCCATGTCGGGCTCGTAGCCAAAAACTAGCTTTTCTTTGTTGTCTGGGTCAACTCTGTTAGACAGAGAGAGGCGTTGGAAGGCTGCTCCAACTGAATTTATTTTTTCGGAGAAAAACACGAACACAGTGTACAGTCGAGTCTTAATAGCTTACTTACAACTGGGCTCGTCAGGCACTCTTTTTGGCTTCAGCGGTTATTATTATATTTACATGCTTCCATCTCCTGTTTCTGGTCGGTGACAACTCGTACTTTTCGACTCCCGCTCACAGACACATAATGGGTATAGCAGTCCATTCTCCCTGCAGCACGGAATACACTGCCCATGAGGCTACATTCTTTAGGGCTATGCCTGTAACACTCTGCCCATTGCTTTCATATTTAATTATTTTTTGAATAATAATTTTTAAAAAATATTTCTTCACGTCATTATGCGTGCAGGGGTGACATGGGCCGCGAGATTTAGACCCAGGCATTAGAGCCTCATAATGTGTGTTTTGTTTGGGTTTCCACCAGCGTGGGATTACCAAAAATAGAGAGGGCATAGCCTAACATATGAAATAGAAAAAGACCGCCGTTTAATCAATTTATTTCAACAAAGTAACTTTATTCTGAATACCACCTTTTTAAACTGTAACTGTAACGGAATACAGTTACTCATATTTTGTATTTTCAATACGCAACACGGGTCCATGTATTCCGTTACGCCCGAACACTATCTGTCCACCGCTGTATTTTTTTTTCTTTTTTACTTAACCTCTTAGCCCCAAAGGGGTTTCTGAGCTTCCTGCTCAAAAATGAAACGCTCAAAATTAATTGATTATTTCTCTGCAAATCAAAATAAAGCTAACACTTGTAAAATTTCATCAGAGGTATAAATATTTTAGCAGATAGTACTGTGTCAAAGTTACTAAGACTGGAACACAGAAAGTAGATTTTATCCTTGCCTAAATTTTGCATTTATTTTTTAGCATATAACCCTTTTAAAAATATGCTTCAGTTCACATTTCATTCCAGAAATTCAGTAACCAACATATAAACATCATCTGTGCAAAGATTTATGTTTCTAAAGTGAAACAGTGAAAAATTACAGCACTGTCAATACATAAATATCCAGACGTTGTACAAAAATGTCCAATTTTGGCACACATTGGACACCTTGTCAGTTGAATTTTTTAGGTATTAAAGAGCAGAAATGATTTAATTTTATTAACAGGCCTAAAAATGCTTGTTTTTTTTAAATATTTTCTTTGAAGAATTAACCACACATTTACATGGCAATGGGCCTTTTCTGCCGTGCATGCAGCGTTTAATTGGCCTCTGGCCCTTTAACCTCTGAGGGGCTGTAACTTTGGTTTCTTTTGGCTAATTTGCATGATTGACACCTGTGTTTGTTTGTTTTTTATTTGTTTATCAAGAGATTATACAAACTCATATACATTGTATGCATCTTATATGACATATTTTCTCAAACATTTCCTTCCCACACATTTTAACTTTTCTTGTTAAACAAAAGACAAATGACACCTTTTTAAAAAAAAATTGTTTAAGTCAATAGGATCACAGTAATGATGCCACATTCACGTAACTTCAGCCAATCAGAAGTTGCAAAGCCAAATCCCACCCAAATTTACTGCATGTGGCGTCTGTCCAGTCACGTGTCTGTGGGTGGGTCTAAAATGGAGGTTGTTGACGGAAATGGCTACCGGCGAAAATAACAGAGGAAATCAGGTTGGTGAGCCAATTTCTGTCTTAGTGCATTTGTGCCGCTGTGCATTTTTGTGGTCTTCTTTTGCGGCTCTTTCAGTGAATTTTGGTCAGAGCTTGGTGAAACTTGGTGTTTGGAATTGGTGATAGCTCTGGAAGATAACTAGCTTTCCTTTAGCCGGTTACATGAAATCTGAAGAATTTCTGGTTCGGTTTTGTTTGTTTAGCGGACTTCTGCGCATTTACTTAACTGCTTGTTTAATCATGTCTTAATTTTGTTGTGTTTGGTGATTGTAGAAATGGTTTATATGAGATTTTAGCAGAGATTCAGAGGTTTCTGTGGATACCACATAGGGCTGGGCGATATGGCCTAAAATCCATATCACGGTATAATTTGAAGCATGTGCGGTAACGATATATATCGCGATATATATCGTTACTGCTTATCGCATATTTATAACTAAGTGGATTTTTGGGAGAGCTGCAGTACGAAGTGTTTGTGTGGCAAATCATGGGATTCCAATAGCACTTCAGAAGCCCAGAAGAAATAATAATAATAATAATAATAATAATAATAGTAATAATAATAATAATAATGGATTGGATTTATATAGTGCTTTTCAAGGCACCCAAAGCGCTTTACAATGCCACTATTCATTCACTCTCACATTCACACACTGGTGGAGGCAAGCTACAGTTGTAGCCACAGCTGCCCTGGGGTAGACTGACAGAAGCGAGGCTGCCATATCGCGCCATCGGCCCCTCTGGCCAACACCAGTAGGCGGTAGGGTAAAGTGTCCTGCCCATGAGAGGGGTTGAGAGGGGGTTTGTATGTCCCAGGGATCCCAGAGGATATGTTGTTACCCCCTGGTAGGGTCTCCCATGGCAAATTGGTCCTGGGTAAGGGACCAGACAAAGAGTGATTCAGAAGACCCTTATGAGAAAAACACAGAGGGAACGGGTTACTGGGGCCCCGCCCTGGAGCCAGGCCCAGGGACGGTTCCCGGGGGTGAGTGTCTGGTGGCCGGGCCTTAGTCCATGGGGCCCGGCCGGGCACAGCCCGAAAAGGGGACATGGGCCCATCCTCCCGCAGGCCCACCATCCGCAGGAGGCACCGTAGGGGTCGGGTGCATTGTGTGCCGGGCGGTGGGCAGGAGTGAAAGCCCTGGCGGACTTACCAAGACTGGCAATTGGGACATGGAATGTCACCTCTCTGGTGGGGAAGGAGCTTGAGTTAGTGCGTGAGGTTGAGAGGTACCGGCTAGATATAGTCGGACTCACCTCTACGCATGGCTTGGGCTCTGGAACCAGTCTCCTGGAGAGGAGCTGGACTCTGTCTCAGTCTGGAGTTGCCCCTGGTGAAAGGCGGCGGGCTGGGGTGGGTATTCTAATATCCCCTCGGCCTGATGCCGTTACATTGGGGTTCTTCCCAGTGGATGAGAGGGTTTGTTCCCTGCGCCTTAGGGTTGGGGAACGGGTCCTGACTGTCATCTGCGCTTATGCGCCGAGTGGCAGTCCAGAGTACCCAGCCTTCTTAGAGTCCCTGGGTGGGGTGCTGGAAGGTGCTCCACCTGGAGACTCTGTTGTCCTACTGGGAGACTTCAATGCTCACGTGGGTAACGACAGCGAGACCTGGAGGGGCGTGATTGGGAGGAACGGCCTCCCTGATCTGAACCCGAGCGGTGTTTTGTTATTGGACTTCTGTGCAAATCACAGTTCGGCCATAACGAACACCTTGTTCGTCCATAACAGTGTCTATAAGTGCACGTGGCACCAGGACGCTCTAGGCTGCAGGTCGATGATCGATTTTGTAATCGTATCACCAGACCTGCAACCATATGTTCTGGACACTCGGGTAAAGAGAGGGGCTGAGCTGTCAACTGATCACCACCTGGTGGTGAGTTGGATCAGGTGGCGGGGGAGGACGCTGGACTGACATGGTGCACCTAAACGCATAGTGAGTAGTGATGGGATTTCCGGCTCTTTTTAGAGAACCTGCTCTTTCAGCTCGGCTCACTAAAAAGAGCTGGCTCTTTCGGCTCCGAACTGGCTCTTCAGGTTATTTTGAATTGAACTGAATTGAATTGAATGAATGCTTTATTGGCCATATGCAGGTTGCCCCGCAGAGGAGTAGGACCCCCCCCCCCCCCGACTTACACACACAACAAAGACATCACATGGGAATACAGTCGGAGATCGGCAGCGTTACAGAAAAAAACACTGAAAAAGTACACAACAATGGGAAAGTACAAGAGGAAAAAAAGAGACCTCTTCTCACGCTGGGCACCTATGGGAGGACAGCATGAGAACAGGAAACAAAAAAACTCCTCTGCACAGAGAGCACATAAATGTCCACATTACAACATTGGAGCACGTGACAAGCCACAGGGGTTGGGTGGGGGGGTGAGGGGTAATCCGAAGGAACACAGCAGTCGTCCTACACAGCGCTACCATTCCAGCGCGGCACACAGACCCGCCGTCTTCCCCCACAGGAAACAAGCATCGAAGGCGTTTGGAAAGGGAGGGGGATGAGTGCGTGCTTATCAGTGTAAGTGTATGTGTGTGCGTGTCCAGAGTTCAGCTGAGACAGTGTCCTTCGCTCTATCAGGCTAAGTAAACAGTCTGCCAGCCAACCCAGGTGGCCTTGCATGGGATGGGAATAGTCATCACACAGGTCGTTATCAGGGAGTTGTTGTTCGGCTCCAGCCTTGGGCCTGAGCAGCTGGCGCCGTGGTGTCCGCATGTTGAATTTTCTTTTATGCGAGCAGCTCCGGAGAATTTCAAGCTGTTCTTTAACACTCTGACACTGGTCTCTCGATCTCCTGTTGGAGAGCCGCGAGCCTCCCCATGATGGTATCAAACTTCTTTTCCGTGGTGTTGTCATTCTTTTGATTCTGAGACCCCACAACTGCAGTGAGCCATTCTGCGATGTGATCCAACTTTTTTTTTTTTTTTTTTTTTCTTTTTTTTTTGCCTGTCCCGTTTGGCTCTTTTGCCATCAGAATTGTTGTCTAAAGGCAAAGAAAGATGCCCAACGGATTTACTTTACCAAATTGACCATCCCAGCCTTGCCGTAATGGTCCATTTGATTCACCTTTTATTGTTTATTTTATTTTCACTTACTGAATACGGGACAGACTTGACTGGGGGAAAGAAGGGGAGAAAGAAAGAGGGAAAGAGAAACAGCTGAGAAGAGGGACGGGGGAGAAGGGCAAAAGACAAAAACCAACAGAACGGGCAGAGAAAAAAAATGCATATATCGATCACCTGGGTCACCTGCTGAGAAAGAAAAAAGAAAACAAGCAGAAGAGAACAAGAGTAATAGAATAAACAACATCACAATGATATATGGGAATATGACAGTAAATACTAAACATTAAACATTATTGTGCAGCACATAAGATCAACAGAACACAGTGTGCTTTGAGGTAGGAGCCAAAAAGGGTGTAGTTTGTGGGTGTGATCACCCGTGTGTACACCTGTGAGCATGGACGCGCTTGTTTTTTGTTTTTTAAAAGGTTCCTTCATGTAATAATCTGCTAGAGGGTGTGGGGGGGCCATAGCCCCATCCTCCAGGGTATGAAGCAGGTATGGAGGAGATCAAAACTCCAGACATCCAGAGGCCCCCAGAACACAAGAGACCAAGGAAGACCAACAGAGGGGCAGCTGCGCCACTGTCCCAGAAAGAGCTGAGGAGAGTCCCAGATGAGGGCTCACCCAGCAGCCGCGGAGCAGAAGCCAGGGGGAGTTGCAGTGACGCGCCCGTGAGCTCCGCCGGCAGCCAGCCGCGCCTGAGTGACCGAGCCCCAGGCCGAGAGGCCGGGGGCACCCCACCTCCGAAGTGGCCCGAGCGAGCCCCAGGCTCCAGGCCCCGATAAGCGGCCGCCAAGGAGTGAGCCGGTGTGTACCCGGACGCCCACCCCCGGACACAAAGAACCACCAACGCACCGATGTCCGAGGGGGACCGCCACTGGCAGGGGAAGTGGTGGTAGGGGGAGATAGGCCTCCATACCTTGGAGGGCCTGAGATGTCCCCAGAGAGGTGGCGCCTGACACCCAACCTGACATATAGACACAGACATACAGGCACACACAGATACAAACATCCATTCCCACCCTCATGCTCTCATATGCACTTACTCCACACTCAACCAACGTGAAGACAGACATAAAGAGACGTTGTACACACGATCACACTCCCCAAGCGTACTCTACAAACCGGGTCTAGGTGCCCTTGCCCCTGGAGGGGGGAACTGCACCCAGACCCAGGTGGTGTTACCCTTTTCCCTACGGTGGGGGGAGGCAGACCGCCCTGACTCTGCAGCAGCAGGAAGGCCCCACACTCCAGACCGCAGTCGGACGGCCAACTCCTCCTCCTAGCCCCCCCGCTCCAGCAGGTCACAGAGAATGGGGGTGAGAGAAGACTCCAAACCTCCCTCCACCCGCTCATTGTAGTGTTGATGCATGTGTGTTCTAAGGTGCATTTAAAACCCAGGAGGGCTTGGAGCTACCTGCCAGAGAGCAGCAGGTAAGCGCATGGTCCCTCCTGCTAGCCCTCAATGTCTACGTGTATTTAAAATTGAGAGGTGGGCAACGATGCCAGGGGTGGGGTGTACACCCTGATGGTACTTTGGACTCCGTGTATCGTGCCCACCCCCAAGATCCTATATGTATGTGTAATGAGAATGTGAGTAATGTGAATGTCTAAGTTGTGGGATAAAATTGAGGCAGAGGCAGCCAGAAGGGGACGGGGGGGGGGTAGCCTCCTCTGCACCCTGGTGACATACCCCTACTCCAAGGTCCTGCATGTGTGGGTGGTTGTGGTGGAGCGGGAAGAGGGAGGCAGCTGGAGATGGGGAGGGAAGGAAGGGAGGGGCAAGTGACCCTTCCCTGGGGCCAGCTCCCCCGCTGACCCCAGTAGGCACCCCCATACTCCGCGACCCGCCAGGGAAAGGGGGCCCAGGCCCATCCAGACCGGGGCCCAGCGCAGCAGTGCCTCCCGGCCCCACAGAGCCCGGGACAGTCCTCCCAACCCCACCACAGAGAAAACTGCACCCACCCCACCATCCACTCATCTTCCAGACTACATAAGACAATAAACACCCAGGCTGAGATCTTCCTCCACCTCTCCTGTATCTCCCCCTCCTGCAGAGGGAGCTCCTGGAGAGAGGAAAGCTCCTGCAAGATGTGACAATCTCCCCCACCAGTTGAAGAGCCCCCCAGGTGGCTCGATGCACTGGCGGCACCCCGCTCCAGGGCTGGGCCCCCATGCACCCACCCACCCACAACCCCGGCAACACACCAACCAGGACCCAAGCCCCCGAGGCCCGGTCCGGGTCCCAGCCCAGAGACGGAGCGTCCCCAGAACCTCACGCCCATCCCGGACCCACCCAGGGGCAGACAGGCTACCAGGTCAGTAACCCACGTCCGTCAGCACAGACCCTCCCCTAGCCCCGCTGCACGCAGCCGCGAGGAAACAGTCACCTGAGAGCCAACAGAGCCCCTAACCGGACATGACCGCTACCCCGGGTTGAGCCCCCCAAGGAAGATGCCTCCGGGGAACCCCCCGACGCCCTAAGCCTGTCCCTACCCCCACACCAATCACAACAGTGAAGGCGGGACCAGACTATGACCCCCCACCCCCACTAGGTGATGGAGCTTCCCCATGATGGTATCAAACTTGCGTTCCGTGGTGTTGTCATTCTTTTGCTCAGAGAGCCGATTCTGAGAACTCACGACTGCAGTTAGCTGTTCCACGATGTGATCCAACTTTCGCTCAAGGGTGTCATTTTGAGCAGGCCTCTCTCTGATGTATCCCACCATACGCTCAATGTTGTTATTTTGAGTCTTCACAGCAGCTGTAAGCGTCTCCAAGGTGTTAACTATGCTGCCTTCGTTGTGAGAGGTCACGCCTCGTCCCATCGCTTCGATTCCAGCGGGCAGCCTTGGGGGGGTTTGAACAGCTGGTTCCGCTCTCTTATTTCTCCGATAAGTCAGGGCCAAGCCAGCTCCGATCAGCAAGAACCCTGTTATCATGGTTCCGAATAGGTAGATATCTTCAGCGTCCTCGATCGACAGTCCCGCCAGGCACATGACCCTCCAGTTCTGCCACCCGTCCATCGTGTATCCGGCAGGGAAAGTCTCTCCAGGGCACTCGGGCTCTCCCGAGCCCAGACTTCTCGTGGAGAAAAGGGTGTCAATAGCATTCAGAGACCAGTTGATCAAATCCATAATTCTCTTTTAGGTTTTAGAGAACGACAGTGAGAGACTGTTCGAGGGAACGTAATACTGCAAGCCACAACACAATTAAATATAAATTAAAATATGAAAACAAAAAGAACATGCACATTCTCTGTCTTATGGGCCTGCATGAATAAACTTTCTGAATCCTTTATCATCTGCAACTGAAAATAGTTGTGGATGATTACTATACCTTTTTAATGTGACGTTGTTGTCCCTGGCTCTCTTTCTCTCTCTTTCTCTCCGGCTCTGTTCCTGTGCTACTGCAAGTGTAACTACCGCCCCTCCCCCCTCTTCCCGGTGCGAGAGAAAGGGTGAGAGAAAGGAAAAAAAAAACCCACGGCTCACGTCGTTCACTTCAAAGATCCGGCTCTAAGAGCCGTTTCATTCGCGACCGACACCTCACTAGTAGTGAGAGTGCGCTAGGAACGCCTAGCAGAGGCCCCAGTCCGCGAGATCTTCAACACACACCTCCGGCAGAGCTTCAATAGCATTCCGAGGGAGACTGGGGACATTGAGTCCGAATGGACAATGTTCAGCATCTCCACTGCCCAAGCTGCTGCATTGAACTGCGGCCGTAAGGTGGTTGGTGGCTTTTGTGGTGGTAATCCCTGAACCAAATGGTGAACACCAGAGGTGAAGGGAGCCACCAGGCTGAAGAAGGAGTCCTATCAGGCTTGGTTAGCCTGTGGAACTTCGGAGGCAGCTGACAGGTACCGACAGGCCAAGCGGAATGCGGCTCCGGCAGTGGCTGAAGCAAATGGTAAATGGTAAATGGCCTGTATTTGTATAGCACTTTACTAGTCCCTAAGGACCCCAAAGCGCTTTACACAACCAGTCATCCACCCATTCACACACACCGGAGGGTGTGTTCCAACTATAGGGGGATCAGACTCCTCAGCCTGCCTGGGAAAGTCTATGCCAGGGTGTTGGAAAGGAGAGTTCGTCCACTAGTTGAACCTCAGATACAGGAGGGACAATGAGGTTTTCGTCCTGGTCACGGAACACTGGACCAGCTCTTTATCCTCTCAAGGATACTTGAGGGCGCATGGGAGTTTGCCCAACCAGTCTACATGTGTTTTGTGGACTTGGAGAAGGCATTCGACCATGTACCTCGGGGTGTCCTGTGTGAGGTGCTGCGGGAGTATGGGGTGTCTGGCCCATTGCTACGGGCCATTCGATCCCTATACAACCGTTGCAAGAGCTTGGTTCGCATTGCCGGCAATAAGTCGGACTCGTTCCCGGTGGGTGATGGGCTCCGCCAGGGCTGCCCTTTGTCACCGATTCTGTTCATAATTTTTATGGACAGTATTTCTATTGTCGCGGAGGGCTTTCACTTTGGTGGCCTCAGAATCTCGTCTCTGCTTTTTGCGGATGATGTGGTTCTGTTGGCTTCATCGGGTGATGGCCTCCAGCTCGCACTGGAACGGTTTGCAGCTGAGTGTGAAGCTGCGGGAATGAGGATCAGCACCTCCAAATCTGAGGCCATGGTTCTCAGCCGGAAAAGGGTGGAGTGCCCACTTTGGGTCGGGGATGACTTCCTGCCCCAAGTGGAGGAGTTCAAGTATCTAAGGGTCTTGTTCACGAGTGATGGGAGAAGGGAGTCGGAGATCGACAGACGGATTGGTGCTGCAGCGGCAGTGATGCGGGCTGATAATGACTATGAGGAGGAGATTGAGGCTCTGAGTAAGAAACATGCTACGAAAACTGAGGGTCGCCAGAAGTCCAAGGGAAAAGCAAAACAGAACAAACAAATAAAGTGGACAAAGACTGGCTTGTTGAATGCTAGGATAGAGGATAGTGGGACAAATAGAGGAAGAGGACACAACTGGATCAGAAGTCTGTTTTTTCTATGCACGTTTTTCCAGTTCTGTGGAGAAGATAGACTGTTTAACTCGTGCCTCTTCCTTGACTGAAAGTAAAATAACTCAGAGGCTATTTATTCAAGCTGAATGGACTGTTAGCCCAGGGTCAGTCAACCAGAGTCAGTCACCCTTGAGACTGTTAACTCTGAGTTTGTCATCCCTGAGACTGTTAACTCCGAGACTATGCATTGTTTGGCCACGTCAGGCCCCCCAGAGTCTGAATCTCTTCCCAGGGCTTTATCAGAGGCTGAGCCTGTGGCCCCTAGAGGTAACAAGATCTGCACAGCTCTTTCCACCTTGGAGGCTAGCCGAGTCGTCTCAGCCTCCACTGAGAGCTTGGGTGTGCTGACCCAGTCACCTCCATCATCTGCCGAGTGCACTGGTGAGCTCACTCAGCCACTAATGGACCTCATTTCACTGTTGCTGCGTGAACAGGCTGTCTACACTGCGCAGCCCCAGCCCTAGCATCCTGAGCCAACTTTGTGCCCTGTGCAGCTTCAGCCTGCTTCACCTCAACAAGAGTTCTCTGCACCTGCTGGCCCTGTGTCTGTTCCCACTGGGGGATCAGAAGAGCCGCTCCAGCCATCTGTTTTCCCTGGGGGATCATGAGAGCAACTTCAGCCATCTGTGGCTTCCATCCAGCCGACTGTGGCTTCCACGTCGCTGTCTGTTTGTGCTGGGGGGCCGCTCCAGCCGTCTCCAGCTTCCATGCCGCCGTCTGTCTCCGCTGGGTACTCTGAGGAGTCTGTCCGGCCATCTGCAGCTTCCATACCGTCACCTGTTCCTGCCGGAGGCTTAGGAGAGCCCATCCAGCTGTCTGTGCACCACCAGCTGAACCACCTGCAACTGCCACTCTGCCATCTGGGCCAGCGATGTCTCCGCCAGAGGTCAGTTCAATTCAATTCAATTCAGTTCTATCTTGTACAGCACCAAATCAAAACAACAGTCACCTCAAGGCGCTTTATATTGTAAGGTAGACCCATAAGCAGTACATTGCGCAATAATTGAAACCAGCCCACTGAAAGACAATTGATCAAAGACCACTGATCACTGATCTGTTTATAAGGTTGGGGAAACCTGCACTAGGCTGAGACTGAAGAAGTCACTTGGATGAGTGACAAAACGTTTCTCTCACTGAAAATGCTACGTCCAGATGAACAGAATCAACCTTTTGGGAACATCGGCCTTTTATTTGCAGTCATATTATCACGTCTGGACACGTCTGGCATCCGGCTGTCATGAGGAGCATCGGCGACATGGGCGCTGCTTCCTCCTCGAAGGCAGAACCAATGGGCTCAGCAGAAAATCCTTCGGTGGGCTCGGCAGTGAATCCTCCGGCGGGCCGAGCAGAAAGTCCTTAGACGGGCCGGGCAGCAAATCCCCTGGTGGGCCAGGCAGGTAAGTGGTTGGAGTCGGAGCGTTCCGTGGGTAAAGTGAATCCGGTAGCCATGGGAAGCCAGAAATAAGTTGCTGTAGCTAGCTTGTTACGGCGTGACGATACTCCCTCCCGGAGACATTGATCCCCGACTGTAGCCACATTTTTCATTGGTCTGGTGCAAAAAAAATTTATTTGTTTTTTTTAACAGTTTGGTAACATTACATATATCATTTATATATGAGTAATTTAGGGCCTAACACAGAGCTCTAAGGAACCCCACAAGTTACCTTCAACTGATTTGATCTTACACCATTGACTTGCACATATTGATGTCTATTCCACTATCCACTTATACGCTATCCCTCTCATACCATATCTCTCTAGTTTATTCATTAATGTTCTATGATCAGTTGTATCAAATGCCTTTTTAAGTCTATAAAATTATGGATTTGATCAACTGGTCTCTGAATGCTATTGACACCCTTTTCTCAACGAGAAGTCTGGGCTCGGGAGAGCCCGAGTGCCCTGGAGGGACTTTCCCTGCCGGATACACAATGGACGGGTGGCAGAAATGGAGGGTCGTGTGCCTGGCGGGACGGTCGATCGAGGACGCTGAAGATATCTACCTATTCGGAACCATGATAACAGGATACTTGCTGATTGGAGCTGGCTTGGCCCTGGCTTATCGGAGAATTAAGAAAGTGGAACCGGCTGTTCAAACCCCCCCAAGGCTGCCCGCTGGGATTGAAACAATGGGACGAGTAGGGATGGGTACCGGTATGGTTCTGTCATAAACAGTAGTAACCAGAACGAAAAGCAGCGCACACTTCAGTGCTTTATTTCGGTGCTTTTTTTTTTCCTGACCTGTGATACACTTTAGATTCTAGCCAATCATTTTACGTTTCCGAGGATAGTAGGCGGGTCCAGGTACGTACGGTCTTTTAGAGCAGAGCTACAGATTAAAAATGGCCAAGGCGAAGCGGTCAAAGTCTAGCTGTACTTCACAGCAAAATATGCAAACTCAGCAGCCTGCAACAAGTGCTTTAAGCTGATACTGTGATACTGTCAAAGGAGGTAACACCTCAAATCCAATGAAACACCCGGCGACGCATAGCGTTTTTTTTAAAACCCGTAAAATGCGCCGTATCAGAATCAGAATACTTTATTAATCCCGAAGGAAATTAGGGTTACAGCGGGCAGCACGCTAATGGCGCATGCGCACTTACAAAGGAACCTTCTGACCAACTTTACACAAACATCACATTGGGGAGACATGTCAGAAAGGTAGGCTGATAGGAAAAAAAAACCAACGAAAATACATAACATGAGGTAAGAGGAGGAGAAAAAAAACTCCACTCAGACTGAGCTCCTAGTGGGAGAACAGTTTGATAACAGAAAAAACACCTCAGCACAAAAAGCACATGACTATCAATACACCATAGAAACACAAGACAAAAAAAAAGAAAAAAAAGAATGCCAGTTCTAATATTTAACCCTGTAATGTACAAAGCTGCATCATCACAGTTCATTATGCTCTCTGATCACATTGCTGCAAACCGCTTACATTTTGTAAGACTTTATCACTGGATCTGTTGCTGGTTCTTCTGAGCAGCTGACCTGAATAGAGTCCAGAGTGTGGAGAACTAATCTGAGCAAATAAACAATGACATCCAGATGGGTTTCAGGCCTGAACAGGACAGCTGAGGAGATGAAGCAGTGTGGACGCTGGATGAGAGGCTGTGGGTTTGATGACTGGAGGCAGAGGTGGAACAATTGATCAACTGTGATTGTAGCCAATCAGCTCTTCAATCTGTTTCAGAGTGAGCACTAACTTCACTGGCATGCAGTGATCTTAGTGCAACTAATGCCTCACATTATCAGAAGTTAATTTTTAAATTTTCACAATGTTCTTCCTTTTTTAAAAATTAAAATAATTAGCTGCAAAAAAAAAAAAAAAAAAGAAACACAAGACAAGCAACAGGGGCAGGTAAAGGGTGAGAGAGAGCCGGTGTAGACAGCGCATCCGGTCCTGCAGCATGTCTGCGCTGGTCCAGTTGACTGCCATCTTCCCCGGTAGGGCACAAGCATCGAAGGCATTTCGAAAGGGAGGGGGGATCAGTGTGTGCATATCAGTGTATGTGTGTGTGTGTCCAGAGTTCAGCTGAGACAATGTCCTTTGCCCCGAAAGGCTAAGTAAACAGTCTTCCAGCCAACCCAGGTGGCTTTGCATGGGATGGGAAGAACAGCCATAACACAGTCGTTATCAGGGAGTGATTGTTCGGCTCCAGCCTTGGGCCTGCAGCTGGCGCCGTGATGGGGGTCCACAATTTTGATATTGATTTTGTAAATTTCCATGCGAGCAGCCCAGGAGAATTTTCAGGTTGCTCTTTAACGCTCCGACACTGGTCTCTCAATCTCCCGTTGGAGAACCGCGAGCCTCCCCATGATGGTATCAAACTTCTGTTCCATGGTGTTGTCATTCTTTTGATTCTGAGACCTCACAACTGCAGTGATCCGTCCCGCGATGTGTTCCAACTGTCGCTCAAGGATCTCATTCTGAGCAGGCCTCTCTCTGATGTATCCCCCCATACGCTCAATGGTGTATTTGATAGCTTGCTGCGAGACCTCCCACCATGCACATCTACTGCGGGTGTGGTGCCTGTTATCGGACCCGGAGTTTGCAACATCCCCCAAAAACCCGAAGAGTAGAGTCCTGGCCCCTAGCCCTGCCAGTGTAGCAGAAATGATGACGGATGATGATGGCAGCAGCAGCCGTTCTTCTCTGCATGAGTAGCTTAATGTTGTTTGTGGGTAATTTACGTTGAGTAGGCTAACCACATTATTACATTAATGCATGTAAGGTGAACTAGCAAACATCATCATAGCTACATGCGGTTCTCTTCTTGTTTGATGGCAGATACTCCCTTCACCCTGGCCAAAAAGGCTAAAAAGACCAAAGAAAAAGTGGAAAACAGTTAAACATGAGAGGTTTTTGGACAAAGTTTGTGTTTTTTCCATTGTTTAAGCACTGCTTCCAACCAAGAATGATACCATATATGCCCCATAGCTGCAGAAAAGGCAAACATTGTTATCTTTTTACAAAAAAACAGTTGAACATGAGAGGTTTTTGGACCAATTTTGTGTTCTCCATTCTTTAAGCACCGGTTTGAGCACCGTTTAAGCACCGGCACCATTTCAAAAGTACCGGTTTGGCACCGGTATCGGATAAAACCTAAACGATACCCATCCCTAGGGACAAGGCGCGACTTCTCAGAACGGGCTCATTGAGAGCAGCATGGTTAAGACCTTGGAGACACTTACAGCTGCCATGAATACTCAGAATAACACCTCTGAGCATATATTGGGTTACATCAAGGAGAGGCCTGCTCTGAATAACACCTTTGAGCGAAAGTTGGATTACATCGTGGAACAGCTAACTGCAGTCGTGAGTTCTCAGAATCGGCTCTCTGAGCAAAAGAATGACAACACCACGGAACGCAAGTTTGATACCATCATGGGGAAGCTCGCAGTTCTCCAACGGTAGATTGAGAGACCAGTGTCGGAGTGTTAAAGAGCAGCTTTGAAATTCTCATGAGTTGTTGCGAAAGAAAAATTACCATCATAATCCGGCTACCCCTTCGGCGCCAGCTATGGGCTCAAGGCTGGAGCCGAACAAAAACTCCCTGATAACAACTGTGTTGAGTCTGTTCCTTCCCATTCCAAGCAAAGGCCACCTGGGTTGGCTGGAAGACTGTTTCTTAGCCTGGCAGGGTGAAGGACACTGTCTCAGCTGAACTGTGGACATGCAAACACATACATATACTGATACTAATAAGCACTCACTGACGGATCACCCTCTCTACCCCGGATCCAACGCCACCTCCAACGCTTACCTCCCCTCTGATGTGGACATCGGGTCAGCTGGAGGCGCAGTCGAAGATTGCAGCGGTCCCAGATCAGATGTACACACTGGAACACTTTCCCATGTTGCTTGTCTGTGTTTATTGTGCTATGGTGTGTTGATATCTGTGCATTCCTGTATTATCCTTTTGTGTTACACATTTCGATGTTTTTTCCTCGCTACCTAGCCTGACCTGTCTCCCCAACAGAGATGGGCAGTAATCAGATTAATTTTTCAAGTAACGAGTAAAGTAAGGGATTACTATTGCAAAAACGGTAATTAGATTACCGTTACTTTCCCGTAGGAACGCTGCGTTATTGCGTTACAAAAACCTTTTTTTTCTTTGTGAGAATGTCTCATGACAGTGACGTAAGCAAGTGCGTCGTTTGTGACAACAGCTGTGTGCAGATCAACAATATCGAGTGCAGGAGAGAGTAAGAGCGTGCAGCGTTTAAAGCGTGGAAGTACTGACCTTACTTTAAGTTTGATTCCATAAAAAGTGACAAAAACATTAGCGTCCGTTGTGTGTGGGAAGAAAACTTCTTTTTACAGCGAAAAACCCTAAACTTCCCTAGCAAGCACCGAGTGCGCTACGACGTAATGGGAAATTCACAGAGAAACTCGCGGATTCTTCAACTGACCGCTGCAGCACACCTGCACCAGGGTAAACCTCCGCCTACGCCACTCCTGCTTTACAGGTGAAAATAGAGCAAAAGGACCGCTAGTCTTTGACTTTATTTATTTTCTGCTGTGTTTTACTTGCATCTATTTGAAAGAGTGAGTGTAAACACAAAAGAAAATTTGCTTGATGCATGAAGTTAAAAGATTAAAACTAATAAAACAAGTTTTAAAAAGGGACCTTTCCATTTGATTACATTTTGTATGATGGATTATGTAGAAAAAGTAGAATTGGGCTGAAAGATCTATCGCTTTATCACCTATTCAGGTTGTAAATCGTGTTTTTAAAAAGTAACTAAGTAACTAAGTAATTAATTACTTTTGAAAATAAGTAATCAGTAAAGTAATGGGATTACTTTTGGGGGGAAGTAATCAGTAATTAGTTACTGATTACTTTTTTCAAGTAACTTGACCAACACTGCTCCCCAATGTGATGTTAGTGTATTGTATGTACGGTCGGCAAAGTCTGTCATCTCGGTTGTGGGCAAAAGACCTGCAACTGACAAATAAAGGCTATCTCATCTCATCATCTCATCTATAAAAACACCAACAGTATATTTCTTATTATCTAATGTAGTAGATATCCCTTCGACAAGTTCCATCACTGCCATCAAAGTGGACCTTTTTGCTCTAAAGCCATATTGGGTGTCACCTAAAAGATTATGTTTCTCAATATATTTATCAAGTCCTTAAACAAACAATTTTTCTTTTCTTTTTTTTTTTTTTTTTTTTTTTGTGTCCCGTTTGGATCTTTAGCCATCAGAATTGTTGTCTTAAGGCCAAGAAAGATGCCAAGCGGATTTATTTTACCAAGTGGATCATCATGGCCTTGCCATATTGGTCCATTTGATTGACCTTTATTATAATTATGAATTTATTTTATTTTCAGTTGCTACAAACGGGACAGACATGACTGGGGGATAGGACAGGGAGAAAGAATGAAAGAAAGAGAGGGAGAGAAAGAAAACCAAAGGGGAGAAGAGACGGTGAGAAGGGGGGGAAGAAAGAAAAGAAAAAAAACAAACAAAAAAAACAAAACACCTGGGTCACCTGTATGGAGAAAAAAAACAGAAGAGAAAGCAAACAACAAAGAGCAACATAATAAAAAAAACGGCACCATCACAATAAACTAGCTAGCAGTAGATATCAGTAGATACTAAATAATAAATGATATTGTGCAGCACGCAAGATAGACAGCGCACAATGTGCTTTGAGGCAGCAGCCAAGAAAGCTGTAGTCCGCGTCTGTGAATACCCGTGTGTACACCTGTGTGCATACCTGTGTGGATCAGCATGCTTGCATTCCAAAGGTTTCTCCATGTAACGATCTGCTAGGGAGTGTGGGGAGCCATAGCCCCGTCCTCCAGGGTATGAAGCAGGTATGGAGGAGATCAAAACTCCAGACATCCAGAGGCCCCCAGAACACAAGAGACCAAGGAAGACCAACAGAGGGGCAGCCGCGCCACTGTCCCAGTAAGAGCTGAGGAGAGTCGCAGATGAGGGCTCACTCAGCAGCCGCGGAGCAGAAGCCAGGGGGAGTTGCAGTGACGCGCCCGTGAGCTCCGCCGGCAGCCAGCTGTGCCTGAGTGACCGAGCCCCAGGCCGAGAGGCCGGGGGCACCCCACCTCCGAAGTGGCCCGAGCGAGCCCCAGGCTCCAGGCCCCGATAAGCGGCCGCCAAGGAGTGAGCCGGTGTGTACCCGGACGCCCACCCCCAGACACAAAGAACCACCAATGCACCGACACCTGAGGGAGTCCGCCACTGGCAGGGGAAGTGGTGGTGGGTGGAGATAGGCCTCCAAACCTTGGAGGGCCTGAGATGTCCCCAGAGAGGTGGCGTCTGATACCCAACCTGACATACAGACACAGACATACAGGCACACACAGACACAAACATCCATTCCCACCCTCATGCTCTCATATGCACTTACTCCACACTCAACCAACGTGGAGACAGACACGATCACACTCCCCAAGCGTACTCTACGAACCGGATCTAGGTACCCTTGCCCCTGGAGGGGGGAACTGCACCCAGACCCAGGTGGTGTTACCCTTTTCCCTGCGGTGGGGAGAGGCAGACCGCCCCGACTCCGCAGCAGCAGGGAGGCCCCACACTCCTGACCGCAGTCGGACGGCCAACTCCTCCTAGCCCCCCCGCTCCAGCAGGCCGCAGAGAACGGGGGTGAGAGAAGACTCCAAACCTCCCTCCACCCGCTCATTGTAGTGTTGATGCATGTGTGTTCTAAGGTGCAATTAAAACCCAGGAGGGCATGGAGCTACCTGCCAGAGAGCAGCAGGTAAGCGCATGGTCCCTCCTGCTAGCCCTTAATGTCTACGTGTATTCAAAATTGAGAGGTGGGCAGCGACGCCAGGGGTGAGGTGTACACCCTGATGGTAATTTGGACTCCGTGTATCGTGCCCACCCCCAAGATCCTATATGTATGTGTAATGAGAGTGTGAGTAATGTGAATGTCTAAGTTGTGGGATAAAATTGAGGCAGAGGCAGCCAGAAGGGGACAGAGGGGGGGGGGGGGGGGGGGGGGGGGGGGTAGCCTCCTCTGCACCCTGGTGACATACCCCTACTCCAAGGCCCTGCATGTGTGGGTGGTTGTGGTGGAGCGGGAAGAGGGAGGCAGCTGGAGATGGGGAGGGAAGGAAGGGAGGGGCAGGTGACCCCTCCCTGGGGCCAGCTCCCCCGCTGACCCCAGTAGGCACTCCCATACTCCGCGACCCGCCAGGGAAAGGGGGCCCAGGCCCATCCAGACCGGGGCCCAGCGCAGCAGCGCCCCCCGGCCCCACAGAGCCCGGGACAGTCCACCCAACCCCACCACAGAGAAAACTGCACCCACCCCACCATCCATTCATCTTCCAGACTACATGAGACAATAGACGCCCAGGCTGAGATCTTCCTCCACCTCTCCTGTATCTCCCCCTCCTGCAGAGAGTTCCTGAGGAGAGGAAAGCTCCTGCAAGGTGTGACAATCTCCCCGCAGGCGGCTCGACGCACCGGCGGCACCCTGCGCCAGGGATGGGCCCCCATGCACCCACCCGCCCACAACCCCGGCAACACACAAACCAGGACCCAAGGCCCCGAGGCCCGGCCAAGGCCCCAGCCCAGAGACGGAGCGCCCCCAGAACCTCGCGCCCATCCCGGACCCACCCAGGGGCAGACAGGCTACCAGGTCAGTAACCCACGTCCGTCAGCACAGACCCTCCCCTAGCCCCGTTGCACGCAGCCACGAGGAAACAGTCATCCGAGAGCCAAAAGAGCCCCCACCCGGACATGACCGCTACCCTGGGTTGAGCCCCCCAAGGAAGATGCCTCCGGGGAACCCCCCGACGCCCTAAGCCCTAACAAACAATTTTTCTAAGATTTCTGAGAACTGCAGAAGTAGTGATATTGGTCTAAAGTTGGTAAATTGACACCTCTCTCCATTTTTATGGATGAGAAAAACTTTTGCTATTTTCATTTTTGAGGGAAACATACCAGTTGGAAAGGACAGGTTACAAATGTATGTGAAAGGTTGCACTATATATTCTATAACAGTTTCAAGCAATAGCATATCATTACCAAAACAATCAGCATACTTTTTAAGTGTTTTCACAATATCAGGTATTTCTCTATGACTTACAGCACCAATAAACATGGAGGACAAATTTTGAGTAATATGTTTATTTATTTCATTATTATTTCTTTGTTCTGGTATTTCTTTTGGTATATTATAGCCAACATGTACAAAGAAATCATTAAATTCATTTGCATTAAATTAAAGCATTCTTTCCCCTTTTGCATTGTTTCTTTTCTTTTTAAAGGCAGATGAAACCCTTTCTGGCAGTGGAGGTTATATTTATTACACATATACCTTAATTTAAATCTCTCACATGACGCATATAAAAATGCACTTTTGTCTTTTACAGAATCCTTCTGCGGGGGGCAAAAGTATTTCCACTTGTGTGACACAGGAAAACATTTTGGAGCACAGAGAAAATCTAACCACTGTGGGGTAGTGTTTCTCTTCACAAGAATTTGGCTACACCCACAAATACATTAATAAAGAAAAGATCATAAAAATAATATGCACTTTCACCTCACCTGTCTTTGCTTGGACTGAAATGTCATACTACATGGACTTCTACTGTGTGGACGTACAAAATAAATGCAGATCTCAATGTTTTTTTTGTTGCAAACTCTCAGTAAATAGTGCTCCTATTCAGTAATATTGTTTACAGTTCTTTTTTTTTAATTATTATCTCTTTTATTGGGACAGCTGTTGAACATAACAGCAGTTTGCCTTTTTACATTTTCTTTGCTGTCACATTTTAACTTATAATTGAAAAATAAAGAAGACAGAAAAAGAAGAGAAAAGAAAGAAGAAAAAAAACAAAAACAAAACAAAAACAACCCCCCCCCCCCCCCCCCAAAAAAAAAACAAAAACCCAACAACAAACAAAAAAACAAAAAAAAAAACAAAAAACTAAGGTTAGGAGGCAGCAGGGCTGGTAGGTTTACGTAGAACTCAGGGTTGTAACATCATACACAACATCACACCTCATATGCTTAACATAGTCTGTCCATTTAGACCATATTCCGTAGAAGGTATCCCTCTGAAGTTTAAGAGAAAATGACACTTTTTCCATCGTATAGATCTCTTGTACAGAATGTATCCAGTCTTCTATCGTTGGTGGTTCAGGCTTAAGCCATCTTCTCGTAAGAGGCTTTTTACTTGCGGCCAGAAGGATATACAAGAGTCTTCTGTCGTTGGAATTCAGTTTATCCACTGGTGCATTGCATAAAAACATGGTCTCAAAAGTTGAAAGAAAAACAAATGAAAATACATTTTGTAAATGATCATGGATTAGAGACCAATACTGGCGAATATCTTTACAGTCCCAAAAGATGTGGAAATGTTTAGCTCCATCTCCCCCACATCTCCAACATTTATCACCAATTCCTCGATATCTTTGTTGAGCAGGGGTAATGAAAAATCTCATAATGCTTTTCCAGCAAAATTCACGCCAAACATTAGACCCAGTGGTAGCCCACTGTATCTTGCATGCGTGAGCCCAACACTTCTCTGTAATTGTCAAATTACCCTCCTTTTCCCACTTCGCTTTAATATACAGAGTGCTGTCGTTTTTACACCGCCGGATGCTGTTATATAATTTAGAAATAATTTTACTTTGCACTTCAGATTTGGTTAGTAATAAGAATGTTTCTACAAATTGTAATTTGTTTAGGTTCACTTTTAAGTTTTGATTAAAATAATTTCTGATCTGTAGATATCTAAAAAAATCATCAGATCCCAAGTCATGTTTACTCCTTATAGATTCAAAGCTTTGAAATGCACCCTTATGGACAAATGAATAATAATTGGTTATACCTTTTGAAATCCAGTTTTTGAATCTATTATCATATTGATTTGGAGTAAAATCTGAATGATATGCACACCATCTTAAAACCTTAGAGGCATTTTCCAAACCACCAATTTTTATTACTTCTTTCCAAGCTGATATCATTATTTGTAGTATAGGTTTATCTGCCATATGTATTTTATTCTGCAATTTTATGTCCGATATTAAAGCTGAAACTGGTATTTCCTTTACTGTTGTTCCTTCAACATCTTTCCATCCGGCGGTGTAGTTTGGACAACAGAGACAAATCAGCGGTCTTAACTGAGCTGCACAATAATATTCTCGTAGACAGGGAAGCCCACCACCTCCCTTTTCTTTCTTTAATTGAAGCGTTTTATATTTAACTCTAGCTTTTTTCCCATTCCAGATATATTTTGACAATGTTCTATCCCATACCGCAAACTGTTTTTGTGGTATGGTAATCGGTAGAGACTGAAACAAATACAGCAGTCAGGAAGAATATTTAATCTGATTGATTCAATCCTGGAGTGTAGGTCCAGAAATGGAATAGTGTTCCATCTTTGTATATCTGATTTTATGGATTCATTTAGAGGGGCATAGTTGGCATTGAACATTTTGGTGAAGTCACGATGTATTACCACCCCTAAATACCTAATGCTATCTGCATCCCATTTCCATTTATAACGATTCTTGATTTCGACTGGTGGTTCATAATTTAAAGTTAATACCTGCGTTTTATTTATATTGACCTTATATCCCGATAAAGAACCATACTGTGATAGTGCTTCCATGAGATGGGGGAGTGCCTGTGAGGGACACGTTAATGTTAAAAGTAAGTCGTCAGCAAATAATGCTAATTTCTGTTCCCCTCATGGCGTTCGTACTCCTGTTATATGCTGACTCTGCCTAATCCACTGACTTAATGGTTCTATAAACAAAGCAAAAAGCAGCGGTGAAATGCAGCAACCCTCGTTCCAGTATAAATGATTCGGTGAGGTCCCCATTGATTTTGATTTTAGCTGTTGGTTTGTTGTATAACTCTGAGATAATATCAATTATAGATTTATCAAAATTAAACTTCTCAAGCACTTTGTATAAAAAGGACCATCTCACTGAGTCAAACGCCTTCTCGGCATCTAAGCTTAACACTAAGGTCTCTAATTTTTGTTTGTCAACTTGCCGCAATATGTGCAAAACCTTTCTGATGTTGTCCTGGGCCTGTCTATGTTTAATAAAACCCGTTTGTTCATTATGTATTAACCTAGGTAATATCATTTCTAGTCTCTTAGAGATAATAGATGTGAACAACTTGTAGTCAATATTCAATACACTGATTGGGCGATAGTTGCTACATTCTAATTTATCTTTTCCTTCTTTTGGTATAATGGAAATTATTGCTTCCCTCCATGAAGGAGGGATAATTTTCTTTTCCATTACCCAATTAAATGTCTTTATCATGGTGGGGATCAAATGATCCTGCATTATTTTATACCATTCAGGGCCAAACCCATCTGGCCCTGCCATTTTCCCTCCCTTTAATCTTTTAATTGCCAAGTAAATTTCTTCTTTAGTTATTGTGGACAACAGCATTTTATTTTGTTCCTCTGTCACACCTTGCAACTTTAGACCTGACAAGAAAATATTGACAATAGAGTTGTTATCTACAGGAGATTGGGAGTAAAGTTTTCTGTAGTAATTCTGGAAGCATAGTTTAATTTTCCCCAGTTCAGTTTCTATTTGTCCATTAAGAGGATTCTTATTGTTTACAGTTCTAAACAGGTGTACTCTCTGCAGCACTACCTAAAATTAATAACCTCAGTCTAGAAGTAAATTAAGTGTGTTTTGATCTTTAGCCTAATTTCTTAGTCAATTAGATACCATGCATGAGAAATTAATCTATAATTACAGTGTGCAGATGTTAAATAATCACTTATTTAAAAATTCAATAAATACATTGCTCATAAAGTTGCACATTCAGATGACATTAATCTTTGTGAGGTCCATGGCTTCCTACATAATCACCTGAAAAAGAACATTTTCATAGGAATCTGCAGTCCCCCCCCCCCCACCTCGCCCAAAAAGAAAGGATAGTCGAAACAAAACAAAAATTGCAGTACGCCCTTCCTGCTTCCATAGGAATTAGGGGGTAGTGCTGCTAATCAAATTCATTTGATTAACTGATTATCGTCAAGTGTCTGATTGTCACGGACCCAGTTCCAGGGATTCGGGGTCCGTGAGCAGTCTGGACTACTATTGTAGTTATTATCATTATTATTGTGGTTATTGTTATTATGGTTGTGTCTGCTGTCCTGTTTTCCGTGTTGGTGTACTGTCAGGTGTTTATGGGTGTGTGAGGGTGCGGTCGTGGCAGGCACTTTTAGGCCTGGTTGGTGTGGCCCTGCCAGCTGACCGGTCCCACCCAGGAATCCACACACACCTGGCACCGATCAAGCCTCGTCAGAGGAGCTTCAAAACAGTGTGGCTGAGAGCTCCTCGACGCTGGATCGTTGAGTGACTTCCCGTCAGTCTTAGTTTATCGTGCAAGGTTAGTGCAAGTCTGCCGTTAGGTTTTGTACTCACGGCTGCCTTTTGGTATGTGTGTTTCCTCAGGGGGAATTGTGGCGACCAGGAGGCAGCACACGGACAGTACACAGGGAACGGAGACAGAGCACGGAGCACGGGATAAAGGAGAAGACACGGAACGGGAGTTGGGATCGCACGGGGAATTTATTGTTGTTTGGATTGTCACCACTGTAAATAAACGCACTGCCTTCAGCGCCAAGTCCTGCATTTTGGGTCCTCATTTCTCACATCCCCACGGTCTGCCAGCCAGACCGTGACACTGATGGTCTGGAGGATTCAGATGTGCATTGACACAATGCCACAATATTCCTAGAAGTGAATGCAAACTGACACTAAGGTCAGACTGTGCAATGTACAGAGAAACTGAAAATAAAGAGCTACATCTCAGACTCTACAAGCCTTGTTAACATGTAGAAAGAAGATAGAAGCAGAGCTTCGGTTTGCAAAGCTGCATCTGAACAAACCACAAGACTCTTGGATCAGTGTCCTAAATCCAGATGTTCAGCATGGCAGTGAAACTGCACTACTGCACTGCAAATTATCTGGTGCTTGCCATGATTTAAAATCTTATTTTTAGACAGGCCAGATTATTTGCCTTGTTTTAAAAAAGATTTACTTGTTTCTAAGTCTGGATTTTAGATAATAAACTTAAATCGAGAATAACCATATAATTGTGTCTATATTAGTACAGAAATCCAGAAATGGGAAGAATAACTCTTAAAATAGCCTACATTAGGTCTCTCACCAGATGTCTCTCAAAATATCACTTGTTTCAAGATAGAGTGACAAACTCAATTTGCTTGATTTAGGAAATTCACACAAGGCATCTGTTGAAAATATTATTTATTCAAAATCATGTCTGACTTCAAAGTTGTACATATAAGGGAAAAAAATTAACCACAATTTATGATACAAATCACATTTCAAAGACAGCTGTTTGTCCCAGCATGCCAGCATTATGTGGTACAACATTGACATTGGTTTAGGGAACATTTAATGACTGTCAACTTATATCATCACAAACTACACTAAGCCAATACTTGGTGCAACCCTAATCTTAAGGGTGATTTCTATGGGAAATAATATCAGAAAGACTGTATTTGATTGGAACAAACACACTGTCCTTAAAACTAATAGAAAAGTATGAAGTGTAATCAATGAGCTCATGGGCTAATTCTGTAGCTTGAGCAACAATGGGCACAGTTACTTCATATGCCAATAAGTCTTCATTTAAATTCAAAGTTTCATAGCATTGGTACTCAAAAGCAATAAAAGATGAGTCAATCAAAAAGATATCCTTTATCAGTCCAAACACAGGGAAAGTGCCATCCACATCTGCAATAATCATGGACTTCCCAGCAATGTATTTATTGCCATTTAGAACATACCATTTCACTGAGACAACAGACTGCATGACATCTATTCCAAAAAATTCTTTAATTTTTTTCCTAACATATTCATTATTTTTAACAGCTGATACTGGCCCGGATTCCTTTTCTTTCGCAAAAATAGGATGTTCAGTGCCTATTTCATTTTGACAACACTCAAGAAATTGATTGTGGTTTGCTAGGGATTTACAAACATTTTTAAAATTTAACTTAGAAGCCCACTGTTTAAAATAGGAGTGCTTTGCCTCAAAGCGCATGCACATACTCCTTATTAAAGGTCCAAGGGATAAGATTTGACTGGGAAGATGCAACATATAATGTTGCTTAGGTATTATATTGGCTTCGGGAAAAAGTTGCTTGAACTGATACAGGTGTTCTTCAATCATATTTCTCAGTTGCAATACAGTTTGTAAAGAAATAATGGGAGCAAGAACTATTTGAACTATCATAATTAACTTTCTAATAAATACAACATACTCACTCTCCACACCATACAAAAGAAAAAGTAATATTTTTAAAAGAATTAGCATCTGTCCACAAGACTGTTTCAATTTGTTGTCGTTAGCCGCTAAAGTGCCAAAGCTAATAGGACATGGTTTATCCCGTATTTCAAGAGGTGAGTAAGGAAAATTTTGAATGTCTGAATTAAACTTGTCTAATTCCAATTGTCCTGAGAGAATTAGGTGTTTTAATACAAATTTAACTTCCATTGATGCAACACCTTCAAAAATAACATGCATTATGTCCTGTGGAGTTTGTTTGATCAGGTCAAATGCAGGAACATCAACTAGTCTGCTTCTTCTATTAATTCCATAAGTAGTTTTGAGGGACGCTTTCAATAAATCTGTGCTTGCTTTATCTATTTCAAAACACTGCCTGATATGTTTCTCCAGAGTTCTTTGAACAAACTTCTTCTCCTCAAAAACACTTTGCATATCATCAAAGTTGCATTCACAGTGTCTACATTTGCTATAAGCAAAACCAATCCCTTCTTTAAAGCCAGCAATCTCATGCTGGGCTAGCATGTCTCCGCAAATGGCTATAACAGCACCAAACAATTCAATTTCACCATTTGACATTTCAATCCTTACACCATTGTAAAGCAGTGATAGATCTTGAAGTATTCTTTTCAGTACAACATCAATACCCCACTGAGAAATGTCACTTGCTTTAGCAATAGCAAGAAGTCGTATTGCAGCTAACTTTGACCTAAATTTTGGATCAATATTTCCTAAAGTATAATAAAACATGACCAATTTGTTTGCAGAAGCATGGGACCCTAAGGGGTTACATATTTCAATTTCATCTGTGTACAGTATTAATTGCAATGCATTTGGCCTCTGAGAAAACAAGGGGTGAGATGTAAAGAGGGACCCGTCTCTAAAATCATAGAAGAATCCCTCTCTGCTTCTTTGTGGTGCAGTGTTCAACATGGTAAAGATTCTCTCATTAGTCATTAACTGCTTTAGACTTTCAATTAATGGTACATAGTAAAAACTTTTGTTCCTTAAGGACATGACCCTTGAAAGACCTTGCTTTACCCAACATATCTTCTGGGATACTACTACTTCCTCGGCGTTGACTGGACAGAACATTTCCCCTATGGCTCTACACTGTCCATATGCAATGGTGGAGAAAGGATCCATGAATTTATCAAATGTAGCCAAAGCCTCATCTTGAAGCTGAGTGGTTCCCTCGGCATTATCTTCAAACACTGTCTTCATTCTTTCCTTGAGCGTATCCAAAAGAACAGCCTGATACTGTTGCACTCCTGAGATGATATGTTTGACCGTTCTCTGTGAAAACATTTGAAACAAAAGTAACTTATTCTGCATTTATATTAAAAAAAAAATTCTGAATTCCATTATGAACAAGTAAGACATTGATTGCCTTATGTAATGTATTGATCCATTAAGACTATAACATACCTGTGATAAGTGGCACTGTTCTTGAACACTGATAGCAAAAGCTGCAGCAGATCTGGTAATATCGTGTCTGGTAAAGGATGTTTTAGCAACAGCTTCTTCCTTTAGAGCAGAAAAACAAAGTTAGTCCAAACTCCTGGCCAATTATAGAAATTCTTACATAACAGGTATAATCAGTTACACCTAATGATTGGTCCATTAAAAAACAAAGTGCATGACAGTGATTAGTGTTACAGTTGTGAATATTCAATATAATATAAGATAATATAATATTCATTCTTTGGAATAAAGAAAAAAAATGGAAAAGAAATCAAAGACAAAGAAACAATAAAAAAGGGGTTGTCCATTGTTTTGATGAGGCTAGGGATTGGATTCATGAGAATGAGATTTTATCTTTTTAAATAATGAATTTTTGTTCGCACTTAGATATTAGTTTCTTTACATGTTTGTTGTATTTATTAAATTATTTATGTATTTTTAAATCACGTAATTTAGATTTGCACTTAGAATTTATGTTAGTATTAGTATATGGATATATTTTATTGTATGCATTTATTAATTTATTTAATTTTCAAAAAAATCATTCTTATCCATGTTTTGGCAGTATTTCTAGCCAACAGATTTTTTTACAGTGCTTCCAAATACTCTGTGTCTTACCTGAAACTGTAATTCCTACGAGATACCCAAATTGCTGTCACATTGAACGATTTAAACGCGCTGAGAGTGTCTTTGATGCAAACTTCACCAGGAGACATGCCAGCCGCAGAGTGTGTGCCTTCTCCGGCTGCAGCATAGCCTGTACTATCTACACTGAACTGCTATTCTGTTTATTTGTTTTTCATTTCATCCTGCAGGATGAAATTGTGATTTAAAATCCAACCATGGTGGAAATCGCTTGTAACAGTTTGAAGAACAATATCTAGCGGTATAATATCGCGAGATCTCGTTAAATTTCTCTTGATTAAAAATGGAGAAAATGATTAAAAGTAATATAGGACCAAATACGAGGAGTTAGACATAGCTAAATTTGTCATCAGAAGCCACACTACATTTTATTTAGTTTAACACTTACCGTGATCGGGCTGTCAACAACCTGAGGCTCCTGCACTTCAGGCCAAGATCCACCAGTTGATATTTCCACGGTGCTGGTTGTTGTTGCAGTACTACAGTTGGCAAAGACTGAAACACCAAAATTTTCCGATCCTAAAGAGTGGGATGTTGGGGGGATCCTCCATCCTCTTGGTGGGCTTCCATTCGTCAAATACAGAGGGTGCGTCCGTTTAATGTGGCGAAAGAATGAGTTAAAAACTCTGAAATCTTGTTCACAGCCATCTATTCCACAGTAAACCCAAAAATCCTGCCTTCGACCATGAGCTGCATTTATGTGGCTAAGGAGCACCTTCAGAGTTAAAGAAACAAAGATAAAACAGATCATACATCTCCAGAGCGCCATGGTGAACTGTTTTCGCGCAGTAGCAATGCAGCTTTACTTTACCGCTCTCCACTGAAGGCCACAGATGAGAGTGTGGGACCATGGGAAAGGTAGGCAATTTTAAAAATATATGCATCCTTAATTATCCAATTTTTCAGGTTTAAATTACATCAGTTATATTTATTTTTAGGCAATAAGTGTTTAAGACTGAATTTATATTTTTATTTTCTTTTTTTTTACTTAAAAAAATTAAATATAAATAATTTTCTGCATGCGCATTCTCAGTTCCTGTCGTGACGTTACTTTCACGCGGGACAAACTCTTTTCCCCTGCTTTGTTAACCATCAGGACCGTTAGGAAGATCAAAATTATTTATCTAAACAAAGTGAACAGTAATTTAAGGTTGGTAACATTAAGTTGATTTGAAAAATACTATGGTACAACGGTGTTATTAAGATAAAGTCGTGTTTTGTGAGGGCTGCTAGTTAGCAATCTAGCTAATGTGTTAACTTTAGCTAAATGTTCTTATTTAAGCTGTAGGATATTTCCAGGTACTGTGAGTGGAGGCTTTGGAACGAACTAGAGAACTGCTGTCACGGCATGGACAACTTTGACGATGCCATACTGTCTGTGTTGCAGGGTAAGTCTTATTTTTCAGTTATTTTGGTACGTTAGCTAAGCAGCCTTAGCATCTGTTAGCATCATTTCTGAAACTTGGAGCTAGGATTGCACTCTACTCTGAACTTTATCCACATTATAGCCTTGAGCTGTCTTTGCCTAAATAGACTTGGAACATCATTCTTGAAGACAGCCAAAAATAGTTTTATTGCATTCCCAAATATTTGATAAACTGTTTTAAGTTTGACATTTTATCCTGTTAATATTACTTATTGCTAAAATACATTTATTGACAAAAAAAATGACCTCAATATGTAATAAGCCACGCCCAGGAAAAGAGAAATAAATATCACTTTTGAAGTTGTTTTTCTCTTTTACAGCTGCGAATATTGATGAGGAAACTTTGAGGAGCTTTACCCGGGATGACCTAAAGGATCTTTTTCCGGGCCATGAAAATTTCTTCCGTAGAAAGAAGATTTGGGATTTTATCAGCCAAAAGGTAAATACACATTATACCACTAAGAAGATGATTACTGTCCATATTGTCTAGCATTAATTTGCCTAATTGTGTATTTTTGTTTATATCCCACAATTGTTATAGTTTAAGAGTACTGACCAAGATGCCAACACTTTCCATCGAAGCGAGAGTAACCCCTTAGGCTTTGATGTGTCACAATGTCAGCCTCAAACTTCCACTCCCATTTCCTACACTGCTGACAAAAAAATGAAAATGCCAGACCCACCAGAGTATGTGGTGTATACAGATTCAGAGTTGGACATGGTGCGCAGTCAGTACTTTGCATTGCTCCACAGTGGAAAGGAAAAGGACTGTAGGATGTCGAAGGAGCTATGTTGCAGACTTGTAAGGAACACCGTCACCAGCATGGTTGCAATCCTCCGTGCTAGTCCCATGGGGAAAGAAGTAACATACCCCTCCAAACTCGAAATGAGAGCAATGTCGCAGAAGATTGTCGACTATTACCCCATGTTACGTGATGCTGACACACACATGCCATACGTAAGTCATTCTTTACCCACTACAATATCTAAAATTGAGTGAGATAATAAAATGATGTACAAATATATATTATTTTACCACAGCTGACCATCTACACCAAACTGTACAAACGACTCCAAAATATGAAGTCTCCAAGGAAGAGGCAGGGCTCCATGCCACAACGAGGCAGGCCCAGGAAGACTCTTTTCAGCTCAGATGACACAGACAATGGGACTGAAGGTGACCTAAGTGGTGAAGCAAGTGGTTCAAGTGACTATACCATACTTCTTGAGAGCAATGATGACCTCAGTGAGGATAACTCAAATGCAGGTGTGTACTTTGGTCTGCTGTACTAATGACTTTTGGACATCTAAAACTTCAAAGAGACCACCTGCCCTCAGTTTTCTGTTCAGAGTGCATCACAAGATTTATACAGTGTTGAGTATTTTCCTTAACTTTCTAGCTATTCCCTGTTATTACATTCTGTTCATCTTCTGTTTTTTCCTCAGAGAAAGAATCCCAATTGCCGCTACCCTCCACTGTACCAACTACGTCAAACAATACTACCCTGGCTTTACCACTATTATCCAAGTCAGCCTCATGCTCTGCACCCAGGGCTGATATAGGTCCTTCAACTGCACCTCCAGATGATGTTGTTGGTAAGTCCACCATCACCCTTATCTACCTCTGTCTGACTGTGGTTCCTCTTACAGCTCTTTCCAAAATATGGTTGCAGCAATGAACCCCGTTCTAAGTGTTTATTCCATAAATCATAGTGGTTTGGCATTAACTCGAGTAGGTGTGTAAAATCAACATATGATAGATCCCTCATTCCAGTTTGCCAGTTAGCCATAGTAAGTATTTTAACACTTTGTGTTGTAATGGGTGTTACTCAGTGCTGATTATTTACACATGTAAATCCTCATGCTGGTCACATCTATCATGCCTTATCACAGTGTTTCTGTCATAGATCAAATTACCTAAAATATTTTTATCCATCAGCTCATAATCACTGTTCACACTGATGTGAACGATATACACAGTAAACAACCTTTACCTTATTTTCACCACAGTTTTATTCACGGGCATCTTAAACTGTCGTTTTAATATTTGATTCTGTTCAAACTAACAATTAACATAAATCCATGATCATTATAAGAAAAGGACACAAAGGGAAATGATCAGGACATATAGGGTCAGTTCATTACTCAAACATATTTAACCTAAACATTAATTCTCAGAAATATTATACTTAAAAACAACCATGCAACTAGAAATGACTGATTAGAAAAATCTGAATTTTGTGAAGTCTAGTTACACCATGTCTTACAATTGCTCTTTGCTTTCCCTAGCAGACCATGACAGCCTGAAGATGCAGGCAAGACATTACAAAACCTTGAGCAACATGTACAGGAAACCCAATGCAAAACCCAACCAAAGTGACGTTGCTCAAATTTTGGACCTGGAGTTTGAGGCCAGACGAACTTTTATTGACGCAGATATTACAAGGGAAGAAGACAGGCCCAGAAAAATATTTGAAGCATACCCGTGCTTCAAAGACATACAAAATGTAAGTTCAACTACCTTCAGTTAAATTCCTTGCTTTCTCTGGATAGGTTTAGTTAGTTTGACTAACTGAGCACAACTTTGTCATAGGCGATGGATGAACTGCGTCGCATCATTGGTGGCTCCAACTGCAAATACATAGATCAAATGAAGGGTCGATGGGCAGAGTTTTGTTCGAAAGTGCAGTTCTATGGCATTTGGAAGAAGGTCCTGAAACCTCCTCTCCCCTTGGATGTACGTGGAGGTAAGTGGCCTTTTCATACATTAAATCCACACATCAGATATGTTCGGATTGCTTTGTTGAGATACTTTTCTCTGTTCACAGTGGATTTTACTGTCACTCTCTTCAATGCACTTCCATCTCTTTTTCCTTCAAAAACTACACCACCAAAGCGGCTGGGAAGTGCCAGTGAGGCTCTCCTTCATATCCTCAAGGTGAGAACAGCTGCAATACCAGCCACTGTAACTTGTACTCCATTTACTTGTATTGTTATTATTAATATTATTATTTTGCTTTTCCTGCTTAATAAGAGTAGGTCGAAGTTCAATTCAGCAGGGATTAAATTACTCCTTATTCAGGATTTCTTAATTGTTATTCAAAACCTACTCCAGAGAGGCAGCACAGAGCAAAAGCACATTGCAGTTAGGATACAAGTAGAAGCAGTAAAATGATATATTTAAAAAGGCCTTCAAAAACTAGAATATGTAACAAAGTTAAAAGAAATTGTTTTAAAAAACAAATGAGAAAAAAAGCACAAATAGACATGATAAAAATGCTGCAAATTAGAGAAAATTCATGCTCAGAATTAATACATTTCCAAAATTTCATATTTATGTAAGTCAGATATTTTATATTTATTTCTTCTATTCCAACAGTAAATCAGTTGGAGCATTCTAAACTCTTGATATTGCTATTTGTGTCTTAAGCTGTTTGGATGCACAGCAACCCTTTCATTGAAAATCTTGAAGAATTTGTCCTTTTTTTGTGCTTTTCTAGCCGGGTGAAGATGCAATGCTATACCTGGAGAAGCGGCCTCTCTCCTCCCCAGTGCTGCTTTTTGATGGAACAACCAGCATTGTTGCTGTAGGAAACATACCAGTGACCACTCTCCCCTTGGAGGATTTCTGGGAAGGAATGTTGGTGTTGATGGCATATTACTACACCTTGCACTTAACATACCCAAAATGTGTTGCAACGGTCCTCTCTGTCATACAAACTGAGGTAATCACTGATGCCATCCATGATCAAGATGCCACTAGTGCATATAAGAAAGCAATAGCTGAGTGGAAGTCGTTCTTTGAAAAATAGGTGAATACCAAGCAGGATTTTATCAGGTCATTTGCAGTTTGTTTAGTTTTGTAGTACGTTTGTACAACTTTGTTCCTAATTTGCCTAGCAATGTCCTGAGAAACGGCTTTACTTAAGATGCTTTACAAATGAAAGTTGTTGTTTTTTTTTCTTAGTGACACTTTACCTGAGGCATGTAAAGTTTTAAGTCAGTAATGCCATTATTTATAACATTGTGAGACTATGTGACTGTCACAAAAGTTTAAGGCCAAAACTGTAATTTTTTTTCTGTGTTTAGGCCTTTTAAAGGGTTGATTTAGACTTTTAGGGATTGTGCAGCAGCCCTATTTTGTTTAAAAAAAAGGATTTTGTTCTCATGAGAGAAATAAATGTTGGCATATCACTCTTGTCCTGGTTTTGATTTCAGTAGAAGCCAAGGAGTAGGAAAAAGGTCTGTTTTAAGGTTTTTTTTGCCTGGATTTAATATTGATTCGGCTCTATTTTAAGATAAGCCAACCTGAATCAAGAAACAAATTAATCATATTTCACTAATATTGAGTAGTTTTTCATAGTATTAGAACTATTTTTCTCGTTGCAGTGCATTCATTTGCTGCAAGTAAGAATTCAAAACATAAAAAAAGACTGTAATTTAGCATATTTAACTAATATTTGGGACTTGATATCAAGTAATTTTATCTTAAATTGAGCTCTTTAAAGCTTATTTTAACCCTCTTCAATTCTCAAATGTGTTCTTTTATTTCTGGATTAAAAAATCTTATTTCAAGATTTCTTATTAAGTAAAATAAACTTGCTGCATGGACAGATAATTTCACTTGTTTTCAGTGCTTTTTGTATCAAATGTAGTATTTTTTTCCTAAATATAGACTAGCCATTTTTGCAGTGTGAAGTTCTGAATCATCTTCTTATGACCTTTGACAGTGGAGTCTTTGTGCTTATCCTGTTAGACCTCAGTGTAGCATTCTGTACCGCTGATGATAACATTTTAATACAGAGAAGAGAATACACTGTTGTTATTAAGCTGCAATGTTTGAGCCATATCTATCAGATAGATTCCAATTTGTTCTAGAAAATGGGAAGTCTTCTTCACACACAAAAGTTAGTCATGGAGTTACACTGTGTTCTGTGTTGGGATCACTCTTATACCCACTTCCGTTCAGCAAGATTATCAGAAACCCTGTGCATATTTTCACTGCTGGGCAGATGATACCCAGCTTTATTTGTCCATCAAGCCAGATGACACAAATCAATTAGTTGAGACTTCCTTGAAACATGTTTTCTAATCAGATACTTAATTCTGATGGAATTATTTTGGCCTCCAGCAACACTGTGAGAAATCTTTTAGTCATTTTTGATCAGGATTTGTCCATCAGAGCCCATATCAAACAAATATGTAGGGCTGTTCTATCATCTGCACAATATCTTTAAATTTACTTCCTGTCTCAGATTGATGTTGTAAAACTAGTTCATGAGCTCATTACTTCTTGGCTGGACGACTTTAATTCATTTTTATCAGATTGTTGTAAAAGTTCTGTGAAAAGCTTCAGTTGATTCAAAACACTGTACTGAGCCAGCTAACAAGGACGAGAAAGAGTGGCCATGTTTCTCCTCTATCACCTTCCTTCCTTAGCTCTCTACTAAATCCAGAATTTAATGTAAAATCCTTTTCCCCACATACAAAATCTTGAATAACCAGGCCCCATCATATCTTAAAGACCTCATAGTAGCTTATAATCCTAACAGAACTCTTCACTCTTAGACTGCTGGCTTACTTGTGGTTCTTAGAGTTTCTAAAAGTAGAATGGGAGGCAGAGCCTTCAGCTTTCAGGCCCCTCTCCTGTGGAACTAGCTTCCATTTTAGATTCAGGAGATACACATCATCTCCAGATTCTTTCCTTTTTCATTAAGTCTTTTATAGGGATGGTTATCGTTTAGGTTTTATCCGATACCGGTGCCAAATCGGTACTTTTGAAACGGTGCCGGTGCTCAAACCGGTGCTTAGAGAATGGAGAACACAAAATTGGTCCAAAAACCTCTCATGTTCAGCTGTTTTTTTTGTAAAAAGATAACAATGTTAGCCTTTTCTGCAGCTATGGGGCATATATGGTATCACTCTTGGCTGGAAGCAGTGCTTAAACAATGGAAAAAACACAAACTTTGTCCTAAACCTCTCATGTTTAACTGTTTTCCACTTTTTCTTTGGTCATTTTAGCCTTTTTGGCCAGGGTGAAGGGAGTATCTGCCATGTTTACTAGTTCACCTTACATGCATTAATGTAATAACATGGTTAGCCTACTCAACGTAGATTACACACGAACAACATTAAGCTACTCACGCAGAGAAGAACGGCTGCTGCCATCATCGTCCGTCATCATTTCTGCTACACTGGCAGGGCTAGGGGCCAGGACTCTCCTCTTCGGGTTTTTGGGGGATGTTGCATAACAGGCAACCCACCCGCAGTAGATGTGCTCGGTGTGAGGTCTCGCAGCAAGCTATCAAATACGGCGCATTTCTCGGCTTTAAAAAAAAACGGTATGCGTCGCCAGGTGTTTCATCGGATTCGAGGTGTTACCTCCTTTGACAGTCTCACAGTATCAGCTTAAAGCACTTGTTGCAGGCTGCTGAGTTTGCATCTGTTGCTGTGAAGTACAGCCAGACTTTTGACCGCTTCGCCTTGGGCATTTTTAATCTGTAGCTCTGCTCTAAAAGACCGTACGTACCTGGGCCCGCCTACTATCCTCGGAAACGTAAAATGATTGGCTAGAAGTGTATCACAGCTCAGGAAAAAAAAGCACCGAAATAAAGCACAGAAATGTGCACTGCTTTTCGGTCTGGTTACTACCGTTTATGTGATGGCACCGGACACCGGTACCCATCCCTAGTCTTTTACTAGGATTGGATCAGATGACCCTAACCTATTTCTTAGTTATGTTGGTATTGGCTCAGACTGCTGTGGACTTGTGCATTGAGCACTTTTTCTCCATGCGTGTCTTTTCACTCTCCACATGTTTATATACTACTCCAGCATGTTATTTACTTTTCGGACCATAAGGCGCACCGGATTATAAGGCGCATTAAGCGAAACAAAACAGTCAGATAAGTCAAACTTTACTCAACTCATTCTTCGTACCATTGATTCATTAATGTTGAATTCTCTTAAAGCTGCTCTATTCCCATGTTGTTGCAGTATATTAATGACAAGCTTCGTATTGTGGATGGATGGACTTTCCCACCACTGCAAACCGCTTTTCTTAGGATGTTGTCTGATTGTTGGAGTTTTCCCTTGAATACAGTAATTTGGTATAGACTAGAACAATGACTGTCCTAGTCTACACCATTACCCAACTCGCCAGATGTGGCTCTCTAAGACGTCTCTAAGAACTCCTCTGCATAACAAAGTATTCTACAGGGTGGGCCATTTATATGGATACGCCGTAATAACATGGGAATGGTTGGTGATATTAAAGTCCTGTTTGTGGCACATTAGTATATGTGAGGGGGCAAACTCCTCAAGATGGGTGGTGACCATGGTGGCCATTTAGAAGTCTATCTTGGATACAACTTTTGTTTTTTCAATAGGAAGAGGGCCATGTGACACATCAAACTTATTGGTAATGTCACAAGAAAAACAATGGTGTGCTTGGTTTCAACGTAACTGTCACAGTCCGCTGTGGCAGACCGTGTGGAGAGTGCGTGGAGGACTCAGGTGCAGACACAAGTGATACGGGAGTGAACTTAAACCAAAAGCGAGCCTTTTATTGTGGCTGATGAATACAAAAGAAGCAAACAAGAATAAGGGCAGCACAAGAGCAATAACTAAACAGAAACCTAAACTGGGAATAAACTATGGTAAGACTATGACTTAGAATACAACAGACCGGGCATGGAAACACGGAGGGTGGGAACACAGACGACGCGACACAGACTGTATGAAACACCGAGACTAAATACACATGAGGGATGATCAGGGGAAGTGGCCACACATGGGAGCACAGCTGACACACATGAACCTAATGACAGGACAGGAGAGTGCAACTGAAGCGACAGCATGAACTTGACAATACAAGACACACAGACATAACACACGAAGGGCAAGGGAGGCTTAATACAAGGGTAACATAATTACAAATGGGCTGGACTAACTTAATGAACCTAAACAAACAATAAACATCAAATTAGGCTAAACACAAAACACTGGGTCGCACGACCCAGGACCATGACAGTAACTTTATTCTTTCATGAGTTATTTACAAGTTTTTGACCACTTATAAAATGTGTTCAGTGTGCTGCCCATTGTGTTGGATTGTCAATGCAACCCTCTTCTCCCACTCTTCACACACTGATAGCAACACCACAGGAGAAATGCCAGCACAGGCATCCAGTATTCATAGTTTCAGGTGCTGCACATCTCGTATCTTCACACCATAGACAATTGCCTTCAGATGACCCCAAAGACAAAAGTCTAAGGGGGTCAGATCGGGAGACCTTGGGGGCCATTCAACTGGCCCACAATGATCAATCCACTTTCAAGGAAACTGTTCATCTAGGAATGCTCGGACCTGGCACCCATAATGTGGTGGTGCACCATCTTGCTGGAAAAACTCAGGGAACGTGCCAGCTTCAGTGCACAAAGAGGGAAACACATCATCATGTAGCAATTTCAAATATCCAGTGGCCTTGAGGTTTCCATTGATGAAGAATGGACCCACTATCGTTGTACCCCATATACCACACCAAACCATCACTTTTGTTGTTCCAACAGTCTTGGGGGGATCCATCCAATGTGGGTTAGTGTCAGACCAATAGCGGTGGTTTTGTTTGTTAACTTCACCATTCACATAAAAGTTTGCCTCATCACTGAACAAAATCTTCTGCGTGAACTGAGGGTCATGTTCCAATTTTTGTTTTGCCCATTCTGCAAATTCTGTGCGCCGATCTGTGTCATCCTCGTTGAGATGCTGCAGTAGCTGGAGTTTGTAAGGGTGCCATTTGTGAGTAGCTAATATCCGCCGAAGGAATGTTCAACTAATGCCACTCTCCAGTGACATGAGGTGAGTGCTATGCTGTGGGCTCTTGCTGAATGAAGCTAGGACAGCCACTGATGTTTCTTCATTAGTGACAGTTTTCTTGCGTCTACATTTTGGCAAATCCAACACTGAACCAGTTTCACGAAACTTAGCAAGCAGTTTGGTAACTGTAGCATGGGAGATGGGTGGTCTCGTAGGGTGTCTTGCATTGAAATCTGCTGCAATGACCCGGTTACTGCATTCACCAGATATCAACACAATTTCGATCTGCTCCTCACGTGTTAACCCCTTCCACATGTCAATGGCTGTGAACAAAGAGAAACTTGTAAATAACTCATGAAAGAATAAAGTTACATTGAAACCAAGCACACCATTGTTTTTCTTGTGACATTACCAATAAGTTTGATGTGTCACATGGCCCTCTTCCTATTGAAAAAACAAAAGTTGTATCCAAGATGGCCGACTTTTAAATGGCCACCATCCATCTTGAGGAGTTTGCCCCCTCACATATACTAGTATGCCACAAACAGGACTTTAATATCACCAACCATTCCCATGTTATTGCGGTGTATCCATATAAATGGCCCACCCTGTAAAGTCACCCATGTCATCTGAATCTAGGTGTTGCAATGGACCAGTCAAAGTCCAGACCTCAACCTGATTGAAATGCTTAACCTTAAGAGAACTGTGCATAAATGAACCCCTGCAAACCTCAGTGAACTGAAACATCATAAAGAAGAGGAGGCCAAAATTTCTCCACAACAAAATCAGAGAAAGATAAATTTAAACAGAAAACTTCAACCTACTATTGCTAAAAGTAGTACAATCTTCTGAATCGTGGGGTGTACTTAGGTTTTCAAAGGACTGCTGAGAGTCCTTTTAAAGTGAATATGCAAGCCTGATTTAGATACCAAACAGTAAACACCACACTTTATTGATAGTAATACAATACCACTTGTGCCGCAGGTGCGCCATGTGCCTCTGGGTACACAAATACCTAACATAGTCACCACACCCTGTGCGCCTTGTGCCTTATCTGGTTGATTGCCCTTTTGCCCATGGACCACTGATTATCCTATAATGCAAACAGTAGAGATGCTCTGAGTGTCAGGTGCTGTTAAACTATAATTGTATGTAGTTAGCGAATAAGAGGAATTTCTTCATCATGGAAACAAACAAAAAAAGAGTAGTCAAGCAAGTGCAAGGTCACTAAATTGGGTGAAAAAAAAAGAAGTAACTGCTGTGGTGTTTAAGAGAAGCTGTTAATGTAGAAGTCTGTGGGCTTACTCTGGTTGCATTGCAGCTTCTTGTGCCAGTTTATGTTTGCAGTCAGCACTTAATTGAATGATGGTATTGAATGTATGCATATTCCTGCATATAATGAAATGTGCTTGCCATTTAAAGTCACAGTGCACCAAATGGTGCTGGCTCAAAAAATAAGAAGAAAAGAGCTGTTGAATGCACTTTTACAAAAACACATAAAGTGCCTATATTACAAATACAAGACCATGCCTTACCAGACTTAAGGGCAATTTAGAACATATTTACAACAGAAAAGTTTCCCCTGATAAGTTGAATTTCATCTGGATAACCTGTGTAACCTTACAGTTACTGTCCCAGTCTATACAATTACTTAACTCACCAGATGGCATTCTCTGAGACTTAGTCCTCTTCCCCAAATTGAAATTCATGCAGAATTCAGTGCTGAGGTGCAAACGGTCAGTGCGATAGTGATGGGATTCCGGGCTCTTTTTAGAGAAAAGAGCCGGCTCTTTCGGCTCCGAACCAGGTCTTCAGGTTGTTTTGTTGCTTTAATTAATTTATTATTAACAATAATATAAAATTATGCACAAAAGAAATTACTAATGTAAAAAAAAAGTGGTTTTATTTATATATGTTTATATATAAATATATGCGGTGGCCCCTAGAGACAAAACATGTACAAACTCCAAAAAGCACGTACAAATTCCAAAACACATTTCTAGCGTTAACTGAACTTCCAAAACAGAGCTACCTAGATCACTTAAATCACACAAATGAAAGCATATGTGTATTATTTGTGTATTTATACACAAGCACTCATATATATTCAAATAATTTAAAAAAAAAGTTCATTTACCTGTTACTACCACATGCCAAATGCAGTTGTTGCTACTTGCTGGCTTGTGTAGCCACTAGGTAACAAAAGCTCAACACTGCGCCTAGTATTCTGAAGCACTTCTGTTGTCTTTTGTACGTGTTTTGGAGTTTTTACGTGTTTTGGAGTTTTTCTGTGTTTTGAAGTTTGTACGTGCTTTGTCTGTAGGGGCCACCATAAATATACTTTTATTTATTCACTCCACATAAAATGTAATAAATAAAATCATATTATACAAAAACCAACTATTCACATTTCAACTTTTAGCTATTTAAATTTTCAGTTTTTTCCTTTTAAACAAATTTAAAGTGAAACAACACAAAACACTGCAAGCCACAACACAATTAAATATAAATTAAAATATGAAAACAAAAAGAACATGCACATTCTCTGTCATATGGGCCTGCATGAATAAACTTTCTGAATCCTTTATCATCTGCAACTGAAAATAGTTGTGGATGATTACTATACCTTTCTAATGTGACGTTGTTGTCCCTGGCTCTCTTTCTCTCTCTCTCCCTCCCGCTCTGTTCCTGTGCTACTGCGAGTGTAACTACCGCCCCTCCCCCCTCTTCCCAGCGCAAAGCACAAGGCTCGCATGCGGAGTGAAGCGGTAAAAAAGTGCCAGAGAGAGAGGGTGAGAGAAAGAAAAAAAAAAAAACCCCACGGCTTGTGTCATTCACTTCAAAGATCCGGCTCTGTTTCGTTCGCGACTGACACATCACTACAGTGCGATCCAGGGTGCGATTCAAAACATAACAAGGGTGCTGGAGACGCCACACTTCATAAGAATATCTGTTTAAGAGGGATAATGGACTCATGAAATGTACCTATAGTTTCTGCTTTTTATTTTTCACAGTTGTGAAACTTTTTGATCGCACTTTCTGTAAGCATTAAAACCTAACACAGGCAGTAAATCATCTGAAACTCACTTGGTCATTACAATGTTACATTTCACTATTAACCTTATTCTTTAGAATTGTAGTTTTTCCCAAATTCAGCAGGCCAAGTCTAGCTGATTAGTTATTTACAACATGCCCACATTTTAATGACACACAGACACACAAAGCACTTCAGGGAAAAGCTGTGGTCTGCAAAACAGTTTGGCAGGAGCTGTTGGCGGTTTACTGTTTTCTTGCTCAAAGCTCTTTGATGGGAGTTGTTGATTTATGCTTCGTTAGAGTGCTTTCCTGTCTCTTGCACATTTAACAGACAAGATGATAAAAAAACAAAACCCTAAAAACAACAATATGTAATCCCTTTAAAACAAGGAGTCTTTGACCCTGCCTTCACAGTATTACTTTTCCCTTAATCGTCACATTTCTGAGGTTTGAAAGAAAAAACATGCACACTTTAAAAAAATACATTTATGTGTGATTGTTGTCATATTATTTGAAACTAATTCTCGCTATATGTTTACAATGATATCTACATTTATTGACATCCTCCACTGCATGCACAGTTACCTGGCTCATCCATGCATGTATAATGCAATCTCAAGTGAACTCTGTACGTAGTAAATCTACTTTGACAAGTATACACCCAGTCAATTATCTGTCAGGGCAGATTAGTGAGCAAAACTACTGGTGCCCAGTCACTACATTCAAAGTGTAAAGTAGTTAAAGCAGAATGACATGTGCTTATTCCCATTTTGGTAAATCACATACTTGTACTACATTACCTGTTACATCCAAGATAAAAATCTTACATAATAAATATATTATGTAAAAGACTGCACCTGGATGTGTTACTGTGCTATAAACACAATATTTCGCAAATATTGTGGACTTTTAAAAAAACTTTTTAAAAGATTCATTACTGCTAAAATAGCAGCTTTTTAATTATAAATGTATCATGAACTGATTACTTACATTATACTACTAATAAATTACTGTCATTTAATGGCATTGCATTGCACAGCTACAAGCATTTCACCTCATGTCATACTGTGTATGGTTGTGTGTGTGACAAATAAAATTTGAATTTGAAATTATTTTAAAAAACAATCTTTTGGATTGGTGATGATTATTCAGAGATGTTCTACCTGTATAATAATTTATATCTTATCTTAAATATAATGTAAAACTACATATATAAGACTGGGTTGTGTATTTGCATCATGAACTACCTGTGCATGTAACAACCATTAAAGTACATTAATGCATGTTGCGCGCATGTTCACACATGTTTACTGCACGATTACTCTTGAGAAGTTTTCATGCTTATATACAATTGAAAGGCTGAAGAAGCAGCTGGCTATGCACAGCAGCACAATCATGCAAGAAAATTTGCAGCCGTACTGGTCCTCCATGCATGTGTGAGCACTTTTACCTGACGCGTGTGTGTGTGTGTGTGTGTGTGTGTGTGTGTGTGTGTGTGTGTGTGTGTGTGTGTGTGTGTGTGTGTGTGTGTGTGTGTGTGTAGTGGGGGAGTGTGCAGTGGTTGGCTGCCTGATGCGGTGGTGCAGGTTTCAGTGTTACACAGGCCGGGCCCAGTGCTGCAGGTTGTCCGGTAGGGTGCCTGCCGAGCTACAAGCATGCTGTTGATGTCAGGAGCACAGGAGAGGAACGTGAGGAATGGCTGAAAACTGACGGTGATCTCCCGCAAGGAAACAAACCGGGACGCAAACGTCCGCTATGTTTAGCTGAGGACCTGACTGCCCCCCGGACCAGCCTTTCAGCGACGCACTAACAAGCACTGCTAGTGTTTTTCTTCTTCTTTTCTTTTACAGAGGGGGGGTTATTTAATGGGACAGCGAAAACGCAAAAAAACGCAAGGTACGCTACCGCTCCTGTCGCCAGCAGAGCTACTTTTATTTTCACGGACTAATACGACACACGGGTTGAGAAATGTTTCCCACCAAGGTAAACTGGCCGTCTTCGAAGGCAGTGTTTGTGTTTTGAGCTAGCTAAACGCTTTTGTGGGTACATTTTTTTTTTTGCTTTTTGTTTTCTGTGGTCGGGGTTGTGAATGTATGAAGTGTTTGAACCGCTGGGGTTTTGTTTTGAAAAGCGTCGGTTAGGCTTCACCTCTTCATGGTTCACAACCTACCAAACCACATGAGAAGAAGACGACGTCCGGAGTAGATTAAACCGCAACAAAGGCCCCACTTCTTCCCCCCTCTACCGTCGCTTCCACCTGAACCGAAGAGGAGAAAATGCGTGTGGATCTGTTTTGGGTCTGTTTGTGGTGTTTGCTTCGCCCCGGTGCCACCGGTCAAGGGCAGTCGACGGCCGTTTGTTCGCTCTCATGCAGCTGCGATGAAGATGGGGGTGCAGACTGCTCCGGGAGAGGGCTGACCGCCGTCCCAACCGGGCTCAGTACTTTCACCTACTACCTGTAAGTGACAACCAAGCATCTATGATGAAACACAAGCTATTTGCACACTTAAAACCTGCCTCATCGTTTACTGTACTGTGTTTACGACGTGAGTGATGGCCATTGAACATCACCGGGTAAACTTAGTGCAGATGGAGGGAATGTCCTGCCGTGGATTTTAGGATTTCGGACTTACAAAGGCTGACCTGTTATCTAAAGCATCACAACACTCAAAAGCCTGGCATAGTTCAGAAACAAACTATACACAGCTGAATCTTCAGGACTTATCACTATTATAGCATCAGTATAGCAGCACAGCCTCCATTAATGTTGTAATGACATGTGTAATGATTGCAGCTAATAATTAACTAGATTATCAGTTATTATTTAAAACAGGGAATCAGCTGATAGATGGATCTGTATAAACTGTTTCCAGAAGAGGTGAATAAAGTCATTTCTAAGCACAGGTTGAAACTTTTTGCGTGGTTTGCTACTAAAAGTGGTTCCTTATGAGAAAATATCTGCTACTAATCATAGAGTGAAAGCAGTAGACACTGAGAAGTGAAAGATTTATGATGCTACTATGAAGCTTCCCACGATACATTGATTCTGCAATACTTGATCTAATGCAAAACTGTCGTCTATGGTGCATGACAACATAAAGGAAAAAGGAAAACACACTGCAAAGAAATGAAATACACATATTTACCTATTTACGATTGTTATGGTTAAATACTGCCCAGCTTCAGGAAGCCTTTTTAAAGTACATTTGAACTCCGTGATGTCTGACTTTTGCCATGATCAATGAAATGTTCTCCAGGGGGGTGGCTGTGGCTCAGGAGGTAAATTGGAAGGTTTTGTGGTTCGATCCCTGGATCCCACAAAATACTGAATCCAGAGTTACCCCGATGCATCAGTCAGGGGTGAATGTTGGGTTAAAAGTGTTTGTATGAATGGGTGAATGAGGCTTGTTGTAAGAAAGCGCTTAGAGTGTTCAAATTGAGTAGAAAAGCGCTACAAAACCACTGTCCATTTAGGGGCCAAATACAGTTAAAGTTTCTCTTGATTTTTGCTTTACCTGAACCATGGGTAACCTCCGTCTTACTCTCTCTGTCTTTTGTCATCTGTGCAGACTGCATGGATAGTCTATGTGGAAATATTATATTTAAACATTGGTTTAGCTCCTGACATGTACACACAAGTATGACAAATATATTTAAAATAAATCCTCCAGGTAAAGCCACAACTTATCCAACTGTTTCTCTAAAGGTTTTTGTGGGAAAAATGACTGAATCACTGAGTAATGCACCAAATGCTGTGATCACAAATAGGGCTAGATTTGGGTGAGTAATGCATGGATGGTAGCCAGCAGTGTCTTGTTCCCTCTACTGTAAGATTGAAACAATAAAATAAGGAGTCAAGCCTGTTCCTTTATCACATTCTCACAGCAAGTCTGGCTATGTTTAACTGCTGCACTCATTTTTACAACAAGTTGAGCAAATAGAGACCAGGTAGGTTTGGTCTTTTATGGAGCAGTGCAGATACAGTTGATGACTGGCCCACGAAGAAAAAGATTGTGTCACAACTTCTGGGTTAATCACAAACTAAAGTAACTCTTTAGTCACTGACTCTGCCAGTTCCCGCGTGAAAAACACACTCGAGCTTCACACATACGAACAGCCATTTTGAGTTTGGGCCTTGTTAAATGTGCAAAAGTGCATGCGACTTTCAGAAAAGTGTAGAGGCTTGTTTGTTGAAACCTCTGTGCTGCTGTGCTGCCTTCTAAGAATGGCGGCCAAAGCCCTGCTGCACCAGAATGGACAGTGTACCACTTGAAATTCCCATTGTTGAAGGTGTGAGGTGAACTAAACAGAGGGGAAATGGTTGCATGGCGCATGAGGCTTACAGCTGAACCTCTCGGCATACTTGCTCCTCTGGGTAAAAACAAAATAAAAGGTTCACCACTGTATTATGACATCTGAATTACAATATGGTGCAGTGTTTTCACAGAAAAACACTGCTGCTCTCCATGCTACTCTGTTGGCTAGTTTTATGCCAAAAAGGAAAACACTGTGTTGTTTGCGAGCTTGTGGTGTCTTTGGTTCTCATAGTTTGTCCTACTCATAGCAATCTAAATGCTCTGTGACACATTTTAAACCGCTTAATGTATTCATTTGAGACTTAAAGTATGTGAAAGGTTGCTTGTCCCCCTCTCTTTTTTCCCTTCCTGGTCTCTTGAACTTTAGTTGTCCTCTCTTACTCTCTCCGTCTTTTGTATGTGGAGCAAGGGGGGGTTAGGGATCATGATGGATTAGTGAGACATATTGCAGCTGCAAAGGCTCCTTCTCTCAGGGCTAATGCACCCACAATGGCCCGCTGAAGTGTAAAGGAAATGTCTCATATGAGCATTTTGTCACTACAGTAAGGGCCATTTGTTTATCATGTGTTTAGAATCAGAAACACTCCAAAAGTAGAACCTTTTATATCCAGGCTGGTGGGTTCCAGCATCAGGAAAGAAGGTGTGTGAAGAAACAAACACAAGTGTGCTCGCTCACAGCAGCAGATTCAGTGCCCAAAGGTAAGGAAATGATCTCAATGTTGTGGAATAGTGTATCGTTGTCATGAAGGAAAAAATAAACGTGGTAATGGGAGACAACGCATTTTTACAATAAATCATATGACATTGTTGGCGTGGACTCTTACCTTCAGCCCACAGGGGCTTGAGTTTTGGCTTCTATAATGGAACCAGGCCTGTCACAGAAAAACAGATGGAAGAAGAGGCCCCTCAGCCAGTGACAAGGCAAACACTCTTGTAGTGTACCTGTCACAGAGTGTCCACATAGGTTTCTCTTTTGCTACAGTGTCTGCACAAACGTGTGTATTTTAAGCAAGCATAGAGGCATTATTAGAGCTGATATCTCAGTAATGTTAGGTCCTTTCATAGCGTGAGGGTGCCTGAGACTTGGGAGGCGAATGGAGGGGTGGCGTCATGGGTCTTGCACTCTGCTGGTAGAGCTTGCCGACTTCACCACTGGTGCCCTCAATCCATTTTTAACTGAATGATACTTTTGTTCTTGGTCAGCAGAGGTGAAAGGAGCCAGTAAGTAGTTCCTGCTTCCAAACAGGATGAGCTGTGGATGGAAGAATATCAACATCCTCTCTGAGTTCTTAACACTGAGCTTTATTGGTATACCTATTTCCGTCCTCCACCTGCAAAGCTTCAAACGTTCAGAGATTTTTCAGAAATTCTCTTCAAACCTCTACAAGAAACTCAGGGTTTCAGATTTTTTACTTAAGTGTCTGGTCTTCTATAATGTCAAAGAGAGATAACTGGAAGAGGTTTTAGGGTAACTCAAAAGGATGTGAGACCACATCCTTGAAAATGAATCTAATCTGTGGCAGGTGATATGCAAATGACAGTCTGGGAAATCAGCTTAGGGGTGGCACTTAGGTAATATGGTGGATGTTAAATGATTGGATTCAGCTGCCTCTCCAGTAGATCTCTTGTCCTGTGGGTGGACTTGAACTACAGCTGTTAGCCTGGTAGCTTACCCACCAACTAGTTGGTGGATTAAGTACTTCAATACTAAAATGAGTCATCCACCATGCTTTGTTGGCCATTAATATACCAGAGCCACCAGTTTGTCTCACACATACACATGAAATGCTTATCATCATGTTGTCTATTTGCTGTCGTGCTAAATTATTGTGAAGTGTTCTCTAGAATTAATCTAATTGTATGTTTTGTGTTCAGTATCTTGAACTGTTTAACAACCTTAATTATATGTTATGAGTGAATTATGAGGCTCCACATCACTGATGTAATGGAGTCATTTGTGAAGGGTGATACTTACTTTTCTTGTAAAATAAGTCAACCAGTGAAGTAGAGACCAGTCATTTAAAATTCTCAAAAAGTAATTAATTTACCAGATTAAAGTAAAAAAAAACAAAAAAACAAACGTTCAGTGGAGCTGTTTCGACTCTCTATTTGTTTTTCCCCATAATAGTTGCTTTTAATTGGGTTCCTTTATTTTAATATTTTTAACATTAAATGACCAAATGTTTAAGAAAACATGAATGATTCATGGCCACATTTAACTGTTAATCTGAGATTCGAACTGCAATTAAAATTTTTTACCTGAAATTGTGGTTCGTTGTTTATTTTTTTTAATCACTCCAACAGCATTTGCAAAACTTGACAATCAGTTACTGCCCTGTGCAATAGTTTACAATATAACAGTTTAACTGCAGTGTTGCTGTGCAACCTGCGCCATAGCTCAGAGTAATACCCTCATAAATGCCATCGCATATCTTTATAACAGGATGGGCTTTTGTGCACATTTTCAGTTCTTCCAGAAATTGGAATTCATTGCACACTTTAGGTTGCGGGCCAAACAAGATAAACATTTATTGAACACACTAAAACAATGTTTTTTTAAACATAAATATGAATAAAAACAGACAGGAATATTATTCCAGAATAAATAAACTTTAAAAAATAAACTTTAACTTTAAATATTTTGCTCTTCATAAAAATATATCCTGTCAAAATTATGCAAGTTAGAAATATGAACATGCTGCCAAAAACCCCAGAAAAAAAAAATATGAAAGCATACACAAGGTTCGAGCCGCGTGTAGACTGAGCTGGGGCATTGCTTCAGGAATGGAACTAATAAACTGGGCGGGCCATTCAGTGTTGTACTTTGCCTTGAGTGTACCATTACACTGCAGCTCCATCTGAATCTGCACAGGTGCAGTTTCCACATAAATGGGTTGCGAAGCAGCCCGAAATTCTCTTTATGTGCTTCAAAGTCACCAAAGCTCCGTGCGAACTCAGTGCACTCAGTTTATCAGCAAAGTGCGCATTTGGGAACACTGTTGCGCTGACTTGGTTCAACATTACTTGTCAAAAAGGCAAGGTTGTACTGGTGCATTTGTGATAGCTTCACTTGAAATGCCTTCACCGCATCATACTGTATGATAAGGAATGTCGGCAAATTCTGAATCTATTTCCCACATAAAAGACTGAAATTGACAGTGATTTAAACCTTTAGCTCAGATAAAATTTACGGTTTGCATTACGGTGATCATTACATGCTCCATTTTTAGGACTTTACCACAACATTTCCTGGTGTATGATGAAGTGAGTGATATGCTGTTAACTCACCGGTACAGTTCTCCTCCTGTATATTTACTCACATCCCGCCGACTAGTCCACTTTTTTTCACCGCACAACACCAGTGCTCCATCTGTTGTAAGTCCAACAAGTTTGTCTCAGGGCAGTTTCATGTCGGTTACACTTTGACATACTTTTTAAAAAATGTCTTTTCCTGTCGTTGTCCCGTGAATCAATTTAATGTCCAATATTTCCACTTCACGGATGAAGATGGCCAGCTGCGCAATGCCCATCATGTCTGTACTTTCATCCACAGCAAGAGAGTATGCAATAAAGGTTTTGCTTCTTTCACACAACTGTGTTCTTAAATCAGTGGCCATCTCACAAACCCGATCAGCAATCGTATTTCTCCCCAGGCTGACATTTGCCAAAATCTGCGTTTTGACTGGACTCAAGACGTCGCACACCTTCATCATGCAGCACTTTAGAGTGGTAAATGGCCGGGCTGATTTGGCTATCTCCTCTGCTACTATAAAACTTGCTTTCACAACAGCTTCACTTTGTGATTTTTGCTCTGGTGAAAAACGTCTGCTGAAATGTCAGATTCTTCTTTAGCTCTTCTACTTTCTGTAGTTTCTGCTCTGCATTTAGGTTTTTCAGCTTATCCTGACGTTTTGTCTCGTAGTGCCGTCTTAAATTAAATTCCTTAATTACAGCCACATTAGCTCCACTAATAAGACACACGGATTTACCAGCAATGTCTGTAAACATATATTCAGCCTCCCACCGGTGCTGAAAGGCTCTGTTTTCAGAATCAACTTTTCTCTTCGCCGTTGTGAGGGCTAGCTTTGCAATAACAGAAGTTTGACTTGATTGACGCGGGAATGTTCCTGGGTAGCCCAGCATTCGAAAAGGAGGCTGCAGCACTGCATTATGGGATCTGTTGTTTGTGTGTTATTAGCACCTCATATTGCCGGGCCATGCATAACAGTAATAATAAATCTATATAAAATGATCTGGCCCGCGGGCCTTGAGTTTGACACATATGGCTTAGGTAATGCTGACAAATTTCTTTTTACCACAGCAGCATTTCTTTACCACGTATATATTCTCTGAAATAATATTGAAAATGCTCTTCTCTTCTTACATTAAGATTGAGTGTATAGTTCATTGATTAAATGTATAGTAAAACGTATTCACAGTGAGAGAAACTGTAGTTTTACTTCTGCAGCCCACATAAGATCAAAGTGTATAGATTGTGGCCCAGAATTTAATCTGAGTTTGACATCCCTGCGGGAGTGGGTTGAGATCTGGTGACCGTGGAGGGTGTTTGAGTTCTCATTGCCATGTTCAACAAACCATTTTGAGATGATCTGAACTTTGTGACACGGCACGTTATCCTTCAGGAAGCAGCCACCAGAATATAGTCGGGGCCTTGACCACGTCTGCATGCAGCTTTCGTCCATCAGATACACAACAATGCACTATTTTTGGTAGAGCATGCTAGCGGGCCGTCGTCATTACTTAGTTTTTTTTTTTTTTTTGGAAAATACGGCACACTTAAAATCAATCCTTTGATTTTTCTGAAAATCGACAGTGCCCCTTATAATCCCGTGTGCTTTATGTATGAATTCTGGTTGTGTTTACTGACCTCAAAACGATTTTATGTGGTACACGGCGCTCGAAAATCTGTCAAATGTTTTAGTAGAACTTTGCTAAGCTACGAAGTCGCACCACTTGATGGATTGTCGGAGCGTTACGGCTATTCTACGCAGGAGCCTCGCGGAGTGATGCGTACTATGCTTCAACATAATATTACCATATTGTGCGTGTGTGTGTATAACCTCTTTTTAAGTTTTGTGGATATTATACATTGTTATGCTCACGATATGTCAGCCAATTTTCACTGGAAATGCCTTTTGGTTAAACTGTCGGTGAGGAATTTGCACTGTTAAATTTTTATATAACTTTAATGCACATAAAAAACAGCTGCTTGTTTAAGTGCAAATACATTGATGGTTTTTTTTTTTTGCAATAATAAAGTTGTGG